>NC_057812.1:201161611-201488388 GCF_018294505.1 Triticum aestivum
GTGGGTGGTGGCCTGCCGCAGGGCTAGGAGGTGGTGGCGCGCCAGAGGGATGGGGTGGTGGCGCGCCGCGGGAGTGGGGAGCGGTGGGTTGCCGGAGGGGTGGGGTTGGTGGGGCGCCGGGGGGTGGTCGTGGTGGGGAAGGTGGGCAACGAGGGGTGGTTGCTGCGGGGTAGAAAGTGGGGTGCGAGGGTTGGCTTAATGCTGTTTTCTCGTGTTGCTGTGCGGTCCGGGTAGGTGTCTTGAGTAGCACGAAAGTGCTAGCAGAATAAGAGATTTGTGTGTATAATAAGGTCTTAAGGGATATTATGTCCTGTTGTCAGTTTGAAGCACTTCTTTGGTTTGAAGGATAGATATCCTTTTGGGATCAAGTACATCCTCTGATTTAAAGGATAGATATATAGAATGAGTCTATTATAATAACATCCTTTAAGACCTTATTCTGCCAAAACACTCTTATTCTGGTAACACTTGAATCTAGGCTGCCCATGAACCGAACAGAGGAAAAAACTACTTATCCCCCACCTCCCCCTTCCTACGCCCACCTACCTCCACTGCCCCGATCCCATCCCATCGGCGCCGCCCATCCCGAGCTTCCAGCGCGCCATGGCAACTCACGGCCGGCACCGCCCCACCAATCCCTCTAGCTTCCCCTTCCTCCTTAATAGTTGCCATCTTCCTCCTCGGCTATCACATGAGATCCACGCCGCCCTGCCCCCAGCGACCTCGTGAGATCCACCGCCGCCTAGATCCGCGCAGCCGCCGCCGCCTGGATCCGAGCAGCCGCCGCCGCCGCCTGGATCCGAGCAGCCGCCGCCGCCTAGATGCGCGCCATCCCGTCCCGGGCGACCTCCCGTGGGCCGCCGAGCGGGGCTTGCGCCGCCCCGGCGCCTCCCACCCCATGCCTGCCCCGGCCTTTCACCGTCGCTCCGACGACGGTGCCACCCCGCTGCCCCACTTCCCCCTCCCTCTCATCCCCATCCCGAGCTCCCACGCCATTGGACCGACGCCGGCCCGACGCCCCACAACCTCCACCTCGCGCCGGCAGTTGTGGATGCGGTTCCAGGAGCTCCTCGCTCAGCTGCGCCATGGAGTTCTCCTGAGCGGCATGTGCGGCTCACGGTCTGTAGCTGTGCAGCTCGCTCGTGAGTGGTTCGCGCAGCACGACGTGCAGTCCACCATTGATGTTTTGTGGGTTTTGAATTCGCGTGAGCGTCGCCGTGTCCGCCGACGAAGCAGCTCTGACTAGGTGGATGGGGCACTGCAATCCACATCCCACAACGGTGTGCCCCACTTCCTTTTCTACATCAAGTACACTGTCACAGCTCAGTGCAAGGGGAGGACGACACCACGGTGGTATAGAAGGGAGCTCGCTAGAGCCCCTGAAAACATGGATGTGATGCTGCACCTTGTTGACACTTTGCTCGTGCTTTTTGTGTTGGAAATATGAGCAAATTACTATAAGATTTAATCCGAATAGACAGAAGATAAATCATGACCACAGCAGTAGAGATTAAACTAATCATGTGAACTAGCATAGCAGATGAACATATCACATCTAGGGCACATACTAGAAGCATGAATTCTACCACGATCTCGAATAGGAAGGATAGAATCACATACGGTGCAGCGGGTGCAGCACCGCCGGCGTTGACGTTGTCGCCCATGTCGTCGAGGACGAGGTTGCCGAGGTCGGGGAAGAAGTCGTCGTTCGCGAAGTCGTCGCTGCCAGCAGTCGCACGAGTGCGCTCCCCAAAAACCTGATCGCCCCTCTCCCATACAGGATCACGAGAGGCGGGGTTCCGGAGGCCTGCTGTCCCTTCTCGCAATGCACGCCGGAAGGAGGGATGGAGAAGACTTGCTTGGCGGCGCAATGATCTGGAACGGTGGTGAGAAACCATACGAAGCGGCGGCGGGTAGACGTCTGCCTGACTATATAGTGCGGGCCGGGTAGGTCGTGGGAGTAAACCCCACGTCTGAGTCGTCACGATCCAAAAGAATCGGAAGCGGTTCAGTAATTAACGCATCCGTTAATTATTAATTAATGACTCATTAATTTTTCCATGCAGCAAAAATATAGACAACGTGCATAGCTCTGTCCTCGGCTCGGCTCAATCCCACAACCCGCGGCGCGGCGTCATGACGAGGCGTGGCGTGACGAGGCGAGCGAGGAGGAGGAGCGCGCGTGTAGGTCTCCTCTTCTCATGCTCATACAAGTGGTAGAAGAGCTCACCTTATAAAGAGGTGCAACTCTCTCTCAACTTTCGGGGTGTGACTAAAGTTTAGCCTCACTCACTCCACTCACATGTGTGCGTGAATGGGCCAAGAGAATTTGAGAATTTTAGTTGGGCTTTGGGCCAAAGGCCTACTAGCAAAATTCCAACAATCCCCCACAAAGTCTCATTGGCACATCTCATCATTTAGTTCCAAAACATTGTTTTATATATCGGTGCTTAGTGGAGACTGTGAAGTTGAACTTCCACTTAGAAATTTATGCTACACTAGATCACAACTTGAATAGTGGACTATGCCTTGAACTACAAGTTTTCTGTGAAACTAGTTTCACACAAATTCTTGACCGATACTGGGCTGCCGCAAGGCTTCCCCGCGGGTGGAGCGTATACGTCATACTCCAGGGCCTTTCATGAATTTATTAGAGAACACCCAATTCTCACAGACTACGACGCTAACAGTCAAATTCATATAGGTGTGTTCCTCAGAAGATGTTCTGCAGGACAACATCTCTGCTTACCCGAACGAAAGGATCGATATGGTTGACTAGAGGGGGGGTGAATAGGAAACTAACAATTTTTTGCTTTTCTTTAGCAATTTAAACTTTGCATCAAAGTAGGTTGTCTAGATATGCAACTAGATGAGCAACCTATATGATGCAACACGAATAGGAACACAAGCAAGCAAGATATATGAAACAAATAAGCTTCACAAGTAAAGGCATGAGATAACCAAGAGTGGAGACGGTGGAGACGAGGATGTGTTGCCGAAGTTCCTTCCCTTTGAGAGGAAGTACGTCTCCGTTGGAGCGGTGTGGAGGCACAATGCTCCCCAAGAAGCCACTAGAGCCACCGTAATCTCCTCACGCCCTCACACAATGCGAGATGCCATGATTCCACTATTGGTGCCCTTGGAGGTGGCGACCGAACCTTTACAAACGAGGTTGGGGCAATCTCCACAACTCAATTGGAGGCTCCCAACGACACCACGAAGCTTCACCACAATGGACTATGGCTTCGCGGTGACCTCAACCGTCTAGGATGCTCAAACACCCAAGAGTAACAAGATTCGCAAGGGATTAGTAGGGGGAATCAAATATCTCTTGGTGGAAGTGTAGATCGGGGCCTTCTCAACCACTCTCGAGCAAATCAACAAGTTTGGTTGGCTAGGGAGTGAGATCGGGCGAAAATGGAGCTTGGAGCAATAATGGAGCTTTAATGGTGGAAGAGGTAAGTCAACGGGGAAGAAGGAGACCCCTTATATAGTGTGTGGAAAAGATCCAACCGTTACCCACCAACCAGCCCGCGGCCAGCGGTACTACCGCGCCTGGCCAGCGGTACTACCGCAAGGCCGCGCGGTACTACTGCTTGCAACCAATTGGTACTACCGCACGGCTGTGCGGTACTACCGTACCGACCCACGGTACTGCCGCGACCCCAGCACAGAAACAGACGCACAGAAGCTGAGGGCGGTACTTCCGCACGCGCGGTACTACCGCGCCCCCCATGCGGTACTACCGCAAGGCAAAAGTCCCAGCCAGGGGGAAGGGAAACTTCCGTGCCTACTTCCGCAAAAAATACGGAAGTAGCAAAAACCCGACACAGTAGTACTGCCGAGGGGTGGTACTACTGCCTGACCGCATAGCACGGTACTACCGCACGGTGAAAGCGGTACTACTGCGGCAGGTGCGGATGTAAAAAATTACATCCGCTCCTACTACCGCAAAGGGGCGGCACTAGCCTGGTGGGCAGCGGTAGTGCGGCTCCAGGGGAGCGGTACTACCGTGGGCACCAGCGGTACTACCGCGCCACCGCGCGGTACTACCGTGGATGCCTACCGTACTACCGTTGATCCAGGAGCAGTACTACCGCAACCACAACAGCAGCCAGTCACAGGAGGCAGGAAAATGGAGGAAGCTCCAAGGAAGAAGAAGGGGATAAAAGGAGACGTGTACGTGATGATTCCACCCAAACCTTTCCAACGCAGACCCCCTCTTAATAGTACGGCTTTCCTACGACTCAAATCCACCAAAAAGAAACGTAGAAAAGACGCTGTCTTCGTTAGTCTTTGAGGGGCACCCAATCGTCTTGTGCCTAGCAAAGAAGTGTCTGGAATACTCATGGCACACGATTAGTCCGCAAATGCGTTGTCATCAATCACCAAAACACTTAGGGATAAATATGTCCTTACAATCTCCCCCTTTTTGGTGGATTAATGACAAAACGGGATTTGCACAAAGAAAATACTATTAAGTAAATGCAAACCCCTCCTCTCTATAATATAGACGGGCTCCCCCTAAATATGTGCCACCTAGATGAGCACGAATACTAGGAACAGAGCTCCCCCTATATTATAGAGACAAGGCATATCTATCACTAGATAAGATAGTACAAACAAGAGATAACTAAGATAGATAGAGTGCATATGTCTTACACCATATGGAGGATAGGTCTCGAAGGCACAAACCAAACAAAAGCAAACGAGGCAAACGAGGTCCAAACGACAAAGCAAACAAACACACCAAGCACGACACAACGCAAATCCCTACACCCTCTCCCCCTTTGGCATCGAGACGCCAAAAAGGCAGAGAGGACACCTACACACACGGGGTGGCTCAGGCAGAGAAGTCGTCCCACTGCTCCTCGTGCTCCTCGTCAGACTCAGCGGCAGGGATAGTCTCCTCGAGGTCATCCTCTGAACTGGTCCACTTGTAGCCCTGCTTTGACATCCAGGCAGCCTCAGGTGTGATGACGTCCTCAGACCCGCCAGACACATCCTCTCCAAAGAGCATCATCACCTTCTTGTCATGGCGGCGACTCTCCTTGTCAGCCACGTGAGCCCTGTACTGTCCCTTCGCCTGCATGCAGAAGAGAGTCTTCATCTTGTCCTTTAGCTTCTTGGCCCATGACGGCTTAGAGGAAGAAGTGGTGGACCTAGCAGCACGGTCCTCAGCAATAGTCTCAGCAGCAGCAGCCTCCCCCTCACCAGCAGCCCTCCTAGCAGAAGATGCCTCAGCACGGGTAGTGGTGTTGGCCCAGTTGGGCTTGACGCGGAGGCTGATGGACTCATGGCGAATCCAGTCTGGAGCAAGGAACTCATCACCTGGATACGTCTTCTCCCAAGTGGTGGAGAGCAGCAGAAATAGGTACGGTCCATAGATAGGTACCTTGCGAGTGAACACCGCAAACTGAAGCTCACACCATATGATGTGTGAGACATCAAGTGGTTGAGTCTGAGAAGAACGTGCCTCTGCACACAAGAGCAACATGTCCACTAGATATGCATGTGCCTTGTCCTTGTCGCCAATGCGTGGGAACAGAGTTTTGCGGAAGATGTGATGCATGATATCCAGAAAGGAGTTTAACACCCAAGATGACTTGCCATTGGGGAGTACCTTCTCAACAAGGAAGGGCTGAAGCTGGTTCTTGTTGGCAGACTCAGAGTTGGCATGGGGGCGAACGCCAACGGGGGTGTGAAGCCCGTCATCAGGAATGTGCAGCATATCCATGAACTCTTTCCACGTAGCAGACAGCTGACGGCCATTGGTCATCCAGGTCATCCTCCGCTCCTCCCCGGGATGAAAGTACACTGAGGCAAAGAACTGACAGATGAGCTCAGGGTCATAGTCAAGGTGAAAGGAGATCACCGGCTCAATAGCAAACTGCTCCACCAAGTCCAGAGCCTCTCCAAAATAGTCACGAAACTTGTCCTTCCGCAGGTGATGCATGTCTATCCACTTGACATCCACGAAGGTATTCTGCTTGTTCTTGATCACATCCAGATAGATCAGAGCCTGTTGCTTGGTCCAGAACAACTCGGTGCCTCTGAGGATAGCCCGAGGATTCACATAGGGATTGATCTTTTGGCGCTCAACATACTCAGTGGTTGAAATCTCGTCCATGCCCTTAGCCGGTTCCTTTTGCTTGCTGGCAGTGGTCTTGACATTGTGCTTGGGGGCATTGGAGCCCTCTGGGGCTTCATCTTGGGGGTTGCGCAGACGCTTGGAGCCAGTGTCACGACTGGGATTGGAACGGCGAGAGCCACCACCTGAGACACAGAATGCAAAAACACCCACAACGGCCAAGAGAGGTTAATGCAAAGACCACAACAACGCAAGTGAAACAAGAAGAAAGCACACATGATAAATGCCTAGAGAGAGATTTGATCCCTACGGTAGTACTGCCAAGTGATGCGGAGCTAAGATAGTAGTACGGCTCTTAGATGCGGTAGTACCATGCAAGATCACGGTAGTACCGGGTGTAGGAGCGGTAGTACGACCTTAGCGCCACGGCCGGCGCGGTAGTACCGCATCTGTAGAGCGGTAGTACCGCACGGTACGGTAGTACCACACCTGACGGGCGGTAGTACCGCACATTGGGCACGGTAGTACCGCAACGCGTCAGATCTGAACAGGTTCAAATCTGAAAAAGCCCGTGAAACCACGGCGGTACTACGGTTGGACAAAGCTACCACAAGACAGCATATCAAGTATGTTTTCTATGCATCACCACTCTCCTACATCCTACTCTTGCATAGATTTGGCCTAAAATCTCAAGAACGACAAGTTTCTCCCCAAAAACCTAGAAGCAAGAGAACAACCAAGAAAAAGAGGGATTTGGGAAAAAAAACCTTGGTCCATGGCAAGAGGAAGTGGTGGGGAACGATCCCACCGGTCGGAATCCGAGGAGAGTGGCCGGAGACGGAGATCCGGCGAGGGCCTCCGGCGCCGTTCTTGAGAGGGAGAGACATGGAGAGAGAGACAATGAATGGGTATGGGGAGTTGGAACTCCCCTGCCCGAGTCATAACCCCCACGCGCCCTTGACAGCGCGGTAGTACCGTGCCCAGACACGGTAGTACCGCACGGCGCGGTACTTCCGAAGTACCGCACCAGAGCGGTAGTACCGTGCTGTGGCGCGATAGTACCGTGCCTCCCAAAGCGGTAGTACCGCGCCCAGACGCTGTAGTACCGTGGGCTCAAGAAATTGCACGTTTCGAGCGCACGAAAACTGGATCTTTGCACAAACCACTCCGAGCCAACACGACACCACAAGACCACGCAACACACAAAACCAGAAAGACACCACCTCTCCAAAAGAGAGGGCGGTGGCCGTAGCCACCTATGTTTGAGTCAATTGGTATGGCACTGTGAAGAATTATCCTTGGGTCCATGACCAAAACTCGTCTTTGAAGCACAAGTACCATCAAACATGGCTAATGTGAAAGACTTGATTGATTTATGCATAATGGGGGAGGGAGAGTTCACTGAGAGAACATCACTCCCCCTATGTCCATGCCTACATCTAAATAGGATAACACGTTGAGTATGGTGGGGTGTGCAAGGGTTCAAGCAACATTGCTCGAATCGATGATATTTAGCTCATGCCTTAACTCGCGAAATCTTGCTTCATCCAAGGGCTTTGTGAAGATATCTGCAAGGTTATCATGAGTGTTGACGTAGTTGAGCTCGATCTCTTCTCGCCTAATGTGATCCCGGATGAAGTGATACCGGATCTCAATATGCTTCGTCTTGAAGTGTTGCACCGGGTTGAGAGAGATCTTGATGGCACTTTCATTGTCACACCAAAGAGGCACTTTGTCACAAGTGACACCGTAATCCTTTAAAGTTTGCCTCATCCATAAGAGTTGTGCACAACAACTACCGGCCGCCACATACTCCGCTTCGGTGGACGAGAGAGACACACAACTTTGCTTTTTGGAAGACCAACTTACCAAAGAGCAACCAAGGAATTGGCACCCTCCGGAAGTGGACTTCCTATCCACTTTGTCTCCCGCCCAATCAGAATCCGAGTACCCTACAAGCTTGAAGTCTGATCCTCTTGGGTACCATAACCCAAAGTTTGGGGTATGAGCCAAATATCGAAAGATTTGTTTGACCGCCACATAGTGACTTTCCTTAGGTGTGGCTTGAAAGCGTGCACAAATTCCCACACTCAACATGATGTCCGGTCTAGATGCACAAAGGTAAAGCAAGGATCCAATCATGGAACAATATACCTTTTGATCCACCACTTTACCATTGGGATCTAAGTCAAGTTGGCACTTGGTGGGCATTGGAGTGGAAGCCGGCTTGACGTCACTTAGCTTGAATCTCTTGAGCATGTCTTGAGTGTATTTCGATTGATTGATAAAGGTTCCTTCTCTTCTTTGCTTCACTTCGAACCCTAGAAAGAACTTCAACTCTCCCATGGAGGACATCTCGAACTTTGAGGTCATGAGAGCGGAAAATTCCTCATTGAAAGCTTTGTTAGGAGAACCAAAGATAATATAATCAACATATAATTGGCACACAAACAACTCCCCTTTGACCTTCTTAGTAAAAAGAGTGGGGTCGATTAGCCCAACTTCAAAACCACGGTCTTGTAACAACTCGGTAAGGTGGTCATACCACGCACGTGGGGCTTGTTTAAGGCCATAGAGTGCCTTATCGAGTTGATACACATGATCGGGAAAGTAGGGATCCTCGAACCCGGGGGGTTGCTTGACGTAAACCAATTCATTAATGGGACCATTAAGAAAAGCACTCTTCACATCCATTTGTTGTAACTTAAAGTTATGATGAGAAGCATATGCAATCAACATGCGAATGGATTCAAGACGAGCAATGGGAGCAAAGGTTTCACCATAGTCGATACCCTCGACTTGGGAGTAGCCTTGTGCTACCAAACGATCCTTGTTGCAAATGATGATCCCATGGGCATCTTGCTTGTTCTTAAATATCCACTTGGTTCCTATGACACTGTGATTTCCGGTCGGTCTTGGCACCAATCTCCACACTTTGTTGCGCTCGAAGTTGTTGAGTTCTTCATGCATGGCATTGAGCCAATCCGGATCTTCTAGCGCCTCATAGACCTTGTGGGGTTCCACACAAGAGACAAACGTGTGATGCTCACAATAATTTGCTAATTGTCTACAAGTGCTTACCCCCTTTCTTAAGCTTCCAAGCACATTCGTCATGAGATGATCCTTGGTGGAGAGCTTGGAAGCAACCTTGGCGGCACAACGCTCTAATTCCTCCTCGGTGGTGAGTTGAGGAGCGGTTACTTGATCATCTTGAGCGCCATCATGAACTTGTTCTTGATCTTGAACTTGCTCGGGGGAGAGAACTTGACCTTGGGCATCACTTGGTGTGTCCACACCGTCTTGAGTATGATCATGCCCTTGGTCTTGTTCATGAGGTTGAGGGCCTTCACTTTGTTCTTCGGAAGCGTGTGGGCCTTGGGTTGGTGATGGCTCCACTTGAGTGGAGCATTGTCCTTCTCCTTCGGCCACAAGGGGTTCCTCAATGGGTAGGATAAAACCAACACCCATTCTTCTTATGGCTTGAGGAGGAATTTCATCACCTACATCACAAGTGCCACTTTGCTCCACTTGGGAGCCATTATTCTCATCAAACTCCATGTTACACGTCTCCTCAATAAGTCCTGTGGATTTATTGAGGACACGGTAAGCATGATAGTTTGTAGCATAACCAACAAATATGCCCTCATAAGCTCTAGCCTCAAATTTAGACAACCGAACACCTTTCTTAAGAATGAAACACTTACACCCGAATACCCGGAAGTACTTGAGGTTGGGATTGTTATCGGTGAGTATCTCATATGGAGTCTTGTTCAAGCCCTTGCGGAGGTAGAGCCGATTTGATGCATGACACACGGTGTTGTTGGCTTCGGCCCAAAAGTTGTACGGAGACTTGAACTCCGCCATCATGGTCCTTGCCGCATCCATCAACGTCTGGTTCTTCCTCTCCGCAACACCGTTTTGTTGAGGGGTGTAGGGTGCGGAATATTAATGCTTGATTCCCTCGTCACTAAGAAACTCATCCAAGGTGTAGTTCTTGAACTCGGTGCCGTTGTCACTTCTTATTGTCAAGATATTTGCATTGTGTTAATGTTGTGCTTCATTTGCAAAGTCAATGATGGTTTGTTGGGTCTCGCTCTTCCTCTTGAAGAATTACACCCACGTGTACCTTGAGTAGTCATCCACAATCAACAAGCAATACTTCCTACCTCCAAGACTATCGAAGGATGGAGGCCCAAAGAGATCCATGTGAAGGAGCTCCAAAGGCCTCTTTGAATAAATGATAGTAGTGGGAGGGTGAGCCTTCTCATGTAGCTTTCCTTCGATACAGACACTGCAAGCACGATCTTTAGCAAAACTAACATTCGTTAGTCCACGGACATGGTCCCCCTTGAGGAGACTTTGCAAAGATCTCATATTGACATGGGCTAAACGGCGATGCCAAAGCCATCCCACATCAACTTTAGCCATTAGGCATGTCACGGTCTTAGTGGGTCGCTCCGAAAAGTTAATCACATATAGACCGTTCTCGACATGCCCAACAAAAGCTACTTTAAGAGTCTTGCTCCACAAGAGGGCCACGATATCGATATCAAAGAAAGTGGCAAAGCCCATGATAGCAAGTTGACGAACGGAAAGTAAATTGTATGCAAGGGACTCAACAAGCATGACCTTCTCGATCGTGAGATCATGAGAGATGACCACTTTGCCAAGTCCCAATACCTTAGAAGATGAGGCGTCACCCCACTCGACATTGGTGGGCATAGATGGAACCTTGTGCACGTCCACCACCAAGTCCTTGTTTCCGGTCATATGATTTGTAACTCCGCTATCGAGCAACCATGATCCCCCACCGGAAGCAAACACCTACAAGAGATCAATGCTTGGTTTTAGGTACCCATTTTGTAATGGGTCCTTTGATGTTAGTAACAAGGGTTTTTGGAACCCAAATAGACCATTCAATGTATTCATGAAGAGAACCAACAAATTTGGCATAAACATGCCCATCACTAGCACGACATAACACATAAGAAGGGTTAAAATCGCCGGCTTTGTTGAGAGGGGTGGCATTGCCCTTCTTGACATTGTTCTTCTTCTTCTCCTCGGGGGCACTCTCTCCCTCCCTCACAAAGGTTTGCATGAGGGGAGGAGGTCGTTTGGTCTTGTCATTCTTCTTCTTGTTCTTGGAGTCGGGCACGTACCCAACCCCTTCCTTGGCCACACCTCCCTTTTGGTTGATCAAGAGATCGTTGAGGTTCTTCTTGCCTTGTATGCAAGTTGCAAGACCTCTCTCAAGTTGCTCCTTCCACTTCGCATTTTCCTCAACAAGATGTATATGCTCACAACACGGGTTAGTAGCATTTGCATTATCAATTAAAACCATATGAGGAAAAGTTGCTTTCTCCTTAGTTAGCTTCACTTGGAGTTGATCATGAGACTCCTTGAGACTAGCGTGAATACCCTTCAAGGCCTTGTGGGCCTTGTCAAGTATATCAAACTCCTCTTTGAGTCTAGCAAGATCAACCCCAAGTTTGGCCTTCTCGGAATTTAGCACACGAGAAACAATGAGGACATGATCATAATCTTTCTTTAACTTAGCATGATCAACGTTATGTGACTCCTCAAGAGCCAAACGAAGACCACGCTCTTCCTCAAGAGCATTGGAAAGATCCGAAATCTCATCGGCATAGTCACGACTATGCCCTTCCATCTTAGAGATGGTGTCTTCGTGAGCCTCGATCATGTCATTGGCTTCACCAAGTTGTTCCAAGAGAGCAACAAAGTGCTTCTTGGATTTTCCCTTGAGTTTGCCCATAAAGGCCTCAAACTCGTTAGCCTCCATATTAGCTCCCTCAAGTTCATTAATGCTATCCGTCGGGGAAGGATGATTAATGATGGTAGTTTTGATGTTGGAGGTTACCTTGTTGGTGGCTTTAGCCATGAGGCACTTGGCGGTGATGCTCTCGTTGGGTGAGTCGAAGAGAGACACCCGTGACGTTGTTGCAATGGCAACGGAGGCCATGGCAACCGACTCACCATCTTCATCATCATCATAATCCTCATTGTACTCTTCTTGCACAACCAAAGCCTTGGGAGGAGTCTTCTTGGTGAAGTTGTTCTTGTTGGGGAACGACTTGGCCTTGGCTTTTCGGATGAGCTTGCCACCATTGTCTTCCCTCTTCTCATACGGGCATTCCGCAACGAAGTGACTCACGTTGCCGCAATTGTAGCAAGTCCTTACACGTTGCTTGCCCCTTGTGCCACTCGAGTTGCTTTTGCTAAAGTTTGGCCTCGAGTTTTTCTTGCTCCAAAATTGCCTTGAAGCAAGTGCCATGTGTTCATGATATGCATACTTCGTATCTTCGGGGTTGCTCTCCTCTTCTTCCTCTTCTTCTTCTTCCACGATGAGCTTGGCCATCAATGCAAGGTTAGGCTTCTTTGCCCGTTGAGAATGGAGCACCGCATTGTCGGTGGTCTTGTCCAAAATGTTCATGGCCACAAACTCATCCAACACTTCGCTTGAGGTCAAAGTGTGGAAGTCCGGTCTTTGACGAATGACGGAGGACATGGCCTTGTGATAGGGCATCATTGCCTTGAGGAATTTGCGCTTGATCCAATTGTCATCCGTGTCCTTGCTCCCGTGATCTCGTAGTGAGACCGCGAGTTTGGTTACTCTCTGATAAAGCTCATGAGGTTCTTCATCTTCTTTCATTGCAAACTCATCGGCCTCATCTTGTACCACTTCATAATTGGAGCATTGAATGCTTGCGCTTCCCCGGTAGAGAGAGACAACACAACGCCATGCATCTTTGGCCAAGGCAAAGGAACGAAGATGAGGTAGGTCTTCGGGTGGAATTGCATCTTGAATGATGAAGAGAGCATTCTCATTGAATTGATTATCCGCGGCTTCTCGAGGAGTGAAGTTGCTTGGATCATGTGGATAAAAACCCTCTTCAATGATTCTCCAAAGGTTAGTGTTCACATGATTTAAATGACGTTTAAAGCGGTAAGCCCAAGAATCAAAGTCCTCATTTTTCACAATCTTAGGAGGAGGACCGGCATGATTCAAGTGAGTGGAAGGAATCGGTCCACCATAAACAAGTGGTGGTTCCACATGGGTAAAGATGGCGGTGCCATTCTTACCACTAGAAGAAGGAGCCTTTTCACTACTAGCTTCCCACTTGTCGGGGATAGCATCCGTCACCTTGTTGGCGGGATCACCCACTTTCAACGGTGCGGTGGATAGTTTAAGCCCCTCAAGAAATTTAGTAAACATGCTCTCAACTTCTGTCGTCATGGAGGTTTTCAATGTCTCCAAGGCCACATTGAACTCCTCACGAGAGACCGAGGTTCCCCCATCGCCCGTAGACGAGATAGGATTCACACCGGAGTGTTCCTCCGCACCGTCTACGGTATCAACCATACTCTTTGGACGGTAAAGTCCTTAATAAAGAGACGAGGCTCTGATACCAATTGAAAGGATCAATATGGTTGACTAGAGGGGGGGTGTATAGGCAACTAACAATTTTTAGCTTTTCTTTAGCAATTTAAACTTTGCATCAAAGTAGGTTGTCTAGATATGCAACTAGATGAGCAACCTATATGACGCAACATGAATAGGAACACAAGCAAGCAAGATATACGAAACAAATAAGCTTCACAAGTAAAGGCATGAGATAACCAAGAGTGGAGACGGTGGAGACGAGGATGTGTTGCCGAAGTTCCTTCCCTTTGAGAGGAAGTACGTCTCCGTTGGAGCGGTGTGGAGGCACAATGCTCCCCAAGAAGCCACTAGAGCCACCGTAATCTCCTCACGCCCTCACACAATGCGAGATGCCATGATTCCACTATTGGTGCCCTTGGAGGCGGCGACCGAACCTTTACAAAAGAGGTTGGGGCAATATCCACAACTCAATTGGAGGCTTCCAACGACACCATGAAGCTTCACCACAATGGACTATGGCTTCGCGGTGACCTCAACCGTCTAGGATGCTCAAACACCCAATAGTAACAAGATCCGCAAGGGGTTAGTAGGGGGAATCAAATATCTCTTGGTGGAAGTGTAGATCGGGGCCTTCTCAACCACTCCCGAGCAAATCAACAAGTTTGGTTGGCTAGGGAGTGAGATCGGGCGAAAATGGAGCTTGGAGCAATAATGGAGCTTTAATGGTGGAAGAGGTAAGTCAACGGGGAAGAAGGAGACCCCTTATATAGTGTGTGGAAAAGATCCAACCGTTACCCACTAACCAGCCCGCGGCCAGCGGTACTACCGCGCCTGGCCAGCGGTACTACCGCAAGGCCGCGCGGTACTACTGCTTGCAACCAAGTGGTACTACCGCACGGCTGTGCGGTACTACCGTACCGACGCACGGTACTGCCGCGACCCCAGCACAGAAACAGACGCACAGAAGCTGGGGGCGGTACTTCCGCACGCGCGGTACTACCGCGCCCCCCATGCGGTACTACCGCAAGGAGAAAGTCCCAGCCAGGGGGAAGGGAAACTTCCGTGCCTACTTCCGCAAAAAAATACGGAAGTAGCAAAAACCCGGCACAGTAGTACTGCCGAGGGGCGCTACTACTGCCTGATCGCATAGCGCGGTACTACCGCACGGCGAAAGCGGTACTACCGCGGCAGGTGCGGATGTAAAAAATTACATCCGCTCCTACTACCGCAAAGGGGCGGCACTAGCCTGGTGGGCAGCGGTAGTGCGGCTCCAGGGGAGCGGTACTACCGTGGGCACCAGCGATACTACCGCGCCACCGCGCGGTACTACCGTGGATGCCTACGGCACTACCGTTGATCCAGGAGCAGTACTACCGCAACCACAACAGCAGCCAGTCACAGGAGGCAGGAAAACGGAGGAAGCTCCAAGGAAGAAGGAGGGGATAAAAGGAGACGTGTACTTGATGATTCCACCCAAACCTTTCCAACGCGGACCCCCTCTTAATAGTACGACTTTCCTACGACTCAAATCCACCAAAAAGAAACGTAGAAAAGGCGCCATCTTCGTCAGTCTTCGAGGGGCACCCAATCGTCTTGTGCCTAGCAAAGAAGTGTCTGGAATACTCATGGCACACGATTAGTCCGCAAATGCATTGTCATCAATCACCAAAACACTTAGGGATAAATATGTCCTTACACCGAATAAGCCACTTGGAATACATTAAGATAAGTATCAACCTGCCATGCAGATCAGGAGAGTATTGCATCTTCACAGAGTGGGATAATTAATATAGGGATACTCTCCTCCCAGCCGACCAACAGCTTGTCTTCCACTTCTACTTCACGGGATCTCCGATCACATAGAGTGGTTTACCACTATGGACAACTCATGCGGTGGGTTTCAAACCCATCTCCATTGATGCATTATATATCACATTACGTGATAGACCCTTTGTGAAGGGATCTGCCAAGTTTTTCGACGTTTGGATATAATCCAACATAATAACTCCGGAGTTCCTCAATTTTCTGACAGATTTTAGTCTCCTCTTCACATGCCTTGAGGACTTCATATTGTCCTTAGAACTATTTATCTTGGCGATCACAGTTTGATTATCACAGTTCATCAGGATAGGGGGTATTGGTTTTTCAACCATAGGTAAGTCCATCAAGAGTTCACGAAGCCACTCTGCTTCAACAGTGGCAGTGTCTAATGCTGTGAGTTCTGCTTCCATAGTTGACCTCGTTAAGATGGTCTGCTTGCAAGAGTTCCAGGAAACAGCGCCACCACCAAGTGTAAAAACATAACCACTTGTGGCCTTAATCTCATCAGCATCAGATATCCAGTTTGAGTCACTATAACCCTCCAGTACCCTTGGATACCCGGTGTAGTGAATCCCATAGCTCGCGGTGCCTTTCAAATAGCGCATAACTCTCTCAAGCGCATGCCAATGATCATCTCCTGGTTTTGACACAAACCGACTCAGCTTGCTCACAGCAAAAGAGATGTCAGGCCTCGTGGCACTCGCCAAATACATAAGCGAGCCAATAATCTGAGAATACCTCAGTTGATCTCTAGCAATCTGTCGATTCTTTTGAAGCAACACACTAGCATCATATGGAGTTGGAGAAGGCGTGCAGTCGCTATACCCAAAACGACTCAAGACCTTTTCCACATAATGAGACTGAAGCAGTGTGATCCCACCATTCTCATCTCTCAACAGCTTGATGTTTAAGATAACATCAGCTACTCCTAGATCCTTCATCTCAAAACAGCGAGATAAGAAATCCTTAACCTCCTTGATTAAATCAAGTTTGGTTCCAAAGATTAATATGTCGTCGACATACAGACAAAGAATAACTCCTTCGCCCCCACCATAGTGATAGTACACGCACTTGTCACCATCGTTTACTACAAAGCCGACAGCAGTTAATGTTCTTTCGAACTTCTCATGCCACTCCTTAGGAGCTTGTTTAAGGCCATATAAAGACTTTAATAACTTGCACACCTTTCCTTCTTGACCAGGTACTACAAAACCATCTGGCTGATCCATGTAAATTTCCTCCTTCAACTCTCCATTGAGGAAAGCCGTCTTAACGTCCATTTGATGAACGAGAAGACCATGTGAGGCAGCCAGTGATAGTAGCACCCGAATTGTGGTCAGCCTAGCCACGGGTGAGTAAGTATCAAAGAAGTCTTCACCTTCTTTCTGGGTATAACCCTTGGCCACAAGCTGTGCCTTGTACTTTTCAATCGTACCATCAGGTCTAAGCTTCTTCTTGAACACCCACTTACATCCTACAGATTTGCACCCATAAGGACGGTCAGTGATCTCCCAGGTACCGTTAGCTAAGATGGAATCCATCTCGCTACGTACAGCTTCCTTCTAGTAGTCAGCATCAGGAGATGCATAGGCTTCTGAAATAGTCCTGAGTGTGTCATCCACGAGGTACACAATGAAATCATCACCAAAAGACTTTGCAGTCCTCTGTCTCTTACTCCTCATAGGAGTTCCATTGTTACCCTCAACAGGATTCTCAACATGTTCCATCGCAATGGTGGGTTCAGGAATTACAGTGAATTCCTCACTAGATGGAGTAGGTATCTCCTGATTTGATGAACTCGACATATCCTTCATAGGAAATATGTCCTCAAAGAAAGTTGCATCATTTGATTCCATAATCGTACAACATGCATGTCGGATACCTCAAATTTTATTATCAAAAATCTATAGCCGATGCTATGAAAAGCATAGCCCAGAAGAACACAATTCATGGTTTTTGGTCCAAGCTTGCACTTCTTGGGAATTGGTGTATTGACTTTCGCCAAACAACCCCAAGTACGTAGGTAAGAGAGTTTCAACCTTTTCCTTTCCCATTCCTCAAATGGAGTCATGGTCTTATGCTTTGTGGGAACTCGGTTTAGGACATGACACGCAGTCATTAGCGCCTCCCCCCACCATTCCTTGGATAGACCCGAAGTGTCTAACATGGTGTTAACCATATCAGTTAGAGTTCGGTTTTTTCTTTCGGCTACCCCATTTGACTGGGGTGAGTAGGGAGGTGTTCTCTCATGGATTATACCATGTTCCGCACAAAACAGATCAAATTCATTGGAAAAATACTCTCCACCACAATCGGACCTAAGCCGTTTAATTTTTCGATCAAGTTGGTTCTCTGCCTCAGCTTTATAGTTTTTAAAGAAAGTCAAAGCCTCATCTTTTGATTTCAGAAGATACACATAACAATATCTAGTGGAGTCAGTAATCAACGTCATGAAGTATCTCTTTCCACCTTTTGTCAACATGCCATTCATCTCACAAAGATCAGAATGTATAAGCTCTAGTGGCGCCAAGTCTCTTGCCTCTGCAGTCTTATGGGACTTGCGAGGTTGCTTAGCTTGCACACATACTTGGCACTTGGAGCCTTTGACAGTAGAGATTTTCGGAATTAAATTCATATTGTCTAACCGCATCATGCAACCAAAGTTAATATGACAGAGTCGTGAATGCCAAATATCAGACTCATTATTGTGGCAAACATTATTAATAACTTTAGTGCACATATCTAATAAAGATAGGCGGAACAAGCCTCCGCACTCATAGCCATTTCCAACAAATTGTCCACACTTAGAAATTACAACTTTATTGGATTCGAAAACCAACTTAAAACCATCTCGACATAAACGGGAACCGCTAATGAGATTTTTATTGATGGACGGCACATGATGAACGTTCTTCAGACGCACAGTCTTCCCCGAAGTAAACTTCAGATCGACCGTACCAACACCTCGAACGATGGCATGTGACTCGTTCCCCATCAGCACGGGTGAAGTCCCTGTTGCCTGGTAAGAAGAAAACATGGAGGCGTCAACACAAACATGTACATTGGCACCGGTGTCAATTAACCAATCGGTGGATTGAAATACTGAAAGGATGGTAGGAAAAATACCGTACCCTGATTCCTTCATATCAGTATCACCGATGACAACATTAGCGGACTTGCCGCTCTTCTCATGTTCGCGCTCCTCAAAGCGGTTAGGACACTTCGGAGCCCAGTGATTAGGATCACCATAGACATGGCAAAGTCCCTTCCCCTTCTTATGAGAATTCTTCTTGAAGTTGGTAGAATGTGATGGCTTGTTCTTTGTATCAAACTTGCCTTTTCCCTGAGTTTTGTTCTTATTGTTTTTGAACTTGTTGGGCTGGGAGTTCTTCTTCTGTACCATGTGGGCACTAGAACCTCCCTCTGCAACTCGAGCATGTGTGTCCTTTGCTCTCGCCTTCTTTTCAACATCAAGAGTACCAATGAGATCCGCAACGGAAAACTCCTGTCTCTTGTGTTTCAGGGAAGTAGCAAAATTGTTCCACGAAGGTGGAAGCTTGGCAATGATGCCTCCGGCAAAAAATTTGTCCGGCAACACACACTTGAAGTACTCAAGTTCTTTAGCGAGCGACTGTATCTCATGAGCCTGCTGTACAACAGGACGCTCATCAGTCATCTTGTAGTCATAGAATTGCTCCATGACGTACAACTCGCTGCCGGCGTCCGAGGCACCAAACTTGGCCTCGAGCGCAGCCCACATGTCCTTGCCGTTGTCAAACGACATATACGAATCCACAATGGAGTCATCAAGAACACTCAGAAGAGCGCCTTTAAAGAGGGTATCGATCTTCTCAAAAGCTTCCAGCTATGCTGGATTAAGATCGCCCTCAGGCTTGCCCTTGGTGGCATCATAGCAGCCCATGGTCTGAAACCAGTAGACTGCTCTCGTGCGCCACCTCTTATATTGCGCCCCCTTAAAGGCAGGCGGCTTCAGATGCACAGGAAAACCACTCGGAGTAAATTGCCTATAATCAAGTTTTTGGATTGTTGGAAATATGAGCAAATTACTACGAGATTTAATCCGAATAAACAGAAGATAAATCATGACCACAGCAGCAGAGATTAAACTAATCATGCGAACTAGCATAGCAGATGAACATATCACATCTAGGGCACATACTAGAAGTATGAATTCTACCACGATCTCGAACATGAAGGATAGAATCACATATGGTGCAGCGGGTGCAGCACCGTCGGCATTGACATTGTCGCCCATGTCGTCAAGGACGAGGTTGTCGAGGTCGGGGAAGAAGTCGTCGTTCGCGAAGTCGTCGCTGCCAGCAGTCGCGCGAGTGCGCTCCCCAAAAACCTGATCGCCCCTCTCCCGTACAGGATCACGAGAGGCGGGGTTCCGGAGGCCTGGTGTCCCTTCTCACGGTGCACGCCGGAAGGAGGGATGGAGAAGACTTGCTTGGCGGCGCAATGATCTGGAACGGTGGTGAGAAACCATACGAAGCGGCGGCGGCTAGGGTAGACGTCTGCCTGACTATATAGTGCGGGCCGGGTAGGTCGTGGGAGTAAACCCCACGTCCGAGTCGTCACGATCCAAAAGAATCGGAAATGGTTCAGTAATTCCGTTAATTATTAATTATATAGACAACATGCATAGCTCTGTCCTCGGCTCGGCTCAATCCCGCAACCCGCGGCGCGGCGCGTCGTGACGAGGCGAGGCGAGGCGAGGCGAGGTGTGGCGAGGCGAGCGAGGAGGAGGAGCGCGCGTGTAGGTCTCATCTTCTCATGCTCATACAAGTGGTAGAAGAGCTCACCTTATAAAGAGGTGCGATTCTCTCTCAACTTCCGGGGTGGGAATAAACTTTAGCCTCACTCACTCCACTCACATGTGTGCATGAATGGGCCAAGAGAATTTCAGAATTTTAGTTGGGCTTTGGGCCAAAGGCCTACTAGCAAAATTCCAACATTTTGTGTGCAGGTCGCATGCATGCCGAGTCGAGCTGTGCATGCTGTGTTTGACGAGATGCAGTATAGACGGCGACGCCATGCACCTCATTGGCGGTGTACGTGTGAATTGCCAGCTAGTGTGATTCGCTAGTTAAAAAATAGATGCCGTTTGTTATATCAAACTCTGTAGTGCTGCACTAATATCATCCCTGCAATTATTTTGTAATTTGTTGATAAATACTATCTTTTTCCTTGCAGAACACTTGTCTTGTCTCTGTTGTTCGCTTGCCTTGCCTTGATGTCACAGGCTGCATTTATTTTACATGTGAAAAAATTCACTCTGATTTGAACATCTGCAGTGCGCATTGTCTTCAGATGTGGTTCATTTCAAGAGCCATGCTGTCCGGCAGTGCTCTTGTGCACTTCACTGACTAGTGCTCTTGTGCACTTTACTGACTTTGTGATTTCTGAAGAGAAAAAAGTGCAAATGAAGTCCGCTATGGTTTGCTATTAAGGTTCATTTTACTCATTTTTGCAGGAAAAAAGATGAAGTGATGCAGTTCTATTGGATGCCCCATTACTCAATTTTGTTGTTGTTGAAGAGTGCACTTCATTAGTTCATTGTAGAAACTGCAGTTCATTACCGTGATTTGGCTGGTGGAGAGTGTAGATTCTGTATGCTATAAACCTCCTCTGTTGTCCACTTGGTAAACACAAAACAAAAAAGATCTCAAAATGAAGCTCGCTTCTATATTAGATGTAGTTCACTCACTCAGTCCCTACGGTCCACTCGCTTGGTCAACGCGCGCAAAAAATTAATAAGTACGAAAAAAAGACAACAAGAACTCATGAGGTTCCACTTTGGGTAGTGTTACGGTTCACTACCGGAAGTGTTGTGGTCCACTCTCGTTCACAAAAAAATTGAACAAAACGACAACAAAAACTTGTTAGAGAAAAATTTACATTTGACAAAAGAAATCATGAAGTTCACTTGACCGTCTGATGCAGTGAGGTTTTCGACCGAAACAGTGCGGTTTTCTGTCGGATGAAGTTCAGTCGTTCAATTTGGATGTCGCGAAAAACAGTGTCCGCATTTCGGTAAATTTAAAACTGCTCTTAAACCGTAAGGAATTAGAGAGAGTGTTCTACATGAAAAAGTTGTGTCCCGTCGATATCTTTCCAACGGCATATCATTTGAATCATTTCGACAACCGATTTGTAAAATTTTCAGGAAAAACGGCCGCTGTCACTCGTCGTCCATCGTACGATTTTTAAAATTAACTTAAAACCGTGACGAATCTCAAAAACATTTCAACATATGAAAGTTGTGCCTCGTCCATAGCTTTTCAACGGTATATTACACACCTCGTTTCGACAAACGGTTAAAAAACTAGAGCGAAAACAGTACCAAATTTTATTTTTTTTGAAAAACATAATTCCGCAATTTAGTAAATTTAAAACTACTTTTAAACCGTAATGAATTAGGGAAAACAATAGTTATGAAAAAGATGCACCTCGACGATATCTATCCAACGGTGTATCATTTGCCTCATTCCGACGAACGGTTTAGAAAAAAACACGAAAAAACGCTCGCTGCCACTCTTTGTGGGCCGCACCATTATTCTGATAACACTTTTTTATGGTCACGCTATTCGTCACCCTGGATGAGGAATAGTTATTCTTCACCCCCTTCTATTTTACCATCAATGCACCGTAATTTTACATTCTGTAAGTTTTGTCTTATTTCCGACGCAAAAAGAGACCGTAAGAAAATATATAATCGCTGTAAAAAATATTTTATGTTATGTAAAATTACAAACGTAAAAACATAGTCTAAAATACACATAAACTGCAAATTTTCTTGTTTTATGACCTATATTTTTATTTTCTTATGTCAATTTTTACGTAGTGAATTAATAAAAATATAACTATTTAAATTCGAAACGTAATTTAATTATGAAATGATCGTAAGATTAACTCGAATAAAGAATAATTTATTTTACACCCTGAATGATGAATAGTTAGAATAACTATTTCGATCACGCCTCTATAAGGCGTCATCGTGCGTTCCCGAGATCAACAGAAAACCTCCCCCACCCCGATCCAAAAATCCCCACGGCAGCGCAGCTCCACCCCAACCCACCTCCAGCCCCCGGCTCCGGCGAGCCTCCCGCCGACGACCCACCGCCGCTGACCCACGTGCCGCCCCACCCGACACCCCGCCCCCATCTCCCCTGGCTTCGGTCGCCACCCCGCCCCCATCGCCCCCAACTCCGGTCGCCGCCCCGCCCCATCGCCCCTGAATCCCGCCATCACCCCACCTTCATCTTCTCCCCGGAAGCTCCCGCTGCGCACACCCACCTGCGTTCCCCCGGAGAACCGACGCCACATTAGTCGCCTACTTGCCCCGGCTCATTCTGCCTGCCTCCTATTCCAGAAAAATTGGGGGCCATCCGCGGGGATCCAAGTTTTTGTCGGCTCCGCCAAGCGCCTCCCCACTCTGGCACGATCCCCCAAGGTGGAGTTCGCGCGCTCCCCTTCTTACTCGTCCCGGTTCCCACACCTCCGCCTCCTCCTGATTGCCCTGACGTGGACACAACGCCATCCCAGTCCAGCCACGCAGCGTCAGGGAGGTCGGGGCCATCGCGAGTAGCAGTCCAGAGCAGCCAAGGTGAGGGTGAGCACAACACTTCCATCCCATCCATTTGAAGCACGTTTGTGATTTTTTTGCAGGTAGCACGTTTGTGATTTTGGGTAGTAACAATGTTCATGCCCGCGTACACTGCCGCCGCTCACCTCCCCACGACCTGCATACATACAGAGTTGAGAGTTCTAACTTGTTGCAAAAGTTCAAAAAGAAGAATATATGCAGTCCAACTTATTCTAGCATAATGCTTCTCCTTTGAATCTAGATGCTACAAACAGTCCTCCTTTGTGAATATGAACTGAATGTTGTTGTTTTGATGTTCTATAGAAAGTGTACTGAATTTTGCAGTTTTATCCTTTTTACACGCACTATTGTTCGAGCTGGCGGCCGCGAGACCCTGTGCCTCCACGGGCCTCGTCTCCCGCTATCGGCGACGGCACTCCCTTCCTCCAACGCATCGCCGACGAGGCCAACCGCCTACACCGTCTTCGGCTGCAACGATGTCGTCGTCCGACGAGGCCAACCGCCTACACCAACTTTGGCTGCAACGACGCCGTCTCTCTCCGTGAACCTTCTTGTCTCCTCTGTACGTCAGTTTGATTGCCTATAAACAAAATTCTATAATTTTCATGTCTGAAATTAAGGAGTTCATTATATCCATTACAAAAAAATGTTGAATTTTTAGAAGTTCTAGTACGTATGTTAGAAGAGTTCATTGACAAAAGAAAATCATCAGTTCTTAACAGTTAAAAGAAATGAGCTTTGCAATGTTTATGGTGCAGAAAATTTCATGACCGGTGTTCATTTGGGATGAACATTTGTACATACCCTGTTTTTACTTTACTCGTGAGGACTGAGGAGATGAATGTGTGACAGTCGATCTTCATTGGTGAAAGATAAAAAGAAATGGCATTCAGTTCAGAGAAACAATTATAACGATGGTATTTTTCTCTAAACTTTCATCTACATGTGTTTGAGATTATGTCTTCAGGCCATAGCTATTAATTCTCCCTGAACCTTTTTGTGCGCCTGGTCATTTTCAGGCTACATCTATTTTCTCTTTGAACACTTCTAGGGGCTAAAAAAAGGCTGGGGAATGTAGCAGTGTGTATGTGCTGGCTGATGCTTTCTCAGAACTACTCTTTGAGAAAGAAATGGTGCGTTGAGAGAAAAGAAAAGTGCAGAGAAGGCAACTGGTGTGTTGAGAGGAAAGCAAAGTGCAGAGAATGCTCCAAGAACAGAGCTGCATGTTCTTCAGTTTCCATCTTTGTGCTCACATCACAAGAGCTCAGCTAAAGAAAATAGAGAAAATCAACACTTCAGATCTTTATATGTACAGAAAATCGTTCCAGAAAGTACATGTTAAAAAAAGCCTCTGTTGTAGTTATAAACAAATATACACTTTACTAAATCCTGTCGGCAAAATCAATCATTGTGAAAAAGTCAGTGCACCGATCCAAAAATATTTTAGTTTATAAACAATTAACCTAAATTCAAATTAAGAAAACACACACATGATTTATCTTTGTACTAAAAAATTATTTTTTGATTTACAAAAAAACAAAGAAGGTCAAATTAAAACAAGGTAGAATAATTCACAGCAGTTTTAAAGAAAAAGGATTTTCCTCGTTTCTTAAATAAACTAGAAGTTCAAATTTAAATAACGGGGAAACTCGATGTTTATTACAGCACAAATAACGCTGCCCAGAGTGGCATAAAAGATGCATCATCAAGTCCTCTGTGTGTGCGCTTCTGTGTCGTGCCGACACAACATTGTTGTATAGCTCCTCCTGGATTGCGCTATGTGCAGGTCGAACAAAATGTTCATAGCAAGTCAAATGAAAAACTAGTGGTAGGCTGAAAAAATGTTTGCTCGTGTGCTAGTGCCATGGAATAGTTGGAGCTTTTTTAGTTGTTCTTTGTGTAATACTATTACATTGAAGTTCAAACTAAAAAATGATCATTTCAAAAATTATAAAAAAGCATTCCCCGTTTTCCTATACCATTACATTAAAGTTCAAATTAAAAAATGATCATTTTAAAAATTATAAAAAAGCATTCCTCATTTCTAGAAAAAGCCTATTGGTTCAAATTAAAAAGACGAAGAAGTTCAATGCTTGTTACAAACCCAAAGAAGGTCATTAAAAAAAGCATCTCAATTTTTTTTTATAAAAATATCTTCTCTGTTAAAATAAACCTAGAAGTTCAAATTTAAAAATGGAGCATCTCGATGTCTATCATAAAGTAGGATTTTTTTCCATTACTAAAAGAAATAAAACCAGGAACTCCAAATTAAAAAGATGGAGAAGTTCGATGATTATAGAAAACTCAGATTTTCCTCTTTATTAAAGAATGGAAACAAGAAGTTAAAAAATTAAATAACAATAAGTTCAACTTTTAAAAATAGAGCGCTCCAAAATTTCATAAAAGGTTTAAGAAAAAACCAGGAAGTCCATATTAAAAACATGGAGAAGTTCGATGATTATAGAAAACTCAGATTTCCCTTATTATTAAATAATGGAAACAAGAAGTTCAAAAATAAAATAACAAGAAGTTCAAATTTTAAAAATAGATCGCTTCAGAATTCATAAAAAAGGATTAAGAAATTCACATTAATATTCATTAAGAACTCAGATATTTTCACGTAACCGAGAGAAGTTCAGGTTGATAACTGCCAGAAGTTCACGTACTACACGGTGTGCATTTTGTATGAATTTTTTTTAATGAAAAAGCAAAGGCTAAAGGTTTGTTGTTAGAAGTTCAAGTGCTCGGCCCGATAAAGTTAAAAAATTCTTGTGAGAGAGGTTGAACAAAAATACGTGACACAAGTTCACGGTGAAAACAGTGGGAAGTTCAACTACTACACGGAATGCGTTTGAGATAAGAATATAAGAATAGAAAACTAAAAGCTTAAAAGGTTTGTTTCAAGAAGTTCACATACTCTGTCCGGGGAAGTTCAAAAATTATTGCGAGATATGTTCACCTTGTATTTCCATGTTCGAATTTTTTTGCTTTTTTGCATTTTAAAATAATTCTCTCAATACACAAAGAAGTTCAATTATTATTTGGGAGCAATTTGATTTCAAAAAGAAAATAAAATATTCAAATTATAAGGATTAAGAAAATAAAACCAGGAAGTCCATATTAAAAAGATGGAGAAGTTCGATGATTATAGAAAACTCAGATTTCCCTCATTATTAAAGAGTGGAAACAAGAAGTTCAAAAAAATAATAACAAGAAGGTCAACTTTTAAAAATAGAGCGCTTCAAAATTCATAAAAAGATTATTAAGTAAAACCAGGAAGTCCATATTAAAAAGATGGAGAAGTTCGATGATTATAGAAAACTCAGATTTTCCTCGTTATTAAAGAGTGAAAACAAGAAGTTCAAAAATAAAATAACAAGAAGTTCAACTTTTAAAAAATAGAGCGCTTTGAAATTCATAAAAATGGATTAAGAAATTCAGATAAATATTTATAAAAAAACTCAGATATTTTCACGTAACCAAGAGAAGTTCAATTGATAACTGCGAGAAGTTCACGTACTACACGATGTGCATTTTGTATTAAAAAAGAACAAAAAGCAAATACTAAAAGTTTTGTTGTCAAAAGTTCAACTCCTCGGTCGGAGAAAGTTAAAAAAATTATTGTGAATGGGGTTTGTACAAAAGGAGTATCATTTGTGTAACACTAATGAATGGATAGAAAATTATAAATGAAAATACATCACAGAAGTTCAACGTGAAAACAGTAAGAAGTTCGACTACTATAGTGAATGAATTTGAGATGAAATTTTTTTAAAATTGTCGCGAGTATGAAAAAATGATTAACACGGGGAAGTTGCGTGTTTACAGCAGCTTTCCGTCGGTATATCACTTGCTCAATTCCGGTGAGTGGGTGGAGAGCTACGAGCAAAAAAATCATGTGAAAAACAGAGTGAAGTTCAGGTACAGACGCCGAGAAGTTCAGGTTCTTCACGCGGTGCATTTTTGAAGAATCTGTTTCACGATAATGGCAGAATGAATGATCTCGCCGTTTTCGAAATTACATGAAAACGGCTAGGAATCAGAGAAACCCATCAACATGAAAAAGTTTCGCATTTTTTGTAGCTTTTCAGCGGTATATGATTTGCCGCATTCCGATAAAGTTTGTAGATATTAGGGGGAAAATACGTTTTTAGCCATTTTCAAAATTAACTTAAAATCGTAAGAAATTGGGAGAAACAATATATACAAAAAAGTTTTGCATTTGTTCAAGCTTTCCAACGCCATATCATTTGCTGTATTCGGATGTAAGGTTAAAGAAATTAGCTCGAAAATATGAACTCGGTGGAACTTGTATCATTTTCTAAATTACTTATATATATATATATATTCAAGGGTAATGTCAACAATAACAGTTCATGATGCCTTACATCTAATTGTGTGTGTGTGTGTGTATATATATATATATATATATATATATATATATATATATAGGGAAAAGCAAACATATGAAACTACGCTGGAGCAGATGCAATCACGAGGGCTTGTTCATATTGGGATCTGGTCCCTCCACTTTCCCTATTTGCATTTTTGTGTTATTAATCACTGGATGATTATTTCCTGTTATAGCGGATGATGGACCACGCTGCTTGCGGGAGCACTGTAGTGCGCAGACACTAGGCTGGCGTGATGCAATCCGGCAGGTAGGGGCCCGCCCGTGTTATGTTCAAACGATTCTAGGATTTGTGGAGAACCGCTCGGCCAAAGGTGCAAACCTTCCACCCATGTTTCCTTTTTTTATTATGCGTTCTGTTCTTGTAGGCGCCTTCTCATTTTGGTAGCTATTTATTTATGTTTTTGAAGTAGTAGGCATATTTTTCTATGGTCGCATTTGTCTACGGCCTTTTTCGGACACCGCAGATAAAAGAAAGATGTGAAGAAAATTTCCGGGCCGTTACTTCAAACAGAAGATGTGAAGAAAATTGGAAAAAAAGGTGCACACGCCGATAGCTATGCATGTATGCTGATTTCCCTTTTGGAGCATACCAACCCCATCGACACGTCACAAACGTGGCACATGCATCCGCACGCGCAGGGCCTCACCTGTTTGACTCGAGTGCACAAAGAATAATGACGGGCATCACCCAAAAAATCTCAGGCGCCAAAAACGGTTTGACCACAGTGGAATCAACGATCGTGTTTGCGGTGTACTATTACTCATTGTTTATATTTATATACTTTCTAGTTGTCACAACGCCCAGCACCTTACACATTTTTGTAACTCTCTCATGACACAGGCATGTGAGAAGTCAAAAGGCGCCCAACGTGGGGCATGCCTGCACCAACAGACCGGTCTTTCGATCAGTGCCCCGTGATGACACGCAGCCTGGCGCGGATGGAGATAAGACCACCGTGCCAGCCATCAGGGGAGCACCAGATTCAGCACTTTCTCCACACACAGCCAAGCGTCATTTCGCAGCAGCCATGGCCGCCATCACGCGGGATCCATTTCTATGGTCCTTGGCTTCATCGACTCCTCGAGCAAGTGTTTATCCACATCGATGTCTTGAAGAGCCTTCTGCGTTCTAGCGCCATGAAGAGAGAGTGGTTAAGCCTTGTGTCAAGGAAGGGGTTCCCTCTAGAGTATGTCCAACCGCACTCCTCTGCTGGGGATCATCGTGCAGTTCGCCGTTGTGGAGAGCGACGGGAGGTAGCTTGAGTTCGCCCCCGTGGCTGACCTAGACCCCAAAGGCCTCGGAGGTCGCGGCGCGCTTGTCGGACAAGCTGGTACGGGACCGTGCTATCATGCGGCGACGGCGAAGTAGTCAAAAGAGAAAGGGGCCACCCAAGGGGATACGCTCGCGAACCAAGACAAACGGAGCTGCTGCTCGACATGGCTGGCAGCTACGAGAACTGCGGAGGACAGTGTGGGCGTTTGGACCGATGGATATCTCTCGGATTCGCTAGTTGAAGGATTTGAATGCCCGCTTTCATTTCTTTTATAGCAAAGTCGAGCTGGCTGAAACGATTGCGTACCGCCATTGTGAAAAGGAGCACGCGCTCGCAATCTCCCGTGACCCCTACAAGTCATAAAAAAGGTGCACACAGCAACAAGGTGGGATGGGCTCGTGACGGAAGGATGCGTACGGGTGCATCGTAGCTATACCATACTATTGCCTCGTCCCTTCACAGGTGTACATGTCCCTAAAACAACACCATCCAAAACTAGATCAACCCAATGCAGCTCTCTTCTTTGCATCTTCTCATTCTCTCTGAGCCAGGTGCCCTGCTTCATCCGCCCGGGCGAGTCGCCCGGTCACGAAATTTCGATCTAGACGAAGGCCTCAAACAGGCCTCAAACGCCCGGTCTGACTAGCACCCCATGTCCACCCCAAATATTGGACGGATATGGGGCGCCCGGGCACGTACGTCACGTCGAACCCGGCCCACGCTGGCCCACCCAACCCCGCATATATTTCTTCCCATCCGCTCGCATGACCAAACCATAGCCACTTCACACTCCACTCCATTCGCCAACCAAGCTCACCTCTGGCATTTCCAGCCGTCTCCGGCATGACGGGCAACTAATCTGACTCCGGCCAATCCGGATCCATCGTCTGGCGTGTGATCCCATGCGGGTTGGAGGAGGCAATGACAGTCCGCATTGCACTCCGCCGTTGCCGGGAGGACAACGCCCCAACGACAGCAGGACTTGTGCGGTGTGACTCCACAGCGTTGGCTCAACGGGCGCTCGTGTCCTCTGGGGCTGGATCATCGCAGTCCCGGCAGCCAGAAAATCTCTCCTCCATCACCGGCCGGGTGGACTATGAGTCCGTGGGAAGGTGAGGATAAGGTCCGCCAAGGCCCGTAACGCGGCAAAATGTCAGCAGCGGAGGCGGCGGCGTGGGTGACCGCAAAGGAGGAAGCCATCCGCACCCGCATTGTGAAGAAACGACAGCGGAGGAACACGCGCACCCTCACCCAAGAGCAGAATCGGGTGGTCTGATCCATAGCCGGACTGCCACCAAAGGAGGATAGCGACAACTCCAACGACAGCTCCGACGATGAGCAGATCCGGCTCGATCCCTACTACGTCTTTAACCCGTACTTTCACGAGAAGGAGGACAAGGGCACCGGGAAGAGCAAGGGCGGCCGTGGATGATCTCCACCATAGCCAAACATGCCAAATTTTGGTATTCCGGTAGCATGTTAGTAGTGATGGAGTAGTTGGGCGATGTGTGTAATGTATTGACGTAGTTGCATGAGTTTGTACGGATTTGAGATATGATAGTTGAGGAGTTCGGTTGTGTGAAGGTAAATTTGAGACTTGACCGGTTAGTATCCGTGGACGCGCTTGGCCACTCCTCGGGCATTTGAGGGCCAGATTTGCAAAGTATAGATGCTCTTAATTTCCCTCTTGATTTGGTTCGCATGCGGCATGCACCCATCCTTTACCTTCCATGGGTTCTCTCTCTTTCTTTTATCTCTGTTTATTGGACGAGGCATCCGCCTCCTCTGCAAGAGCCGGTTCCACCCTGCAAGTGGCCTAGATATATCTATGAAATGGTGGTGTGATTTTTAAATAAACAATGCACAACTTTAATGTGGCAATTGCCTCACAAACCGGGCAATCACGTAGGAAGGTTCAAGTCGTAGGGTGCCCCCCCCCACACATCGAACAGGCGGGAGGGAGTCCTGTGATCACATGCACTCAAAACCTGGTCTGGCAAGTCAGCATGACTTGTTGTGACACGGACCAAGAGGAACGTCCATTGTCATAACCCCATAGTTCCCGATCAAAGCATTTGAGCCCACCGATTGCCGTGTCATGACCCGTATACATGTAGAACCTCTGTTTTACATTCTCGGAACCATGCAGACCCGCCCCTATGGCACCTTTTTATTCACAAACAAGAACCTTCCATATAAGATGGATGTTGCACCAACTGACACTAGTCGGCAGCCGTATAAACTACTATGATGCGTGTGCGTCCAATCATATGGTAAAGGTATATATAGAGAGGGGGCGATAGATAGCTATATATAGCATCACAGCAACAATTATATTACACAATGACATGACAGTTTGCATTGTCGGAACCATGCATACCCACACAAGGGAGCACCCTATTACATGTGAACATGAAACCTTTCATATAAGAATGACGTTGGACCTATCACGAGAACCAATCATACATTTGTGAGGAGAGAGAGAGAGAGAGATAGAGAGCATCACAAGGCTTACATTAAACATAAACCTTCATTTTACTTTGTCGGAACCATGCATACCCGCATGAAGGCACCTTTTTTGTGGGCGAGAACCCTCTGTATAAAGTGGACATTGGACCCACCGACACCTTCATTTTACTTTGTCGGAAGACTCAGAACCATGCATACCCATAAGAGGACACCCTTTTTTGTGGGCGGGAACCTTCTCCATAAGATGGGCGTTGCACCCCACCGACACCATTCGGGACCGTGTGATTCTTTTTACCATGCATGTCTGTCAAATAAGGTGTTAGAAGAATAGAGAGAGAAGGAACGATAGATAGATATAGCATGTTTTTAGTTTTCCAGAACTACGGATCACCACAACGCTTGCACCACATGTAGATCCTTCATTTTACTTTGTCGGTACCATGCATACCTGCATAAGGGCACCCTTTTCTGTAGGCGAGAACCTTCTCTATAAGGTGCATGTTGAACCCCACCGACACCATTCGGGACCTTGCATTTTTTTACGATGCATGTGTGTCAATAGAGAGAGGGAACGACATATATATAGGTATATCATCACCGGAATGCTTACATTACACATGAACCTCCATCCATTTTTCCTTTGTCGGAACCATCCATTACACATGAATCACCGCAATGCTTTACATCACATCTAGAACCTCTTTTTTACACTCTCGGAACCATGCACAGCCTCCCTAGGGGCACCTTTTTATTTGCGCATGAGAACCTTCTATATAAGATGGATGTTGCACCCCCACGACCCCAGTCGGCACCTGTGTAAACATTTGCGACACATGCATGTTATATCATATGGTAAAGGTCTATAGAGAAGGGGAGCGATAGATAGTTGGATATACCATCACCGCAACACTTACACCACACGGGAACTTCCAATTTGCATTGTTGGAACCATGCATACACACACAAGGGGCACCTTATTACATCTGAATGTAACCTTTTCCATATAAGGATGATGTTGGACCTATTCGCACCCTTCCACTCATGCGAGTTTCTCTGAAATCTTGGTTGTGTTTTGTATTGCCATGACAGTACTAAAATTGGTTTCATATAATAGGAAAATGACTCTGACTTTTCCTAGTATTCATTAAACGCACTGACCCCGGTCGACGCCTATGGAAATGTTTTGTTGTACATGTGTGTTATATCATATGGTAAAGGTCTATAGAGAGAGGGAGCGATAGCTAGCTAGATATAGCATCACCGCAACAATTACATTACACAAGGAACCTCCAGTTTGCATTGTTGAAACCATGCAGCCCCACAACAGGGGCATCCTATTACATGCGAATGTGAACCTTTTATATAATGATGAGTTGGACCTATCACACGAAACCATCATACATTTTTCAGGTGTTAAAGGGCTAGAGAGAGAATGTGCGATATATAGCTATCATAGCATCAATGCAAGTCTTACTTTAAACAGAAACCTCAATTTTACTTCGGAACCGTGCATACCTACACAAAGGCACCCTTTTTTGTGGACAAGAACACTATCTATAAGGTGGACGTTGCACCCACCGACACTCCATTTGGTACTGTGTAGTTTTTCACGGTGCATGCCTATCAAATAAGGTGTTGGAGGACTAGAGAGAGATGGAGCGACAGATAGATAGATAGATATAGCATCATCGAAACGCTTACATTTACACATGAATCTCCATTTTTACTTTGTCAGAACCATGGATTGCCACAATGCTTACATTTACACGATTCTTACGTGGTAGTGCAGGGGTTAGTTGATCTGGATACAAAGAAGGAAATTTCGCCGTATATGACGGAGAAATGGCCCCACGTGTTTTTTCTAGCACGTGTTATCGCACGCTTGAATGGGCAGATCAGTCTTATGTAAGGGTCGTTTAATGCTGGCTTGACCACAACATACTCGCGAGCTGGCGACTACTCTCTCCTAACAAGTCGAGAGTCAAGCGTATCAAGAACTAGCCTAAACTACGCTTCATCGACAGAGATGTCCATGATCTCCGTGTCGGGCACCGTGTAGATGGGCGCGCAGGAGGGATCCGGCTCCTCCTCAACCATATATATGAGCATCTCGTCGACGGCCACGGCGTGCTCTGCCTCCTAGAGGTAATGGCAGTTGGCCTCTGCCTCTGCCTGGAGGGAATCAACGACTGCCTGCTACTCCGCGTGCATATCCACGTCCCCTACGTCCCCCGCATCGTCCTCGTCCTCCTCCTGCACCGCGTCCTCCCAATCCTCCTCTGGATCCACCGCATTCGGAGGTAACCCCACGACGATCCGGGCTTCACGCCTTGACCGGATCATCTCAAGGAGCTATAGTCGGCACTCCAGTGTTAGATATAGGTAGCTCCTTACCCGGCGGCAAGGTGGCATGGCTACTTGTGGTGGCGGATGGCGAGCGGCCGATGAGTAGAAAATGGCGGCTGCAGCGGACGGGAAGGGAGGAAATGTGGTCGAGTGGAATTTTGGTGCAGGCGTCCAACTTAAATAGCCAAGCTAGGGGATTACGCAGCACACCGAAGCGGTGACACATGGCGCCGTCAGTCCGACGGAAGAGATGAGCTTCGGACCGCCGAGTTTAGGAGTGTTTTCGTGTGGGACCGACTGTTAGTCCGTCGTGGCGGACACACCCGGTCGCGTCCGGGCCTCCCAAATCCGTCCGAGATTAAGGCTGAATGTGAGGGGTGCCCGCTTGAGGCACCCATTTAGTTCGGGTTTTTTGTTGGTCACTGAGCATTTGGGCGTTTAAGGGGGTTTGAGGCACCCAGCTATAGATGCTCTTACATTTAAAAGGGTCCGTTAAAAAATACTCCCTTCATTACTAAATTTAATCTTTTAGAGTTTCTGTATGGACTGCATATGGAGTAAAACGATTGAATCTACACTCTAAAATGTGTCTATATACATCTATATGTTTCTGTATAGGCTGCCACCACCATTTCCCCCCCATTTTCCTCAAAAACGCTCCCGCCCGCGCGCGCCCCCGCCCCCAACCAGCCATGGAGGACGCCATTGACCTCGATGCCGCCGCCGGCCTTGCCTCCCTCGCCTCGTCCGGCACCGTCGCCCCCTTCGGGAGAGGCAAGCCTCGTGCCCTGCGCAAGACCGCCGCGGCGACCAAGCCGAAGAAGGCGCTGACGCCCGAACAGCGGGCAAGGGAGGTGGCCAAGAGGAAGGGCCAGAGGCACGCCGCGGACGCGAGGGATGAGGCCGCTGCTGTCGCCGCCGCGCAGCAGGAGTTCACCAACGCCCGCGTCGCCGCGGCAACGAGGGAGGCGCTCTACATGCTTCGGGTAAACCCTAGCCAGCACAGCCTCGTCCAAGCCGCTGTCGCCGCGGCCAGCACCGGCTCGTCGGCGTTTCCTCGGATGGTGATGCTCGACTCACCCCGCGCATCGGCTTGCAACCTGGCCCCCGGCTTCCACGTCTACCCGCAGGCCTCCCGCCTCTCCGAGGAATGCTCACCTGACGTGAGCATGGTCGCGCCTTCCACGCCCGCGACCGCGCCCATCGACCTCAATGCCACCCCGGTGGTCGGTGGCTCGTCGTCCGGCGGCACGAGGAAACGCGCGCGACAGGCGCCTGCCAGCGGTCTCCCGGACACCCGTAACCTGTTCGAGGAAATGTCGTCCGCCGTCGACGAGGACTACATGCAACACCTCATCTTCGAGGGTGGTGTGCCGGGCGCTGGCTACGATCCCGAGGCGCCGGTGTTTCAAGGCGGAGCAAATGGATGCTTTCATGGAGATCCAAAGGAGGAGGCTTGATCTTGACGCCGAGAAGCAAGCCAAGATGTTCGAGCTCGAGGCGGAGAAGCAAGCCAAGATGCTAGAGATTGAGGCCGACGACGCCAAGACAAAGGCGAAAGAACTGGCTCTTGCAAGCATGATGACTGGGGTGGAGATCATGAAGGTGGATCTCAACGCCTTGTCACCAAGGAAGAGGCCGTGGTTCGAGAAGATGCAGGCCGACATGCTCAAGTTCGACGACGAGTGATCTATGGCGTCGAGGGGCTATCTTTTTTGTATGCCGGCAGGTGTGCCGGCATGACCACGGGAGCCGCGATGGCGTGGTCGAACTCAAGTCCCACCATTTTTTGTGTGCTGGCATGTGTGCCGGCCGACTGATGAGTGCGCCAACATGAACTGTGGTGTTTTCTGAAGCCGGCATTGTATGCCGGCGCTGGCATGGTGCCGGCATGAGACATGGCCACTGGCATGATCGGTCGCGGGCCTTTTTTATTTAAAAGTTGAATGCGAACATGAAATGGGTCGGCATGTTGAGCGCATTGCCGACCCAAACGCAAAACTGGGCGGACGACGGGCGGGCGGCCGATCCAAACGAACAAAAAGCGGACAAATGCGTCGTCCGTTTGGGTTGTCCCATTGGAGTTGCCCTTAGAAACTGAGGAAGTAAAACACAACGGGCGAGACAAAAATCGGGACACCGCCCAACAGCAAGCACGCTATAGCGTATATAACAAAAAAACACATCATCAATTATCCATGAAATTTTACAATGATGGGCGGTAGGAAAGGCACTTGATTTGCTGGAACAAAAGTCAAAGCCCACCCCGTGAAATGAACTACCATGGAATCCAGGGTTCACAGATGTCCTGACATTTTTTTTGTCGGCTCCCCTTGGAAGTTATCGCGCAGACAGCAAGGGGCGGTCCGTGATCGCACTCATGTAGTGGGGCCGGCTAAGAGACCAGCTATAGTATAATCCTCCTGAAGCCAAGCAGTCCATTCGGAATGCGATACCAAGAAACCAGAGGCTGAAGCACAACGCAAGATTGACGAACTGCGTTCGTTCACAGGGCGGCGCACACCGCAATCTAAGGTATATCCGTCTCCAACCTAATGCCTTTTGTAGACCAGGATTACGATTTGCACACCGCATTACGGTAGCGTTCCTGCAGTGCTTTTTTCATGTCTACGGTGTCGATCCGATTTCTCGCGCTCAACAATCATTTTCTGGCGTTTTGTATAGATTGTTCATGCAAAATCGTTTTCCTTGACATGACCCAAACAAAACTCAATCTGAAAATCATTTTTTGTCCCACTACACAGCCAAGGAATTGATGTGAACGCATCATGATCCTGTAATGGTGAATGTGAGACGTCGGAAAAACTGAATATCTTTTGCTGTCCATTTTCTGTCCCAGGATGGACGGGTACGGGGTTCTACCTTCAGGGCCGAACGCGCCCCGACTGATTGACAATGTATCATTCGAATCAGAAGACGAAGAGGGGATTGGTTTCCTGGCGGCGTTGTGGAGCCTGAGCCGGACGAGGAAGATCAGAACCAGGACAATGGAAAGGCGCCCCCAACCGGCTCGAGATGCGGCGTGAAGAAGTTGCACGATCCGATTTCCTCGTTCAATGACGAGAAAAGACAGTACGTCGAGATGGTGTTTGGGGGGCTGCTAGATTTAGTTGGATGTTCACTGATGTGTTTTTCCATAAGTTACATTTCATTTTTATGTGGAGAGCAAGTAAGTATTGGTTCACACGTGTTTTTTCATGGGTTACATTCCTTTTTTTATGTGTGCATCAATGACGCAATGTTGGATGTTCACTGATGTGTTGCAACAACTGGGTTGTTAGCCCATTTCCCAGCTACATAGAACTGACGGGCGCCGTACTGAAAAAGCAGTTGAGTGTGGGAGGTTTCATAGAGATAGATCTGACGAATGTTTTCAAAGCTCACCACAGGCCCCTGGGTTTGCAGCAGTACGAGCTACGCTCCATTGCTCGCGCTCCCATCTGCCAAAACCTGCATGTTTTCTCAATCAAACGATGCTACCTCGGAGAAGAGCGCTTGACTAAGGTGAGGCAGATACGCTTGTATGCAAATACTAGCACCGGACGTAGTAATTGCACGTCGGAGACAGCAGCGCAACATTTACCACATAGAGTTTTCTGGATGCGTTACATAGGCCCTTTTCCTATCCTAGATACATCTTTATCAGAACTTGATCCTCTCACGTACGAGATTGTGAACGCCCCGGCTACGGCGACCCCACTGGCAGGAGGGACCAAGCCCATGGGACTTAATCATTATGGATTTTGTCGACAGCTTATCTCAGTCCGGCAAGGCCAACTGTCTTTGGGTGCTGGTGGATAAAAAGACTCGGTATGCTCACTTCTTGCCCACTGCCCACCCCTACACGACAGCTAAGGTGGCCAAGCTGTACATGCAACACATGTATAAGCTTCATGGTTTCCCTCGTGCCATCCTATCTGACGGAGATCCAGTGTTTACAAGCCACTTCTGGCAGGAACTATTTCGTTATGCCGACACTGAGCTACGTTTGAGCACAACCAACCATCCGCAGACGGATGGTCAAACAGAGCGCGTGAACCAGTGCATGGAGACTTTTCTGTGCTGTTTCACGCACGCGTGTCCTCATCGCTGGAGTTTCTGGATTCCCTTGGCACAATTTTGATACAATTCCTCGCACCACTCAGCTATAGGAATGTCACCTTTTAAAGCTCTGTTCGGTTATGAACCGCAGCAATGGGGAATCATTGCAACAAGTTCCTGCTCGGTGCCGTCTTTGGAAGCATGGCTGGAGGAGTGTGCAGTGATGCAGAATCTGATTGAACAACATCTGCACCATGCTTGGCAGTGAATGAAGAGTAACGCGGATAAACACCGCTCTTTCCGGGAATTTGCCGTAGGGGACATTGTCTATCTGAAACTTCAGCCCTACGTGCAATCTTCAGTGGCTCCGCGGGAAAACCACAAACTGTCATTCAAGTTCTATGGCCCATACCCAATCATCGAGAAGATCAACATTGTCGCCTACAAGTTGCAGCTTCCGGCACATGCGTCCGCCCACCCCATTTTTCATGTGTCGCAGCTTCGCCGAGCACTCCTCCCTGGTACGGTCATAACTCCTGATCTTCCCATCTGTACTGACATGCTTGCCATTCCCGTGGAGATACTCCAGACTCGCTGGCGCCAGAAGAATGGCGCTATGGTGGAGCAAGTCAAGGTGCGTTGGTCACCGGACTCTGCCAAGGAAGACACCTGGGAAGACCGTGCTGCTCTCTTCGATCGCTTCCCTCAAACTGCGGCTTGGGGTCAAGCCGCCACTCAAGGAGAGGGGGGGATGTGAGCGCCCCGGCTACGGCGACCCCACTGGCAGGAGGGACTAAGCCCAATGAGCCACGACCCAACAGAGCCCGCAGGCCTAACAAACGCTTCTGTGGGCCGGAGTGGGTGACGGCCCAGCCTACCACTACTTAAGCACAAGTCACCAACTCCAGCAACCATCCAGTAGATCACGGCGGTGGCAGCATCTGTTCTTCATCCTAGGGTTAGCAAGAGAGAAATTCCCCGTTCGTGTATCGGTCTGTAATCTTGCTACTAATTCAGAGAGCAGTATAGATCGAGTTGCTGTTACCCTATCAGAGATACTACTACAGAGGGACGTGAATGCATATAGGCCGTTCGTTGTACATCCAACCGCAGCAGATGAAACAAGTAGAAATAAGTAGGAGTCAGCTGCCGGTACGCCTAGCTCGATGGTCGTGGTCGGCTGCACCACGACATCGAGGCCGCTCTGGACTAGTGCTATTTTCGGGCGCTCGTGCTCTGTGCCACCCGCCCTAGCGCATGGCACATGCATGCCAGTCACATCTTCCAAGAGGAGGAGTATAGTTTGGCTTCCTCATAGCAGTAGCTGCCAGAGAACACATAGCATCGGAAGAGCAGGCTGTAGTGATGCCGCCGCCGTTGTCATCGTGGTCGTCCTATGGTTCATATTCCTGTGCTGTGGTTCGTGTTCGTCCATCTCTCCTTCATTGGATTGGGCTGCATCACGTCCAGCGCTGCGTTCATGGGTTTCACCTGCTACCAATGCGCGCATGGACGTCAGCATGAGGCCTCGGAGCCGGCTCGTGTGCTCCTTTTTGGGACACGGCCAACATGCGCTAGGCCGGCGGCGACAGAGAGAACGAGCACGGGGAAGACGGATTCCTGCTCCTCCTCTTGGACGATGGAGCCGGCGTGCGCCAGTGCGGCGGCGCAGAGTGGGAGCGTGGCGAACACAAGCACCAGTTGAGAGCGGCACGCAGGCGTCGCAGAGTACGAGACGGACAACACGAGCACCAGTTGAGATCGGCACGCCAGCAACACAGTATACGAGCGTGCCAAACATTAGCACTGGTTGAGAGCCGCCTCGACGGTGTAGCGCAGCCGACCACCGTCATCTGAGCTAGGCGTTCCGGCGATATTACTCCTGCGGTTTCTACAGGTTCCACCTATTGCCATTGGATGCACAATGTAACCTGCATACATTCACGCCCCTCTGCAGTAGAGGATAATCTTCATCACGTGGCAGTTCAATCACTAGTCCGAACGGTGCAACAGTCTTCATTTATCTAGACGAAAAAATGACAGGATGTGTCAAAATCGATTTACTAGTACATAGGGTGCGGAACTTTTCTTCAGTTGGCTATACGAAAATGGCAGTTTTTATGATGCCCATCCGCCACATGGGAGCCCAGAACTTTTAGTAATTTGCCACCATCGGTTGATTTCAGAAGTTAGCCTGAAGTAGTTCCTACCGCCCCTGCCACTTCAGAAAGCCAAAGCTGCTTTTGGTTCTGAGTGCGCCTGCGAAGACAAAGAGTAGGTTTCCATTCCTGGGTCTGCCACTCCAGAAAGGTACAGCCTCTCTTTCCTCATATTCCTTGGCGAAATTCAATAATTGATGAAACCAGAACCTTATCCACCTAAAAGTGCGGATCTTAAAGCAAACCAACGGTTTCGATAACCATCACCCGAGCTAGTGTGGGTAGCAAATCCATTCCCTATATATATATATATACTTGTTAGTTAAACCTATGGTTAAAATGTGACACTAAATATGACTAGTAAATAGTACAGTAGCAGTACTAGTGTATGTCGGTCAAATTATTCATCATGTCCACACATTGAATTGATGTGACAACACCCTGCGCGTGAGGTGACACAAGAATCCCGGTGGCGTGTTCGGGTATTCTAGACTTCAGATTTGGAGTACCACTTATCTATCGAAATATTTCATCATTCACTTAAAACAGTTGATTGATCATACATTGAGTACCATATAACTGGAATTAACCCATGCAAGTCGAAGAAGGATTGGCAGGTGCTGCCGGCTGGAGTCAAGTTTGATCCCACAGATTAGGAGCTGATCGAGCACCTTGAGGCCTAAGCAAGCATTTCTTCCAGCGCAATTCCAGGGCGTTCAAAAGGGGCACGTGGACGTGTCGCAAGATACAGTCGGAGTGCGGCATGCACGCGATATGGCACAACACCGGCAATACCTTGCCGGTGATGGTCAACGGCCGGTATACGGGTAGCAAAAAGGTTCTCGTGCTGCACACCAACAAGAACTTCGACTAGCGGAGGACCAACTGGGTGATGCACCAGTACCACCTCGGGGACCTGGAGCAAGAGAAGGAGCAGGAGTTGGTCCTCTGCAAGATTTTCTACCAGACGGACACTAGGGCCAGGACTAAAAAGATTATAAGTTAGTTTGGTATTGGTACTTGTACTACCTTGTCGTCCGCAAATTGGTATTGTTGTTAACGATCTTTTGGTATGAACTTGTCATTTGCTTCGAACCATCATGCCGAGGGTCGACGTGGATGATGTCTACTACACAACCTTCTTCTTGTAGACGTTGTTGGGCCTCCAAGTGCAGAGGTTTGTAGGACAGTAGCAAATTTCCATCAAGTGGATGACCTAAGGTTTATCAATCCGTAGGAGGCGTAGGATGAAGATGGTCTCTCTCAAGCAACCCTGCAACCAAATAACAAAGAGTCTCTTGTGTCCCCAACACACCCAATACAATGGTAAATTGTATAGGTGCACTAGTTCGGCGAAGAGATGGTGATACAAGTGGTATATGGATAGTAGATAAAGGTATTTGTAATCTGAAATTGTAAAAACAGCAAGGTAACAAGTGATAAAAGTGAGCATAAACGGTATTGCAATGCTAGGAAACAAGGCCTGGGGTTCATACTTTCACTGGTGTAAGTCCTCTCAACAATACTAACATAATTGGATCATAAAACTATCCCTCAACATGCAACAAAGAGTCACTCCAAAGTCACTAATAGCGGAGAACCAACGAAGAGATTATGATAGGGTACGAAACCACCTCAAAGTTATTCTTTCCAATCAATCCGGTGGGCTATTCCTATAAGTGTCACAAACAACCCTAGAGTTCATACTAGATAACACCTTAAGACACAAATCAACCAAAACCCTAATGTCACCTAGATACTCCAATGTCACCTCAAGTATCCGTGGGTATGATTATACGATATGCGTCACACAATCTCAGATTCATCTATTCAACCAACACAAAGGACCTCAAAGAGTGCTCCAAAGTTCTACCGGAGAATCATGACGAAAACGTGTGCCAACCCCTATGCATAGGTTCATGGGCGGAACCCGCAAGTTGATCACCAAAACATACATCAAGTGAATCACGTGATATCCCATTGTCACCACAGATATCCACGGCAAGACATACATCAAGTGTTCTCAAATATTTAAAGACTCAATCCGATAAGATTACTTCAAAGGGGAAACTCAATTCATTACAAGAGAGAAGAGGGGGAAGAAAACATCATAGGATCCAACTATAATAGCAAAGCTCGCGATACATCAAGATCGTATCACCTCAAGAACACGAGAGAGAGAGAGAGATCAAACACATAGCTACTGGTACATACCTTCAGCTCCGAGGGAGAACTACTCCCTCCTCGTCATGGAGAGCACCGGGATGATGAAGATGGCCACCGGAGAAGGATTGCCCCCTCCGGTAGGGTGCCGGAACGGGTCTAGATTGGTTTTTGGTGGCTATGGAGGCTTCTGGCGGTGGAACTCCCGATCTAATCTCCTTTCTGGAAGTTTTAGGGTATATGGAGTTATATAGGCAGAAGAAGCACGTCAGGGGAGCCACGAGGGCCCCACAATGCAGGGGGCGCGTCCCAGGGGGGTGGGCGCGCCCCTACCCTCGTGAGCTCCTCCTTCCTTCCTTGACGTGGGGTCCAAGTCCATCGGGTGGCTTTCGTTCCAAAAATAACTTCTCTAGTTGATTTCGTTCCGTTTCGACTCCGTTTGATATTCCTTTTCTTAAAAACACCGAAATAGGCATAAAACAACAAATCTGGGCTAGGCCTCCGGTTAATAGGTTAGTCCCGAAAGTAATATAAAAGTGGATAATAAAGCCCAATATTGCCCAAAACAGTAGATAATATAGCATGGAGCAATCAAAAATTATAGATACGTTGGAGACGTATCAATCATCCCCAAGCTTAATTCCTGCTCGTCCTCGAGTAGGTAAATGATAAAAAAGATAATTTTTGATGTGGAATGCTAGTTGGAATAATTTCAATGTAATTCATCTTACTTGTGATATGAATATTCAGATCCGAAAGATTCAAGACAGAAGTTCATATTGACATAAAAATAATAATACTTCAAGCATACTAACTAAGCAATTATGTCTCTTCAAAATAACATGGCCAAAGAAAGTTATCCCTACAAAATCATATAGTCTGGCTATGCTCCATCTTCACCACACAACATATTTAAATCATGCACAACCCCGATGACAAGCCAAGCAATTGTTTCATACTTTTGATGTTCTCAAACTTTTTCAATCTTCACGCAATACATGAGCGTGAGCCATGGATATAGCACTATAGGTGGAATAGAATGGTGATTGTGGAGAAGACAAAAAGGGAGAAGATAGTATCACATCAACTAGGCATATCAACGGGCTATGTAGATGCCCATCAATAGATATCAATGTGAGTGAGTAGGGATTGCCATGCAACGGATGCACTAGAGCTATAAGTGTATGAAAGCTCAACAAAAGAAACTAGTGGGTGTGCATCCAACTCGCTTGCTCACGAAGACCTAGGGCATTTTGAGGAAGCCCATCATTGAAATATACAAGCCAAGTTCTATAATGAAAGATTCCCACTAGTATATGAAAGTGATAACTCAAGAGACTCTCTATATGAAGAACATGGTGCTACTTTGAAGCACAAGTGTGGAAAAAAAGGATAGTAGCATTGCCCCTTTTTTGGCCTTTCTTTTTTTTATTTGGCCTTTCCTTTTTTGGCCTTTTTTTTTATTTGGGACAATGCTCTATTAATGATGTTCATCACACTTTTATTTTCTTACAACTCAATAATTACAACTCGATACTTAGAACAAGATATGACTCTATATGAATGCCTCCGGCAGTGTACCAGGATGTGCGATGATGCATGAGTGACATGTATGAAAGAATTATGAATGGTGGCTTTGCCACAAATACAATGTCAACTACATGATCATGCTAAGCAATATGACAATGATGAAACATGTCATAATAAACGGAACAGTGGAAAGTTGCATGGCAATATATCTCGGAATGGCTATGGAAATGCCATAATAGGTAAGTATGGTGGCTGTTTTGAGGAAGGTATATGGTGGGTTTATGGTACCGGCGAAAGTTGCGCGGTACTAGAGAGGCTAGCAATGGTGGAAGGGTGAGAGTGCGTATAATCCATGGACTCAACATTAGTCATAAATAACTCATATACGTATTGCAAAAATCTATTAGTTATCGAAACAAAGTACTACGCGCATGCTCCTAGGGGGATAGATTGGTAGGAAAAGACCATCGCTCGTCCCCGACTGCCACTCATAAGGAAGGCAATCAATAAATAAATCATGCTCCGACTTCATCACATAATGGTTCACCATACGTGCATGCTACGGGAATCACAAACTTCAACACAAGTATTTCTCAAATTCACAACTACTCAACTAGCATGACTCTAATATTACCATCCTCATATCTCAAAACAATCATCAAGTATCAAACTTCTCATAGTATTCAACACACTCACAAGAGAATTTTATTATTCTTGAATACCTAGCATATTAGGATTTTAAGCAAATTACCATGCTATTTAAGACTCTCAAAATAACCTAAGTGAAGCATGAGAGTTCATCTATTTCCTCAAAATAAAACTACCACCATGCTCTAAAAGATATAAATGAAGCACTAGAGCATCGACAAACTACTCTGAAGGATATAAGTGAAGATCAATGAGTAGTTGAATAATTATGCAACTATGTGAAGACTCTCTAACATTTAATAATTACAGATCTTGGTATTTTATTCAAACAGCAAGCAAAACTAAATAAAATGACATCTAAGAATAGCAAACATCATGTGAAGAAGCAAAAACTCAGGATCAACCGATACTAACCGATAGTTGTTAAAGAAGAAAGGTGGGATGCCAACCGGGGCATCCCCAAGCTTAGACGCTTGAGACTTTTTGAAATATTATCTTGGGGTGCCTTGGGCATCCCCAAGCTTGAGCTTTTGTGTCTCCTTAATTCCTCTCATATCACGGTCTCCCTAAATCTCAAAAGCTTCATCCACACAAAACTCAACAAGGACTCGTGAGCAAGGTTGTCAGAATCGTGATTTTGAATCGGATCGGAGCTCCAACAATAGGATCGCAAATCGTAGAATCTTCACTATCAGGATCGTAGAAACATAGATTCTATGAACTAAAGTCGTAGAATCAGAGGGGTTAGTTTGGATCGTAAGGTCGTGGAATAGTATAACATAATCGCGATTCTGACAACCTTGCTCGTGAGATAAGTTAGTATAAACCATTGCAAAAACCTTATCATACTCTACTGTAGAAAATCACTAAATTTATTATTCAACATTTCATACTAAATGCCTCTGCATATTTAATAGTCCTATCCTCAAATAGAATCATTAAATAAGCAAACATATGCAAACAATGCAAACATAACAGCAATCTGCCTAAACAGGATAGCCTGTAAAGAATGCTGCAACATCCATACTTCCCTGGCTCCAAAAATTATGAAATAAAATTCCCACTGTAGTAAATTTATCAGAGCTTAATATTCAAAAGGTTTCAACATTTTATCACATTCTGACTTTTCTAGGGAATTATTGCAACAGCGGTAAACTTTCTGTTTTCAAACAGCAACATGTATACTTGTAACATAGGCATAGTAAAGGCTATCAATGCCACTTTTATTGAAATAAAAGATGCAAAACATTATTCTAAATAAAAGCAAGAAAATCCTATCAAAATAAATTGACGCTCCAAGCAAAACACATATCATGTGGCGAATAAAAATATAGCTCCAAGTAAAGTTACCGATGAACGAAGACGAAAGAGGGGATGCCTTCCGGGGCATCCCCAAGCTTAGGCTCTTGGTTGTCCTTGAATATTACCTTGGGTTGCCATGAGCATCCCCAAGATTAGGCTCTTGCCGCTCCTTATTCCATAGTCCATCGAATCCTTACCCAAAACTTGAAAACTTCACAACACAAAACTTAACAGAAAACTCGTAAGCTCCGTTAGTATAAGAAAATAAATCACCACTTCAAGGTACTGTAATGAACTCATTATTTATTTATATTGGTGTTAAACCTACTATATTACAACTTCTCTATGGTTTATAAACTATTTTACTAGCCATATATTCATCAAAATAAGTAAACAACACATGAAAAACAGAATCTGTCAAAAACAGAAGAGTCTGTAGTAATCTGGATCAAACGTATACTTCTAGAACTCATAAAATTCTCAAATAAATTGATGGACCTGAGGAATTTATCTATTAATCATCTGCAAAAATAATTAACTAAATAATACTCTTCAAATAAAAAGTGCAGCAATTCTCGTGAGTGCTAAAGTTTCTGTTTTTTACAGCATGATCAACAAGACTTTCCCCAAGTCTTCCCAAAGGTTCTACTTGGCAAAAACACTAATTAAACACATAAAGCCACATCTAAACACAGGCCAGATGAATTATTTATTACTAAATAGGAACAAAAAGTAAGGAACAAAAATAAAATTGGGTTGCCTCCCAACAAGCGCTATCGTTTAACGCCCCTAACTAGGCATGATGATTTCAATGATGCTCACATAAAGGATAAGAATTGAAACATAAAGAGAGCATCATGAAGAATATTAGTAGCACATTTAAGTCTAACCCACTTCCTATGCATAGAGATTTTGTGAGCAAACAACTTATGGGAACAATAATCAACTAGCATAGGAGGGCAAAACAAGCATAACTTCAAAACTTTAAGCACATAGTGAGGAAACTTGATATTATTGCAATTCCTACAAGAATATGTTGCTCCCTCATAATAATTTTCAGTAGCATCATGAATGAATTCAACAATATAACCAGCACCTAAAGCATTCTTTTCATGATCTACAAGCATATAAATTTTATTACTCTCCACATAAGCAAAATTCTTCTCATTCTGAATAGTGGGAGTATCATAAGAGACTTGAATACTATAAATTGTTTCCACATTAAAAGAGTAATGTTTAGAAAAAGGGTAATTATAATCACGACAAGTTTTATACATATAATCATCACTACTTTTTATAGCATATGTATCATCACAATAATTATCATAAGTAGGAGGCATGCTATCATCATTATAAATTTGCATATCAAAACTTGAGAGGCTAAAAATATCATCATTATTAAACATAGCATCCCCAAGCTTGGGACAAACATTAATTGCAGCAAATATATTCTCAAATATTTCATCCTCATCAAACATAGCTTCCCCAAGCTTGGGCCTTTTCATATCATAAGGATAATCACTCTCATCATTAATAGTATGGATAGCACCAATAGTATAGCAATTATCATATTCTTTCAAGCAAGTGCCAAAAAGATTTTCAAGATCATAAGAAGCATCATTATCTTCCCAATCATAATCATCACAATAAGCAATAGGCATAACAAGATCATCATCAAGTGTATCATCTTCAATTTCATGAGGTACAACAATAATAGGAGCAGCATTATTTGGGAGAGATATATTTTTACCTCTCTTCCTTTTTCTTTTCTTCTTCTTCACCACATCATGTGTGGGTTCAATCCTCTTTTTGGAGCTCCTTATTAATGAGATTGATTGAATAGAGGGCTCCTCTTCGTTACCTGATTCATCATAAGAAATAATAGGAGGATATTGGGAAGTCTCTTCCCTTTCATTAGTATTCTCTTCATCCTCTATTTGCTTTCTTTTCTTTATGTAATTGGCAATATACGGATTATCAATGCAATTCACCGCACAATACATATAAATTTTTCTCTAGATCAAAATGAAGAACTTTATCAAGGGCAAATTTTGGAATATCCTTAATTCTACATTAAATTTCTTCATAACCCAAAAGCAAACTAAGTACATTATGATGTGTAAGGGAAATCAAGTCATCACAATTTTTGGACACGATACGCTCATGAAACAATTTGCATTGGGCACTAAAATGATCACATTCATTGCAAAGTTCACAAGTAGGGCTAAGAAATAATAAATTTTCAGCACATTCATCTAGCTCTTCTTGCAACAATTTGGTTTCTAAGTACTTATGCCTCTTGCAATATCTATCTTCCCTATTTGGTGTGTACTTGCAAACCCAATCTACTCCACAAAAATTAACATGTTTATACGAGGCATCTTCATCATAACTAGTGCAATCATCATTAGCATCATGGATATTCAAAGAATTCGTACTAACAACATTGCAATCATGCTCATCATTCAAATAATTAGTTGCAAACATTTTAGAGATCTCTTCTTCTAGCACTTGAGCACAATTATCCTTTCCATCATACTCACGAAAGATATTAAAAAGGTGAAGCGTCTGAGACAAACTCAATTCCATTTTTTATAGTTTTCTTTTATAGACTAAACTAGTGATAAGACGAGAAACTAAAAGACTCGATTGCAAGATCTAAAGATATACCTTCAAGCACTCACCTCCCTGGCAACTGCGCAAGAAAAGAGCTTGATGTCTACTACACAACCTTCTTCTTGTAGACGTTGTCGGGCCTCCAAGTGCAGAGGTTTGTAGGACAGTGGCAAATTTCCATCAAGTGGATGACCTAAGGTTTATCAATCCATAGGAGGCGTAGGATGAAGATGGTCTCTCTCAAGCAACTCTGCAACCAAATAACAAAGAGTCTCTTGTGTCCCCAACACACCCAATACAATGGTAAATTGTATAGGTGCACTAGTTCGGCGTAGATATGGTGATACAAGTGGTATATGGATAGTAGATAAAGGTATTTGTAATCTGAAATTATAAAAACAGCAAGGTAACAAGTGATAAAAGTGAGCATAAACGGTATTGCAATGCTAGGAAACAAGCCCTAGGGTTCATACTTTCACTAGTGTAAGTCCTCTCAACAATACTAACATAATTGGATCATAAAACTATCCCTCAACATGCAACAAAGAGTCACTCCAAAGTCACTAATAGCGGAGAACCAACGAAGAGATTATGATAGGGTACGAAACCACCTCAAAGTTATTCTTTCCAATCAATCCGGTGGGCTATTCCTATAAGTGTCACAAACAGCCCTAGAGTTCGTACTAGAATAACACCTTAAGACACAAATCAACCAAAACCCTAATGTCACCTAGATACTCCAATGTCACCTCAAGTATCCGTGGGTATGATTATACGATATGCGTCACACAATCTCAGATTCATCTATTCAACCAACACAAAGGACCTCAAAGAGTGCCCAAAAGTTCTACTGGAGAATCACGACGAAAACGTGTGCCAACCCCTATGCATAGGTTCATGGGCGGAACCCGCAAGTTGATCACCAAAACATACATCAAGTGAATCACGTGATATCCCATTGTCACCACAGATATCCACGGCAAGACATACATCAAGTGTTCTCAAATCTTTAAAGACTCAATCCGATAAGATTACTTCAAAGGGGAAACTCAATTCATTACAAGAGAGAAGAGGGGGAAGAAAACATCATAGGATCCAACTATAATAGCAAAGCTCGCGATACATCAAGATCGTATCACCTCAAGAACACGATAGAGAGAGATCAAACACATAGCTACTGGTACATGCACTCAGCCCCGAGGAAGAACTACTCCCTCCTCGTCATGGAGAGCACCGGGATGATGAAGATGGCCACCGGAGAAGGATTGCCCCCTCCGGCAGGGTGCCGGAACGGGTCTAGATTGGTTTTTGGTGGCTATGGAGGCTTCTAGCGGTGGAACTCCCGATCTAATCTCCTTTCTGGAAGTTTTAGGGTATATGGAGTTATATAGGCAGAAGAAGGACGTCAGGGGAGCCACGAGGGCCCCACGAGGCAGGGGGCGCGCCCCAGGGGGGTGGGCGCGCCCCCTACCCTCGTGAGCTCCTCCTTCCTTCCTTGACGTGGGGTCCAAGTCCATCGGGTGGCGTTCGTTCCAAAAATAACTTCTCTAGTTGATTTCGTTCCGTTTCGACTTCGTCTGATATTCGTTTTCTTCAAAACACTGAAATAGGCATAAAACAGCAAATCTGGGCTGGGCCTACGGTTAATAGGTTAGTCCCGAAAGTAATATTAAAGTGGATAATAAAGCCCAATATTGCCCAAAACAGTAGATAATATAGCATGGAGCAATCAAAAATTATAGATACGTTGGAGACGTATCAGTGGATATAAAGCTGAATCATTTGCTTCGAAACGAATTTTCAGGCACCTGATTTTTATTTGATGGGTAGCATAAGCACCTGCCGTTCGAATTCCCAGTTCTTCAAATTTTTCGAAACAAGTGCATGCTCTTATTATCATGATGAAAAAACAATATCCCTGCTGCATCCCAATTATCAGTCTGTACTTGCAGAATTCTCTCGTTTATTGAGCACGTATATTGTTTTTTCAGGTCAAGCAAGTTTCAACTGGGTTGTAGACTGCCCAGACTTGGTTTTGTTTTTAACAGGCCCAACCCATGACGATAACGGGGCACAAAGATCTAGCAGGTATCTACTGGCCTCTGGCCCGCGAGCGTTAGTTATATTTTGTCTTACAACATCCGCAGACACTTTTTTTTTACTGAATCAAACACACAACCCAGTTCTATTTTCCTCTTGAAACGCATGTCGTACATCCATTTTCTAATCTCTACCTATAGTTTTACTAGTTCATATACACGTATCATTATATTGAAAATACATAAAATTCACTTTTTATATTTACATCCTTATTTTTGTTGTTGTTTTCCCTCCCAGCGCTGATTTTTTTACCACTGGTTTTCCCTTAAACCAACTCAATTGTGCCACGTCTTATTTGCTTACAAAAACAAAATGATTTTTTTGGCAAATCAATAAGTTCTTAAAAAATGTTTATCATTTCGGGATTACAAAAGTTCAGAGTCCACCGAAATATGCAAAATAAGGTTGCACTTTTTGACCGTGGTCCTGGGCAGAAAATGGATTGTAATAAATTACTTAAGAGTTAGCAAATGGGTTACAAATTATTAAAAAATAGCAAATGAGCTCTATGTTGTCTGCAACAGATTTGTAGGCTGACTTGTGGGCCTACTAAGTTCATGCATACACAAGGTTTATCAAAAAAGAAACTTAGTCAACAATCGACTCTACCAGCGTCAGACAGTTAGATGTCAATCTAACGGCAATCGTGCTTCTTCAGTCTCTGATCTTCCTGCCCCAGCCGCCCAAACCAGCGTCGTCGGAACCGCCTACTCCCGCCTCCCGTGGCCGGCTGTGCTGCTGGGCAGGCCTCATGGCCCCATCAGATACTCGCATCCCTGGTCTGTCTATCCCTCTACTCACCCACACCTCCTGTTATTTTCCGGCGACGGCAGCTGAACCAGTCAACCCTCGTACTCTCCACCGCGTGGGCAGCCACTGTTGTGTCTTCCCCGGCTCCGTGTCGTTCCCTTCATAGGCCTCGCCGTCGTCCACCGCCCTGGTGCTCTCGGCGCGGCGTGGTCAACGTGGTCAACGAAAGACATCCATCGAAAGTGGACTGTACGTGGAGAGGCTGACAGCTGGGTCCACGGCCGCACACAAGGAAATGCCTCCTTATTACGCGCAAAATAATAATTCCTCCACCTGACATCTGGGACCCGCTAAAAGGGCCTCTGTATTTCGCGTAAAAAACATTCCCTCCACTGACAGGTCGGACCCACCAACTATATCTTCACACGCAAGGTAGTGCCTCCTTATTGCGCACAAAAAAAATGAATACCCCCTGCCAGCTGGGACCCACCACAGTGGGAGGCTGACTTGTGGGCCTACTAAGTTGACGAGGACAGAGGGCTTTGTCAAGTTAGTCAATATGAATGATTCTAGCTCCAGTGACCGTACGGTGTCCATCCAACGGCCTTAGTGCTTCTTCAACCTCTGGTCTTCTTACTCCAGCCGCCCAAAGCAGCCCCGGTCGTGCCGCCTGCTCCTGCCTCCCGTGGTCAGCTGTGCTACCGCGGAGGCCTCACCGTCCCATACTACTCCCACCGCTGGTCAGGCCATCCCTCCACTCACCCACACCCCCTGTTTTTCTGCGGCGACGGCAGCCTCACACCGCAGCCGAACCAGTGAACCCTCGTACTCCTCTCTGCGTGGGCATCCACTGCCGCATCTTCCCCTGCTCCGCGTCGTCCCCTTCCTAGGCCTCGCCATCATCCACTGCCTTGGTGCTCTCGGCACGGCGTGGTCAATGTGGTCAACGACCGACTTCCATCGGAAGAGTACTGTACATGAACAGGCTGACAACTGGGTCCACGGCCACAGCCCAGTTTCTTTTGATTTGCCAAGTCGCTTTGTCAGGCCTGTTGGGCTGCAAATCTTTCAAGACGAGGTGAGCTTCATTCGGCTGGCCGAGAAAATGGCCTATCAGTAATGAGAAATGGGACGTACATTTTTAAAACACATCAAACCGGCAATTAGTTTCAAATTTCTTTTTTTCATTTTGAGATTTTAAATTGCGTTGATTTTTATGCGTGGACAATTTGTTGGATTTTATATTGATATACATTTATTTTTAAAATCAGTTTGAATGTGACTCAAAATTTCGGGATTAGAAACAGTTCGGACCACACCGAAATATGCAAAATTTCGTATAGTTTTTTAACCGTGGCTACAATATGGGCTGTAATGCTAACAAAAAGAATATGGGCTCCAAAAAAAACCTTAAGAATTAGAAAATGGGCTGTAAATTATTAGAAATAATGGCAGATGGGTTGTATGATGTTTTCCATAGATTTGAGGCTTTCCTAAAAAATGTTGACGCACAAGCAGTGACTGTTGGATGTCCATCCAACGGCCGTCGTGCTTCTTCAATCCCTGCTCTTCCTGCTCCAGCCGCTCAAACAAGCGCCGGCGGGACTACCTGCTCCCTCCTCCCCGCGGCCGGCTATGCTACCGCGCAGGCCTCATCGCCCCACCGTACTCCCATCGCTGGCCTAGCCATCCATGTACTCACCCACACCTGATTTTATTCTTAGGCGACGACAGACGAACCAATAAACCCTCGTACAGTCGCACTCCCCTCCGCGTGGGAAACAACTACCGAGTCTTCCCTGCCTCCGTGTCATTCCCTTCCTAGGTCTCACCATCGTCCACCGTCCTGGTGCTCTCGGCGCGGACTGGTCAACGTGGTCAACGACCGACATGCATCTGAAGTGGACTGTACGTGGAGAGGCTGACAGCTGGGTACACGATCGCACGCAAGGAAATGCCTCCTTATTACGCGCAAAATAATGATTCCTCCACCTGACATCTGGGACCCACCGAAAGGGCCTCTGTGTTTCACGAAGAAACGTTACCGTCGCTGACAGCTTGGACCCACCAGCTATATCTTCGCACGCAAGGAAGTGCCTCCTTATTATGCACAAAAAATGAATACTCCCCCTGCTAGCTGGGACCGAGTATAGTGGCAGGCTGACTTATGGGCCTACTAAGTTGATGGGGACGGAGGGCTTTGTTAACTTAGTCAATATGCATGTTCTAGCTCCACTAACCATACGATGTCCGTCGAACGACCATAGTGCTTCTTCAACCTCTGGTCTTCTTGCTCCAGCCGCCCAAAGCAGCACCGGTCGTGCCGCATGCTCCTGCCTCCCCGTGGTCGGCTGTGCTGCCGCGGAGGCCTCACCGCCCCCTACTATTCCCACCGCTGGCCAGGCCATCCCTCTACTCACCCACACCCCCTGTTATTCTGCAGCGACGACAGCCTCACACCGCAGCGAACCAGTGAACCCTCGCACTCCTCTACGCGTGGGCATCCACTGCCGCGTCTTCCCCGGCTCTGCGTCGTCCCCTTCCTAGGCCTCGCCCTCGTCCACCGCCCTGGTGCTCTCGGTGCAGCATGCTCAACATGGTCAAGGAACGGCTTCCATCGGACATGGACTGTACGTGGAGAGCCTGACAGCTGGGTCCACAGCCGCAGCAAGGAAGTGCCTCCTTATTACGCGCAAAATAATTATTCCTCCACCTGACAGCGGGGACCCACCGGACGGGCCACCATATTTCACAAAAAAACGTTTCCCCCTAACTGCTGGGACCCACCAGCTACATCTTCGCACGCAAGGAAGTGCGTCCGGGCAAAAACAAAAAAAACGATTCGCCCCCTGAATGCTGGGACCCACCAGCTACATCTTCGCACGCAAGTGTCTAACAGTTGGGACCCACCTGGTCAAAGCATACGTAGCGTTGTCATTCCGGTCGCGAACGTGTACGTACACACTGGTCGATGTAGAGACGCGCACGTGTCGTAGTACAGGCGTGCACGTAGCATGTACACGTGCGTACATCAGTCAGGGTGCAAGAAAGTAAATACGACCACGTACGTACATACGGGCGGGGTCTCGAACGCCTACTCGTGCGTACGTACGGCCAGGCTCGTGTACATGGCTGGGTCGGAACGGAGAAACAGCATCGTCGTCGTGTTCATGGGGAGCCAATCGGCTGGGTCAGAACGGAATGTGTCGTCGTGTTCATCGGGAGGGCTTGGACGGAACAGCCGATGGAAACGAGGCCTGGTGTACCACAGAACGGAGGAAACGGCCTTGTGTTCGACCGGCCACGTTCGAAACGGGATCCTGTTCATCGGGAGGGGTCTGGCGTACCGTAAAACGGAGGAAACGGACCTCCTACGGTCGAAACGGGGGTCCTGTTGATCGGGAGGGGTGTGGCATACCGCAAAACGGAGGAAACAGACTTGTGTTGGAGCACTACGGTCGAAACAGGGGTCCTGTTCATCGGGAGGGGTGTGGCGTACCGCAAAACAGGACTCCACGGGATACTGTTCATCTCCATCGTCGACCCCCTCCAGCCTCCACGGGCTACAATTCATCCACCGTCGACCTCCTCCAGCCTCCACCTGCAACTGTTCATCCACGGGGCTCCTGTTCATCCAGCCTCCACCGCGCGCTACTCCGCCGACTACTATTCAACCAGCCCTCTCCACGGGCTCCTGTTCAACCACCCCTCCACGGGCTACTGTTCATCCAGCTCTCCACCGTCTATCGTTCATCTTGCCCCCAACCGGCTCGATCGATCGGGGTCCTGCTCATCCAGAGGCAACACCACGGGGTCCTGTTCATCCACCCCCACCGGGAACTGTTCATCCAACCCCCCCTATGGGAGTCCTGGATTAGGGGGTCTCTGGACAGCCGGACTATCTCCATTGGCCGGACTGTTAGACTATGAAGATACAAGATTGAAGACTTCGTCTCGTGTCCGGATGGGACTCTACTTGGCGTGGAAGGCAAGCTAGGCAATACGGATATGTGTATCTCCTCCTTTGTAACCGACCTTGTGTAACCCTAACCTCTTCGGTGTCTATATAAACCGGAGGATTTTAGTCCGTAGGACAACATACAATCATACCATAGGCTAGCTTCTAGGGTTTAGCCTCTCCGATCTCGTGGTAGATCTACTCTTGTACTACCCATATCATCAATATTAATCAAGCAGGACGTAGGGTTTTACCTCCATCAAGAGGGCCCGAACCTAGGTAAAACATTGTGTCCCCTGCCTCCTGTTACCATCCGCCTCAGACGCACAGTTCGCGACCCCCTACCCGAGATCCGCCAGTTTTGACACTGACACTGGTGCTTTCATTGAGAGTTCCTCTGTGTCGTCGCCGTTAGGCTTGATGGATCCTACTATCATCAATAGCGATGCAGTCCAGGGTGAGACTTTTCTCCCCGGACAGATCTTCGTGTTCGGCGGCTTTGCACTGTGAGCCAATTCGCTTGGCCATCTGGAGCAGATTGAAAGTTACGCCCCTGGCCACCAGGTCAGGTTTGGAAGCTTAAACTACACGGCCGATATCCGTTGAGACTTGATCTTCGACGGATTCGAGTCTCTGCCTTGTGCGTCACGCGGTCACAATGAGTATGACTTAGCTCTACCATCGGACAGTGTTAAGGAGATCGCACTGGCAGCCGCTCCGACCCTCAATTCGGAGCCAGTTGCGCCTTCCGCGGACGGGTGGATGGACCCCACCACGGAGGCCTTACCCTCAGGGGCGATCGAGCCGAACATCGACTTTACCTTGCACGAGAACCGTGTTGTTAAACTGTCGGATACTTCTCCGGCCACGGACTCCGAACCGCCTGTGCCCGTACCGATCAAATCCGGTTGGGCGCCAATCATGGAGTTTACCTCCGTAGATATCTTTCAACACCCGCCCTTTGGCGATATACTGAATTTATTAAAGTCTCTCTCCTTGTCAAGAGAATCCTGGCCGAACTATGCCCGACAGGATTGGGATGTGGATGACGAAGAAATTCGCTACCCACCCACCACCCACTTAATAGCCACTGTCGATGACTTAACCAATATGCTCAACTCCGACTCCGAAGACATCGACGGTATGGACGACGATGCAGGAGACGAACAGGAACCACTGCCCCCAGGGCACTGGACGCCCACTTCACCACATGACGTATACATGGTGGACACACCAAAGGAAAACGATGACGAGGAACGGAAGGACAACCCGAAGGGTTGTTCCCTCGAGAAGTAGTCGAAACGACGGCGTAAGCGCCACCCCAAATCCCGCCTCGATAGAAACAACGATCATACAGACCCAACGTTAGAGCAGGGGGAACCATTGTCGGACCACGGTAACACAGAGAATCAAGCCGAACAACTCGACTCTGTCAAAGATCATAGTCCAAATGACGTCACACCGGACAAACACCCGGAGCAACAAGGCTCGTTGCCACTGCGAGGAGTCTAAAAAAGCAGAAGCAAAGGCTCAAAGCTGCGCAAGACACACTCCAAATCAGATGGAACAAAGTACTCAACACAGCAGCGAAGTACAGCGGTAATCGCCCCACCAAGAGCTACCCGAAGCGGAAGTTGCTACCTGAATTCGATGAGGAGGCCTTAGATCCCCCACAACCAAAAATCAAAACAGCCATCTGGCCAGATAAGCGACCTCACGACCAACATAGAGCGGCAAACAATGCCGCACATAAGCCAATACGCGATCCACGCGAGGACTCGCGTCAAAAGGACGGCACAACCAGATCCATCTATGGACCACGTAAGCGTGCTCCAGCATACAACGCAACACAACAAACATCCGAAGAACGCGGTACACCCGGATACAGGGGTGCCGCACACCCCCTATGTTTCACCGATGAGGTGCTAGATCATGAATTTCCACAGGGATTCAAACCCGTAAATATAGAGGCATACGACGGAACAACAGACCCTGGTGTCTGGATTGAGGATTATATCCTCCATATCCATATGGCTCGAGGAGATGACCTCCATGCCATTAAGTATTTACCCCTCAAACTCAAAGGGCCAGCTTGGCACTGGCTTAAGAGCCTCCCCGAAAGTTCCATTGGAAGCTGGGAAGAGCTCGAAGATGCTTTTTGGGCAAATTTTTAGGGGACTTACGTTCGACCTCCGGACGCGGACGATTTGAGTCATATAACTCAATAGCCTGGAGAGTCGGCCCGAAAGCTTTGGAACAGGTTTCTTACTAAAAAGAACCAAATAGTCGACTGTCCGGACGCCGAGGCCTTGGTAGCTTTTAAGCATAGCGTCCGTGACGAATGGCTTGCCAGACATCTCGGCCAAGGAAAGCCGAGAACAATGGCAGCATTAACAAGCCTCATGACCCGCTTTTGCGCGGGTGAGGATAGTTGGCTAGCCAGATGCAGCATCAGCGACCCCAGTACATCCGAAGTTAGAGATGGAAACGGGAAATCACGGCGCAACAACAATAACAAATGCCGGAATAAAGAAGACAGCACGAAGAGCACGGCAGTAAACGCCGGATTCAAAAGCTCTCGGCCAAGTCAGCAAAAGCCGCCCTCTAAAGGCGCCAGAGACGAACTGTCCAGCCTAAACAAAATTCTAGACCAAGTATGTCAGATCCATAGCACCCCTGGTAAACCCGCTAATCATACCCACAGAGAATGTTGGGTCTTTAAGCAGTCTGGCAAGCTCAACGCCGTACACAAGGGGGAGGATACACCAAGCGAAGACGAGGATGAGCCTCTCAAGCAAGACATTGGGAACAAAAGAAGTGTCCACCAGAAGTCAAAACAGTCAACGTGTTACACGTGATCAAGGGGAGAAACAAAGCGGCACTCCCAGAAAAATATGCCCAAGGGCCTATCACCGCGGAGTCCTGCCACTGGTCGTCTCAACCGATCACTTTCGACCATCGTGATTACTCAGCAAGTATTCGGCGTGCAGGATGGGCTGCCCTGGTATTAGACCCAATAGTTGACGGATACCACTTCACACGAGTCCTGATGGACGGTGGCGGCTGTCTAAACATGATATACCAGGATACAATCCGCGAAATGGGGATAGACCCAACGAAAACTTGCCATAGCAACACTACCTTTAAAGGAGTAACGCCAGGCCCAGAGGCTCACTGCACGGGCTCCCTGCTACTAAAGGATATATTCGGCGTCCCCGATAACTTCCGTAGCGAACATTTAACCTTCCACATTGCTCCGTTCCAAAGTGGCTATCAAGCACTACTTGGACGCGAAGCTTTCACTCGCTTTAATGCAATACCGCATTATGCTTCCCTCACACTCAAGATGTCCGGTCCACGTGGCATCATTACAGTCAATGGAAATATTGAGCGATCTTTGCACGATGAAGAGAATGCGACCGCCTTGGCAGCTGCACACTAAAAACGGCCTCACCAACTAAAGCATTTGATAGGTCGTCAAGACCATGGACACGGTTAGACGAGTCTGGCGCAGCTATATGTAATTCATACCGGTTTGATGGCCACACCCCTATTACAAATACAAGGGGCTCAACGCGCACAGACAAGTGGCAATTTTTACTCATCTTTAATTATACATGGTTTTTTTAAAAAAACTACATTTCTGCATGACAACTTTTCACCTAAGTTCCTCTCTTTTACAGATGACCATCGTGCTACACCCGTCTAGGATATGGCACAACGGAGACACAGGCGCAGACGTGCAGCAGGGACCCGCACCAAGGATTCTTTTTAGATTAAGACCCTGCGTAAACTTTTTTTACTGTCTCTTGTTGATACACATCCCTCGGATTCTTAGTACAATTGAGAAGGATGCTGACGTCTTGGCATGTGGCCATGTCAGAATAACGCCCGTACCTGGACACAAGGGGCTTCTTACAAAGGGCACTATTCAGGCGCGGTTTATACCATAAAGACCGAATACCATAGGGAGTGTTCGGCGTCGCGAGTTTGGCCTTATATGCATCAGCTCCGAATCATGTCTTTGGTCAAATGTTGGGTTTGCCCGGCTCCTGTGTTTTGGTGCCTTACATTCCGTTCTATCGGCTAAGGCAGCACCAGGAGAACTACTGCGATTGTGCCCTGGTTCGTCTGGACGAGCACCTTAGTAGAGAAAGCCGAAAACTGACTGTCATGATATAGCGCGAGACTGGTCAACCACTCGACGACCTATCGGAATGTTAGAATTCCTCCGCTTTAATGAAGGGCCGTTTCCCGGCCAGGCATATACGCACCCCGAGTTCGGGAGAGTGCGGAGCCACCAGGGGCTATATAGTAGCCCCACCGTCAAACTCCTATGGCTAAGTGAAAGTGTTAAAGCATCATAGTCCGGTTGCCTCGTTCGCTGCGCTATCACCTCCTTAATAGGACCAAGACGTGGGGTTAGGTGTGAACATGCATTTTCTGCAAGCACCTCCACATTATATGCGTGGGGGTTGAAGCCGACGACTGCAATCTTTCAGGTTATATACATATATACGTAAACGACCGCACAGGAGGCACCATATTACTTTCCGGCAAAAGTATAAATACAGCCTTACTACATTTCATAAAAACATTGTGTTTACAATGGGGATACATGTCACTCAAACATAATATTCTTCGAGCACTGGGACTCTATCAAACGAGCACCCTCAAGAACCTCCTCAAAATAGTGCTCGGCAGCTACTCGGCCTATGGCCGAACCTTGCGCCACAACAGTGGTAGCATCCATCTCCGCCCAGTATGCCTTGACACGGGCAAAGGCCATCCGCGAGCCTTCTATGCACGTCGACCTCTTCATCGCATTGATGCGCGGCACCGCACCAAGGAACTGCTGCACTAAGCTGAAATAGCTGTTCGGCTTTGGCTTCGGCTTCTCTAGCCACAAATGATCTACGACGGACCTCATGGCAAGTCCAGACAACCTATTAAGTTCGGCCCACTCGGCTAGCTGATCAGCCAAGGGAAGCGGACGCTCTAGAATGTTAAATTGCGATAAGAACAGCTTGTCCACTTCACGATCTGTCTGATCTCAGAAGTATTCGACCACATCGACAGCGCTTGCAGCCAAGTCCATATATGTGTCTGCCGAACTCCACAGCCGATCCAGAGGGGCATACCACGGATCTCCGAACTTCCTTTGCAGCAGAAAGGGCTTCCCAGCCACAATATCCCTGTCTTCGCGCAGCTCCTCCTTCTTCGCCCTCATAGCAGAGCGAATGTCTTTGGTCGCCATCGTGGCCTTTTCAAGGTCCGCTGCCTTCACTCGGTTTTCTTCTTCAAGGAACTGGCAATGGTCGGCAGTGCCTTTTAATTCCACGGCCATCTTGGCCATCTTCTCTTTGCTTTCGCAATGCGCAGCCTTCTCGGCTCTTAACTCTTCAGCCGCCTTCGAAGCAGCCGCATTAATAGCTCTTGCTTGTTCTTTGGCTCGGGCAAGTTTCACCCGAAGGGTCTCCATGGTGGCAGCTCCGTCTGCAGTCACAACATATTAAAGATACTGGCATCATGTTGCTCTTATTATGTGACATTCACCAGAAAACATTACTTACCCTGTGACTCGTCAAGCCGCTTGTTAACAAGCTTGATGTCAGCGTCTGCCACATCCAATTGCTGCTTTAGTTCGGCAAACTCATTAGTCCGGCTAGCCACCGGAGCCTCCACCATCTGCACATCAAGGCAATCTGGTTATTACCTGGGACTATGATCCTCTGTTTGCCGCCGTTCTCGACGACAACCAGAGTCTCAGGGGATACTATCTACACAGGGCACACCTAACATATGCGGTACTATCAAAAAGTATATCATTTCACGTACCTCAAAGCCCGTCAATAGACTCATAAAGGCTTCATGTAATCCGCTTTTGGCGGACGAAATTCTTTCCATCACCGTACCCATCAGCATACAGTGTTCTTCTGAGATGACCGCTCGCTCCAACAGCTCCCTCAGAACGTCCGACCGCATACCAGACGGTGTCAGACTCTTTTGTTTGCTCCCTTCGAGAGCCGGACGCTGGGGACTTCGGGTGACTATGGGATTATCTTCTGGCCTCACCGGACCCGGAGAGGCCCTCCGTGACGACACTTCGAGGTCGCCCACCTCTTGAGCGGGAGAGTCCCGGGGAGGCGTTTCTCTCTCCATCATCTCTGGAAGAAGATCCCCCGAAGACGAGCTTAGATGAGAAGGGCTAAGATCTGAACTGCAAGATATATGCTTTGGTTATTTTTCTCAGAGGAAAGGTAGTATACCTTCACTATTAAAGTATTTTTTTGATCACTTACGGCTCGTTGGAGGGCTGGTCCCCGCATGGACTTTGTGCGGCAAGAGCACCGCCCGAGGCAGGACCCTCTGTTGGAGACTTCTTCTCCCGTTTGGAGGCCTCGGTTTCCGGATCCTCAGAGGCAGTCCTCTTCCTCCCCCGTAGCGAGAGAAGGTCAGAATCTTCTCCTTGGTTATCCTCCCTTGTGGAGGTGCTCGTTCCCTCGGTAGGAACTGGCAGCGATGGGGGCCCGCTTTCGCCCATATTATTCTCCCCCGCATCTTCCTTCGAGGGCTCCGGGCAAGGTGCGCGCTCGAGCATCTTTTCCAGTACCGGATTTTCCAAACCCTCAGGGAGGGGGCCGAACACCGAATCATCTTCGCGTTTGTTAGCTAGTCCTGGTCAAAGGGTGATTTCTCAGAAATGACGTCATGATAAATAAAAGACGGTGTGTTCGGCTTGAGGATACTTACTTGTTCGGCGGTGCGGTTGCTACTCAGGCCCACGTCCTCGGTAGTGTCCGGACACTATGTTTGAGGTCCGAAGAATGACTTGTACATCTCCTTGTGCGTCAGGCCGAGGAAACTTTGAATAGCATGCGGTCCTTCTGGGTTGAACTCCCACAAGCGAAGGGGCCGGCGTTTGCAAGGCTGGACTCGACAAACCAGCATGACTTGCATTACCATAACCTAATTAAAATCTCCCTCGAAGAGATCTTGAATGCGGATTTGCAGTATAGGCACGTCTTTGGCTGGACCCTAGCTCAGCCCTCTGCTAATCCATGACATCAGTTGTGGTGGGGGGCCCGAGCGGAAAGTAGGGGGAGCCACCCACTTGGCACTTCTGGGAGCTGTGATGTAAAACCACTCCCGTTGCCATAATCCGGACACCTTTGGAAAGGAACCTTTTGGCCATGGGGCTCCCGCAATCTTGCTTATTAATGCTCCTCCGCACACTGCATGCCGTCCCTCGATTGTCTTCGGCTTCACATCAAAAGTCTTGAGCCATAGGCCGAAGTGAGGGGTAATGCGGAGGAAGGCCTCACACACGACAATAAATGCCGAGATGTGAAGAAAGGACTCTGGGGCTAGATCGTGGAAGTCTAGCCCATAGTAAAACATCAAACCCCTTACGAAGGGATCCAGAGCGAGGCCTAGACCTCGGAGGAAGTGGGAGATGAACACGACGTCTTCGTTGGGTTTAGGAGTAGGGACGACCTGCCCTCGGGCAGGCAGCCGATGCGAAACTTCGGCGGTCAGATATCTGGCCTCCCTCAACTTCTGGATATCTTCTTCTGTAACGGAGGAGGGCATCCATCGGCCTTGAAGGCTGGATCCGGACATGGTTGAAGATCCGGAGCACCTGACCTGGGCTTTGGGTGTTAGAACTCGAGGCGGGGGAAGGATTCGATTGAGCACGGGAGGGGAAAAAGTGAAAGCCTTGGCCCTTTATAAAGAGGGTGAATACCAAGCGTCCTCTCCGTGGCCGTTTGGGGCTTGCCTATAATCTAGGAGTCCTAGACGCGGTTGGGTTACCCACGCCCGTATTGATGAGAATCCCGTGATAAGGGGACACGATCTTTGCTTTGACGAGACGTGTCAAAAAACTGCCTTGCGTTATGTGCGGGGCTAGTTAAAAGAAACGGTTCGAATAATCACCGGGCCGTGACATAATGTCGTGTTGCCAAAACAAGTCAGCAAATTGGATTTGTGGAAATATTATTCTCTCTACGGTGGTATGTGGAACTTATTTTGCAGGGTCGGACACTATCCTTATATTCAAATTCTTCCGTGGTGTATCCGGAGGAGGAACCGCCTTGCAATGCCAAAGACAATACTGCGCGCCGGACTCATCGTCATTGAAAGCCTGGTTCAGGGGCTACTGTGGGAGTCCTGGATTAGGGGGTCTCCGGACAGCCGGACTATATCCATTGGCCGGACTGTTAGACTATGAAGATACAAGATTGAAGACTTCGTCTCATGTCTGGACGGGACTCTACTTGGCGTGGAAGGCAAGCTAGGCAATACGGATATGTGTATCTCCTCCTTTGTAACCGACCTTGTGTAACCCTAACCTCTCCGGTGTCTATATAAACCGGAGGATTTTAGTCCGTAGGACAACATACAATCATACCATAGGCTAGCTTCTAGGGTTTAGCCTCTCCGATCTCGTGGTAGATCTACTCTTGTACTACCCATATCATCAATATTAATCAAGCAGGACGTAGGGTTTTACCTCCATCAAGAGGGCCCGAACCTGGGTAAAACATTATGTCCCCTGCTTCCTATTACCATCCGCCTCAGACGCACAGTTCGGGACCCCCTACCCGAGATCCGCCGGTTTTGACACCGACACCCCCCCCCCGCGTGCAATTCTCACTATTCATCAAGAGGCAGCATCGATCGGCTTCAGTTAGCAGCAGTAGCGAAGGAATCACTCGATCGGGTTCAGTTAACAGCCATCGATCGATCGCTCGGGTTCAGTAACGCGTAGCCTGCAGTGCAATCGCTCGGGTTCAGTTAGAGCCCAACGCCTCGCTCCGATTCAGTTAGAGCCCAACGCCTCGCACCCACGTGCGTGCGTGTACGAGAGAAACGCGCATCACTCGGCCCCGACCACCCACCGTAACCGGGAACACCCCAATATTTTCCTCACCCTCGCTTCTACCACGGTTTTTTCCGTCATGGATGGCCAAAGAATGTCATGCAGCTGCGTCTCCGGCCCGCCCAGGACGAAAAGCCCATTTTCTGTCATGATTTTTTGTCATAGAAGTAGGACCCCACCACATCTATGATGATACCGGGTTTTGTCACAATTATCATCATAGAAGTGTCATAAGTATGACAGAAAAAAACCGTTCAGCCCAAAATGTCAGGGATGTGTCTTTTTTTGTAGTGAAAGCTTGTCCCAATTCGGCCAAAAAATTTACCACAACATGTTGGTGCCATGTCATGACACCATGCCAAGTTTCATGATTTTCAGTCGTGTTTTGGATTTAGATGAATTAAAAAACCAACTTTGTCAATCTTTCAGGCCAAGCCACGACGCCCAGATGTTTGAATTTCATTCCCATTTCTTGCATGGGACCTAAAAATTCACCCAAGGACACACATGTGATTTTTCAACCAACTTTGGTGCACTGGAGCATGTGCTTGTAGTTCAAATTTGAATTATGCACATTAAAAGACCAAAAATTCAATTAATGTATAAGAAATTCCAAACGAGCCAGGAATAATTCCAAAATTTAGCACGATACTCAAATTGTTCTATGTTGCCTCTGTAAAAATCAAGGGGGGAGGCAGCGTATATCGTTGCACACACAAAGGTGACACGTCCCCCCTCGGGAACCACGAGTCTTCTCGAGAGAAAGATCCGGTTGCAAGAAGCTTATACCCAAAAACTTGTCCAAATGTGGCCAATTTTTTTACCACGGCATGTTGGTGCCATGAAATGACACCATACCAATTTTCATGATTTTTTCAGGCTAGTTTTGAATTTTCAGGAATTTTAAAACCAAGTTTCTCAATGTTCCCGGCCGAGCCACGACGCCCAGATGTTTGAATTTCATTCCCATGTCTTGTATGGGGCCTATAAATTCACCCAAAGACACACATGTGATTTTTCAACAAACTTTGGTGCACTGGAGCATGTGCTTGTAGTTCAAATTTGATTATGCACATTAAATGCCTAGAAACTCAATTAATGTATAAAAGTACCAAACGAACCCGGAATAATTCCAAATTTAAACACGACACACTCATGTAGTTGCATGTTCACTGTACATAAACGTTCTAGCATACACTTCACCATCCTTTCCCTTCGTAACACCATTTTGTCTTTCAAAACATAATGAAAAAATCAGGTATACCACAAACAGTTTACTAGAAAGAATCGTGTGGGATGCGATATAAAATATCTTGGTGCACCGTCTTGTCTGGCTTACGCAGGAAGATTCGTCGTCTACTGTCCACCGCACCCGCTTGAACCACACTTGCGCCCCAGTTTCTTGCGGTACCGAGCAAAAATTTTCTGCCACCGCGGAAATATCTATATCACAACCCCCTCCCTCCCACCAAAACCCACACATTTCCACTGTTCCTCCTTGCTTTCCAAGTACAAACCTTCAATGCTGCTTACTGGCAGCTCAGCCTCCTCGTCGGTGACCCTTCTTCTTGCAGCACCGCTTCCTCGCGGGCTACCCTTCTTCTTGCAGCGCCGCCTTCTCACCGGTGACCCTTCTTCTTCATGCGCAGCCTCCTCGCAGCCGACCCATCTTCTTGTTGCACGGCCTCATCGATATGGTCAGGTAATCCACACCCCACCCACACCATCCTCCTCCGTCCCCGTCCCACATGCCCCGGCCGATGGCGCGACACCTTCCATCGAAATCACTGCCCCCCTCCTCCAATTAAGCGCCACCCACAACCATTTTGCATGCAGTATAACATGGAGCTCGGTAGGATATGGTAGCAGAGAAGCAAATCGCGGCCGCACACGCACATGAGGTCGCTATGGCTGCCATGTGTACCGACCGCCAGATCTTGGGGGAGCACCTCATCTTGGAGGCCACCGTCGACACCGCCACGTGGTTGTCTACTTTAAAACAGAGTTCGTGCTGTTTTCTCAAGGCCATCGCCAGTGCCTTCTAGTGATTTGTCCTTTGTAATGTTAATATGCAATCTGATGTTCAGTTAATAGTTTGGTCCTCTAAAATGTAATGTTCAGTTAACAGTTTGGTCCTCTGAAATGTAATGTTTAGTTAATAGTTTCCTCCAACAATTGCTACATTTTATAGCACTTTTCTCAAGCATTCTTTATTTTGTTAACTGTCTTATCTTCTAGTATGTGTTTCTATTATGCAATGTCGTGCTCAGTTAACTATTTTGGTTCATTTGGTGTGTTGTCCATTTAACTGTTTTGGTTCATTTGGTCTGCTGTCCATTTAACTGTTTGGTTCAATTCTACAATTTGATTTTCATTTGTTGTGGGTACAATTTTGTATTGTTATGCATGTGAAATAAATTGAATTTGGCTATACTCAATACATATTGTACTGGTAGTATGGCAACTCTCAGTTAACCTGATCAAGATCTTCCTTATGTGTGTTGCAGGGAAACAATGTGAGACACTGCTGTTTACCATCAAGGTATGCTCATGCATGGTCCTTTCGCTAATAGCACATAATTGTGCAGTTGCAGGAACCATTCTAACATTTAGGTTTCTTACAATTTGGTCTTGCACATGTAGGTCCTGCTGTCAGAGGCTTAGACCGACTGTTCGACCCATTTTGCATATGGGGAAATGAGATGTCCATGAATATCAGTCAAGTCAAGAAACTCAAAGATTGTTAGGATGAAGAAAATTGCGACGAATAACAGCAAGATCTTTGTTTGCACAATGAAGAAGACATCAGTCAACTATAGGATGGTACTAACTCTTTTACCTTGTTTTTACCCCTTGCGCCATTTCAAAATTTATAATAGTGATTTATGCATATCCTTTTTTCAGTACTTTTCAAAGTAGTTCACCAATGATTACCTCTCAAACCACCTGCATGGTCAAGAGGCGAGGAAGGTATTCATTGAACACCCACGGTACAATATTGAAGTCTCCCTGAAGAGGACGAAGGTTGGGCGGGAAATTATCCATAGCAACTAGCCTAAAGTTGCAAGGACATTCAACATCACCGAAGGCTCAATATTTTCCTTCCGCTTCTGTAATTTTCCAGATGAGATTCATCTGTCTATTTACCGTGTATGATGCTGCTTTCCAAAGGTTTTCGATGTTGCATGTGAAACTTGGTGCTGTTGTGTAATGGTGTAACTGAGTGCCGAAGCTATCTGATGTAATTCGATTATGAAATCCCGGTTGCCATTATACAGACATGAAATATCTGGTGTGTTTTATAAGAAATACCAATTTGATTACTACATGGATTATCAATAATAGGCTAATTACCCTGCTTATTGGGGTTTTCTATTGCAAACAGTTACTCAGACAACACCGTGGGCGATGAACTCAAACAACCCACACGGTTCCTAGAAAGTAGGCGTGCTCAATCAATTAACGATCACACATGGCTTTCGGCAGAGAACTGTTTGCGTTAGGCCACCTTGTACAAACGTTTCCACACCAAAAACTATGTGTGATATACATATGAACGGAAATGTTTTTCTGGGATTCGTCCTGTGGGATGTACATACGAATGGAAACAATTGGGTTTCGATGCCTCGCCAGATCGCACACGAGCTCATTTTGCGTGCCAGGAGGGCCTATCCCCGACGGTTTCTGGTCGTGTGGGAAGGACCCCCTATCGCTCACACTCACTTAGTGACGGTTCCAAGCACCATCGCGGAAAGGGGTTAAAAACCGTTTGTATAGCTGGTCTCGGCACCAGTGTTATATCTTTTGAGCTATGCAATTTGCTCTAGTGCTTCACTTATATCTTTTTAGAGAACAACAGTGGCTTTATTTTATAGAAATTGATGAAATATCATGCTTCACTTATATTATTTTGAGAGTCTTTAAACAACATTGTAATTTGCTTAGGTTATGAATTTAGTCCTAACATGATGGGCATCCAAGAGGGATATAATAAAAACTTTCATATAAGAGCATTGAATATATGAGAAGTTTGATTCCTTGCATTTGTTTTGAGATATAAAGATGGTGATATTAAAGTCATGCTAGTAAGTAATTGTGGATTGGTAGAAATACTTGTGTTAAAGATTCTGATTCCCGTAGCATGCACGTACGGTGAACGGTTATGTGATGAAGTCAGAGCATGATTTATTTTTTGATTGTCATCCTTTGTGTGGAGGTCGGGAGCGCATGATGGTTAACTCCTACAAACCTCTCCCCTATGAGCATGTGTGTAGTACTTTTTTCGATGGCTAATAAATTTTTGCAATAAGTATGTGAGTTCTTTATGACTAATTCTGAGTCCATGGATTATACACACTCTCACCCTTCCACCATTGCTAGCCTCTCTAGCACTGCGCAACTATCGCCAGTGCATTAAAGCCACCATTTACCTTCCTCAAAACAGCCACCATACCTACCTATTATGGTATTTCCATAGCCATTCCGAGATATATTGCCATGCAACTTCCACCGTTCCATTTTATTATGACACATACCATCATTTTCACATTGCTTTGCATGATCATGTAGTTGGCATAGTATTTGTGGCTTGGTCACCTTTCATATTTTTTATACATGTCACTCTTGATCGTGCATCCCGATATACCGCTGGAGGCATTCATATAGTCATATTTTGTTCTAGTATCAAGTTGTAATTCTTGAGTTGTAAGTAAATAAAAGTTGGATGATCATCATTATTAGAGCATTGTCCCATGTGAGGAAAGGATGATGGAAGCTACGATTCCCTTACAAGTTGGGATAAGTCTCCGGACTTTAAAAATAATAAAAGAGGCCAGAATCCCAAATAAAAAAAGAGAGGCCAAAGAAGCCCAAACAAAAAGTGAGAGAAAAAGAGAGAAGGGACAATGGCACCATTATCTTCATGATAGAGAGTCTCCTATTTTGTCACTTTCATATACTAATGGGAATTTTCATTATAGAGCTTGGCTTGTATATTCCAATGATGGGCTTCCTCAAATTGCCCTAGGTCTTCGTGAGCAAGCAAGTTGGATGCACACCCACTTAGTTTCTTTTTGAGATTTCATACACTTATAGCTCTAGTGCATCTGTTGCATTGAAATCCCTACTCACTTGCATCGATATCAATTGATGGGCATCTCCATAGCCCATTAATTTGCCTAGTTGATGTGAGACTTTCTCATCCTTTTTTATCTTCTCCACAACCACCATATTCTATTCCACCTATAGTGCTATATCCATGGCTCACGCTCATGTATTGCATGAAAGTTGAAAATGTTGAGAACACCAAAAGTATGAAACAGTTTCTTGACTAATATCGGGGCTGTGCATGATGAAACACTTTGTGTGATGAAGATGGAGCATAGCCAGACTATATGATTTTGTAGGGATAACTTTCTTTGGCCATGTTATTTTGTGAAGACAAGATTGCTTTATTAGTATGCTTGAAGTATTATTGTTTTTATGTCAATATTAAACTTTTTTTGAATCTTATGGATCTGAATATTCTTGCCATAATAAAGAAGATTGCATTGATAAATATGTTAGGTAGCATTCCACATCAAAAATTCTATTTTTATCATTTACCTACTTGAGGACGAGTAGGAATTAAGCTTGGGGATGCTTGATACGTCTCCAACGTATCTATGATCTTTATTGTTCCATGCTATTATATTATCTATTTTGGATGTTTGATATGCATTAATATGCTATTTTATATTATTTTTCGGACTAACTTATTAACCCAGAGCCAGTGCTAGTTTCTGTTTTTCCTTGTTTTTGACCTTTACGAAAAAGGAATATCAAATGGAGTCCAAACAGAATAAAACTTTACGATGATTTTTCTTGGACCAGAAGACACCTATGTGACTTGGGGAGAGGGCCAGAAGAGTCCTGAGGAGGCCACAAGCCTCTAGGGCACGCCCAGGGGGGGCCCTGGCTTGTGGGCCCCTTGGGAGTCCTCCAACCCTAATTCCAGTGCTATATATTCTCAAATATTCCCCCAACATCAGAAGCATCCACCAAAATACTTTTTCGCCGCTACAAGCCTCTGTTTCCATGAGATCCCATCTTGGGGCCTTTTCCAGCACCCTGCCGGAGGGGATTCGATCACGGAGGGCCTCTACATCAACCTTGTTGCCCTTCCAATGAAGCGTGAGTACTTTACCACGGACCTAAGGGTCCATAGCTAGTAGCTAGATGGCTTCTTCTCTCTCTTTGATCTTCAATACAATGTTCTGCTCGATGTTCCTGGAGTTCTATGATCAGATTATCTATGAATATTATTTGAGTCTTCTCTGAACTGTTTTATGCATGATTAAGATATCTTTGTATTTCTCTTCGAACTATCGGTTTGGTTTGGCCAACTAGATTGGTTTTTCTTGCAATGGGAGAGGTGCTTAGTTTTGGGCCCAATCTTGTGGTGTTCTCACCCAGTGACATAAGGGGTAGCGAGGCACGTATTGCCTTGTTGCCATCGAGGATAAAAAGATGGGGTTTATATCATATTGCTTGAGTTTATCCATCTGCATCATGTCATCTTACTTAAAGCGTTGCTCTATTCTTATGCACTTAATAGTCTAGATACAGGCAGGAGTCGGTCGATGTGTGGAGTAATAGTAGTAGATGCAGGATTGTTTCGGTCTACTTGTCACGGATGTGATGCCTATATTCATGATCATCGCCTTAGATATCGTCATAACTATGCACTTTTCTATCAATTGCTCAACAGTAATTTGTTTACCCACCGTATGTTTTCTTGTAAGAGAGAAGCCTCTAGTGAAACCTATGGCCCCCAGGTCTATTTTCCATCATATATTTTCAGATCTATAAACCAAAAAAACCCAAAAATACCTTGCTGCAATTTATTTATATTTACTTTAGTTTGCTCTTTTATTTATTTTCTATAGCTATCTATATTAGATCTCACTCTTGTTCGCGACCGTAAAGGGACTGACAACCCCTTTTTCGCATCGTGTGCAAGTGTTTGTTATTTTGTGCAGGTGCATATATTGGGGACTTGCGTGTGCCTCCTACTGGATTGATACCTTGGTTCTTAACTGAGGGAAATACTTATCTCTACTTTGCTGCATCACCCTTTTCTCTTCAAGGGAAAAATCAATGCAAGCTCAAGAAGTAGCAAGGCATAGGTTCACTCGTGGCATCTTTCTCTCTCAAAAACAGGAGAATAGCATGGTAAACAACCTATAGTTGGGCAATTGAAAAGATTGCAATATTTATGACTATGACCATTCATGGCATAATCTCATATATGCATTACATTCATGGTAAGTAGACCCTTAATCCAATTGCATCTACTACTAATAGTCCACCCCAAAACCGCTATCCACCATGCATCTCAAGGTATTAAGTTTACAAGAAACAAAGTATCGCAATAAGAAAGATGACATAATGTAGACAGAAAGAAGTCAATCAATATGACAAAACCCCGTCGTTTTATTCTTAGTGGCAACAATACTATATATGCCCTGGCCCTTCTTGTCACTGGGTCAGAAAACCGCAAGATTGAACCCACTACAAAGTACCAGTCCCACTGAAGAAAAGACCCATCGAACTTGGACAAAGAAGATAGATAGATCCGAGATCATGCAAAGCTATTTAATTATACAGCAATAAAACATCAAAAGATTCAATTAGCCAAACTCAAAATATTTAAGTGAAGTGCAAAGAGAATTCTATAAATCCATACTCAATAGATATAAGTGAAGTGCATAGAGCATTCTATAAATCAACCAAGGACCATAAAGAGTCATCCCAACCAGGATGGTAATTTTTTATTCAAAATAAAAAGAAACTACACTCCAAGAATTTACGCATATTATGTGATCAAATAAAAACTTATGTCCAACCGAGACATACCGATAGTTGTTGAAAAATATGAAGGGGATGCCAGGGCATTGATACGTCTCCATCGTATCTACAATTTTTGATCGGCCATGCCAATATTATACAACTTTCACATACTTTTGGCAACAATTTATATGATTTATTGGACTAACATATTGATCCAGTGTCTAGTGTCGGTTCCTGTTTATTGCATGTTTTCTCGCTTCGCAGAATATCCATATCAAACAAAGTCCAAACACGATAAAAAATTTACGGAGATTTATTTTGGAATATATGTGAATTTTTGGAAGAAGAATAAATGAAAGATGGTGCTCGAGGGGCCCACTAGGCATCAGGACACGCCTGGGGGCAGCCGCGCCCTGGTGGGTAGTGGGCACCTCGTAAGGCGGTTGCTGCCTTTCTTTCGCCACAAGAAATATAATTTGTGGATAAAAATCCCCTCAAAATTTCAGCCCAGTCGGAGTTGTGGATCTGCGAGAATTTAAGAAACGATGAAGGGCCAGAAAATAGAAACGCGAAACAGAAGAGAATAGAGAGAGAGAGAGAGAGAGAGAGAGAGAGAGAGAGAGATCCAATCTAGGAGGGGCTCCTACCCCTTTGCCTCCATGGCGGCCATGGACCAGAGGGGGAGCTCTCCTCCCGTCTAGGGGGGAGGCCAAGGAATAATAAGAAGGAGGGGGCTCTCCCCCTCTCCCTCGGTGGCGCCGAGACGCCACCGGCGCAATCATCATGACGGCGATCTACACCAACAACTTCGCCACCATCATCACCAACTCTCTCCCCCTCTATGCAGCGGTGTAACACCTCTTCCCCCCGCTGTAATCTCTACTTAAACATGGTGCTTAATGCTATATATTATTAACCAATGATGTATGGCCATCCTATGATGTTTGACTGGATTCATTTTATCCTATGGGTTGATTGATGATCGTGATTGGTTTGAGTTGTATGTTTTATTTTGGTGTTGTCCTATGGTGCCCTCCATGTTGCGCAAGCATGAGGGATTCCCATTGTGGGGTGTTGCAATACGTTCATGATTCGCTTATGGTGGGTGGCGTGAGTGACTGAAACACATACCCGAGTAGGTGGGTTGTTGCGTATGGGATAAAGAGGACTTGATACTTAATGCTATGGTTGGGTTTTACCTTAATTATCTTTGGTAGTTGCGGATGCTTGCTAGAGTTCCAATCATAAGTGCATATGATCCAAGTACGGGAAGTATGTTAGCTCATGTCTCTCCCTCATATAAAATTGCAATAATGATTACATGTTTAGTTATCGATTGCCTAGGGAAAAAATACTTCTCTTGTGTTATAAAAATCTTTTTACTAAACAACTAACTATTATTATATCGCAAAGTACTCCTGGTTTTATTCTTATAGAGTATTCTAGCATCACAACTACAAAATAGTTTCATACTTGTTCTAGGTAAAGCAAATGTTTAGCGTGCATAGAGTTGTATCGGTGGTCGATTGAACTTGAAGGGAATATAAATCCTACCTTTAGCTCTGTGTTGGGTTCGACACTCTTATTTATCGAAAAAGCTACAGTTGATCCCATATACTTTTGGGTTATCAATACCATCTTCTGGCGCCGTTGCCGGGGAGCAATAACATGGGGTGAATATTCTCATGTGTGCTTGTTTGCTTTATCACTAAGTAGTTTTTATTTTGTGCTTGTTTTCTATATTTAGTTATGGGTATTTAACACAAAATACCAAAAATATAATTGTACATGATAAACCAATGGTGGAAGAAAACCACCCAAAATATATCATATTGTTGAAGCTTTCTACTTGGATCATCTTCGATCCCTATGTACTCGTGTTGAAAACCCAACTAGCTTAGTTGAGGGAAAATCATTAGATGAGCATGCTCATTATGTGCGACACCGCTTATGTCAAAAGGGAAACTTTTATGGCATCATATTAATACTATGCATTTTTATGCTTGGAATTTATGCGAAAAATATGATTTTACTTGTTGTTCTGAAGACCCTAAGAAACACCTTCCCTACCAATGTGAGTTTAGTCATAATGGAATCGTATCTTCTTATGCTAAAGGTGATTATAGTTACTATGATATGGAACAAATTGAAGAACTTGTTGCTTTTAGGGGTGCTTATGAAAGCTTCTTTGATTGAAAAGTATGATATTACTATTTACACATCTGAAAATTCTGTCATACTTAAATATTGCTATGAAAATTATGCTTCTAATGCTTATGTTAAACCATATATTGAGGACTCCTCCGCTGTCTAGGAAGAGATTAATATTTTGCAGGAAACTATGGAAGAAAAAATTGATGAAATTGTGAGCTCATTAGATGAAAAAGATGAGGAGGAGAGCGAAGAACAAAAGGAGGAAGAGCGAATTGATCACCCATGCCCACCTTCTAATGAGTGTAACTCTTTATCCCATGCATTATTTAATTTCCCTTCATGCTTACCGAAGGATGAATGCTATGATGATCGCTATAATCCCTTGGATTCATTTGAAATATCACCCTTTGATGAAATTCATGCTTGTTATGCTTGTGTCCAAGATGCCAATATGAATTATGCTTATGGGGATAAACTTGATGTTGTTCCTTATGTTAAACATGAAATTGTTGCTATTGCACCCATACATGATAGTCCTATTATCTTTTTGAAATCTGCCAACTACACTATATCAGAGAAGTTTGTGCTTATTAAGGATTATATTGATGGGTTGCGTTTTACCACCACACATGATGATTTGAATGAATATAATATGTATGTGCTTGCTACTCCTACTTGCAATTATTATGAGAGAGGAACTACATCTCAACCTCTCTATGTTTCCAACATAATAAAATTGCAAGAAACTGCTTATGCTATGCATTGGACTTTACTTTGTGTTAATGAGTTGTTCTTTTATGACACGTCGATGCATAGGAAGACAGTTAAACATCGTCATTGCATGATATGTGTTGATTTGTGATCACTACTAAATTACAAATCATTGTCAATTAAAATTGGCTTTGATATACCTTCGTATCCGGGTGGATCAATTACTTGAGCATTATATGCCTAGCTTAATGGCTTTAAAGAAAGCGCTGCCAGGGAGACAACCCGGAAGTTTTAGAGAGTCATTTACTACTGTTGTGTGATTTTACAAAAGTTTAAAAACAAAAAAAAGAGGGGAACCTTAAACTTTTCAAAAAGGAAAGAGAAAGTAAGAAAGATGAGCACCGTTGAAGTGGGAGAGCTCCTTGAACTTTGTTCATGCCCATGGAAACTTTGAAAATATTGAATTATAGAAATTTTTCAACAAAAATAATTATATCCCTGTAAAAATCCATTGTATTATAAAAATAATATGCCAAGATTTGCCTTTAGGATGTTTAGATTGCTTGTTTGGTATGTGCGGTGCAAAAACATAAATTTTGCTATAGTGCGTGAATTTACATTTTTACTTGAACATGCAAAAATTCTGATTTTTTTACACGGTGCTTTTATGAATTTTTTTTATTTTGTCCTAATTTTTCAGAATTTTTGGACTTACAGAAGTATGGTCAATGTTCATATTACTACATACTGTTCTGTTTTTGTTGCATTTTTACTTGTTTCGATGAATCTATAGATTGTATCGGTGGGTATTATCCATGGGGAAGTTAGAATATAGTATCTATAATTCAATAACAAAATATTAATGGGTTTGCAACAATACTTAAGGTAGTGATTTGCATTATTATACTAACGGATCTCATGAAGGTTTTGTTAAGTTTTGTGTCGATGAAGTGTTCGAAGATCGAGGAGGTTTCGATATGAGGAGAAGGAAGAAAGACAAGAGTTCAAGCCTGGGGATTCCCAATGCACCCCAAGTAAATATTCAAGGAGACTCAAGCATCTAAGCTTGGGGATGCCCTGGAAGGCATCCAATCTTTCTTCAACAAGTATCGATATGTTTTGGTTTTTGTTTTGTTCACATGATATGCGTAAATTCTTGGAGCGTTGTGTGCTTTTTATTTTTCTTTTAGTGATGCACCATGTTGGTAGGAGATAGTCCTTGGTTGGTTTATAGAATGCTCTTTGCACTTCACTTATATCATTTGAGTATGGCTTTATAGAATGCTGCATGTGCTTCACTTATATCATTTAAAGTTTGGATTGCCTATTTCTCTACATCTAGAAAACCGTCAGTTATAAAATGCTCTTTTGGTTCACTTATATTTGTTAGAGCATGGTCTTTTGCAGAAATAATTAAACTCTCTTGCTTCACTTATACTCCCTCTCTAAACTAATATAGAGCATTTAGATCACTAAAGTAGTGATCTAAACGATCTTATATTAGTTTACGAAGGGAGTATCTATTTAGAGAGTCAACAAGAATTTGTCATTCACATGGTTAGTCATAAAATACTACATGAAACTTGTAGATCACTGAATATGATATGTGTCATGGGAAACCATGGCCACCTATGGGACCAAGGGCCCCTTGCTGGTTCGGCAGGGGGGATGTCATGTTGCACAAAGAGCAGAAGAGCATGGGGCAGCACGACAAAGATCACACAGGCAATTTTAACCAGGTTCAGGCCACCATGAGGCGTAAAACCCTACTCCTGCTTTGGTGGATTGATGATGGAAGAATGGCAGTGGAGCGTAGTACACTTGCTCGGCAGGGTTGCCTCAGGGGGCCAATGGCTACACGCGTATGAATGTGTGGGTATCCAACCTTCTTACCCTGTCTACGGTTGCCATGGGCCTCCTTTTATAGGTTAAGGGGTCACCATAATGGCAAAGTAGTTATTATGCACTAATAAGATGGCAAACAATGATATCATACCTGACCCTGCAGGCTGATAGGGTGCATTAAATGCGCCGCTCAATGTCACATCATCGCTTGCCCGACAAGCCTTGCCGGGCTGCTTTGCCAGCTTCACTCCTGCTCGCTTGACACGTTGCAGGACGGGTGTCATTCGTAGACATCTCTTGTGGAAAGAGGCTGCCGTGTGGCGAATGGCTGCCACTTAATCACCTTGTGGCTTGACACCACACTAATTGACGACGTTGGTCGAGGCGGAGTAGTTAGGTGAGGTGGTTTTGCCTCCGTGAGTCCCGGCAGGCCCTGTCGGGACGTCTTGGACGTTTTCTTCTGGGGGTGACCCTGCCCTTGCCGATCTCGCCTGCCCAGCAAGGGAGGTTTTTCTCCTGGTCGTATCATGCTTCCCTTGCTTGACCTTGGTCCTCTTGATTTGCATGTTGGTCCTTTGATGATCTTGGTCTCTTGTACTCTAGCATGGCCTCGACTTGTCCGTGCAAGAGTCAGGGGAAATATATACCCATGTCTGTTTTTCCTGACATAAGCCCCCGGGCCTGAGCCACACGTGTTGGCACGACACATTGGGTTAGGCCCCAAACTGTGCACGAACACGTGGTAGGAGAGGGCTGCATATGCCGGTTCGCCATGGTGACTAGTCAATCCAACGTCCACTTCGTGCAATTACTGCGCATCGTGAGGTCGTGGGACTGTTGCAGTTAAGGTAAAACAGTAACTTTCTGAAGCACCATGCCTCTGTTCCGCACTTCCCCCTTAAAAATAGGGAAAATCGGAGCGACACGGTTCACCTGTCACTCACCCCACCCTTCCCTCATCTTCCTCTGCAAGCCAAATCACCGCCCCTTCTCCCTCTTTCTCTTGCCCGCCGCTGCCCCTTTCACCGGACCCCCTATCCCATTCGCATAGCCACTCAAGGGAATGGGGAAGAAGCCTACGGAAAAGGGGAAGCAGACGGCCACGGCGAAGGAGGTGGCTGCCGAGGGGAGCAAGAGGGCGGCGGAGTTGAACAGGAAGCGGAGGAGAGACGTCGTCTTCCTTCCGTCAAATCTGGATGGCCCAGTTCTCAAGCAAGGTACGGGTATTTGGTGGGGAGGCCCGTCCCAAAAGGGCATAGGGCGCCCAATGTTCCGGCAGAGGGGAAAGAAGATCCGCTAGACTCGTACTAATTCTTTTGCGCTTATTTCATCTACGGCCTATGTCCCCCTTTCTCGGGGTTCTTCGAGGCGGTCATGACCATCTATGGATTCCACCTCCTTGACTTCACGCCAAATGCAATGGCGACCATGGCCATTTTTGCCCACTTGTGCAAGAACTTTGTCAGAGTCGCCCCCCAATGTGGATCTGTTCAGGCACTATTTCGTTCCGCGAGTGGAGAACAAGGGTGATCACTCCGGGAAGATCAGCTGGATGCCACAGGTGGTAAGGAAGCTTTGGTATTACATCCCTGGTAAGTAGCACGAGAGGTGGGACGAATGGAGAGGGTATTGGTGCTGGATTTAGGACAAGGAAGCCCCTGATTTCTGCGAGGTGCGGATGGAATGTGTCGAGCGCGGCAAGGAATGGAGCGCTTATGGCCTCACCAACGATAGGCTGCGCCTGGCAATAAATAGGATCACCCATTTGAAGACTGCCGGGTTGACCATCGAGCATGTGGGGGCAGATTTTCTCCTCCGCCGCATTTCGCCGCTGCAGCAGAGGGACATGCCCGCTTGGCTGTATGGAGATGCTGGGGACAGGGTGATGTTTCTTCCGGGATTGGCAAACAACTTGCCAGTTTACGCCCACGCCTGTTGTGTGACCAGTTGTTTGGCCGCTTTGAGATGTTCAAGCTCCCGGCAACATTTATCCCTCTGAACATCAATTCAGCCCGGGACCAGATACTAAAATGGATGCCGGACTGCAATGCCCATGGAGTGGAAAGAGATTGGCATCTACCCACTCTTGATGAAGAGCTTGAGTGGTCCGGTTCTCTAGTGGAGAGGGCTACCAGGGACGAAACCAGGATGTATAAGCGCACCTTCTCCATGGAGGTGGCGTGTATCCTGAGGAGGATCGAGGAGGACAAAGCTGCCCGTGTTGCGAAGATGGCAAGGGCCATGACGGCCGGGAAGGGCAAGGGGAAAGAAGATGGGAGTTCTTCCCACGGTGGCAGTGAGGCGCATGCCATGGAAGAGGCTGTCGGGGAAGAACTTGCCGGTGATGCTCCTGTCGGGAATGAGTTTGCCAGGCTCAATGCCCTAGCCATAGTGGCAATGGAGCTCCAAGAGGGGGAGGAGGATATTGGTGAGGTGGCGGAGCTCGAGGTGGAATGGCTCGTGGCTAGGTCCCAATCCCCCGATCCGGTCTTGGATCAGCACCCTCGTAGGCGTACTGCTAACCGGGGGGCGGTGGCTCCCAGTCCAGCGCCTGCCGCCAAGAGGGTGAAGAAGACCACCACCAAGGTCACCAAGGTTGATGTGGCGTGTCGCCAATCCCCTCGCTGTGCTCGGATCAAGACTTCCCCTGCCAAGCAATTGGCGGATGTGGAAGTTGATTCCAGCTCCCACTCCGGGGAAACTAAGGTCCCTGCTCGACAGACTTCTCCAGGTACTCAACTTATGCTCTTTTTTCTTTCTTGCCCTGATCACTTCTCCTTGTTTCCCCATTACTTGAAACTTTTATCTCTTTGTTGTTCGCTTGTCCTCTCATCCGCAGACCCCCAAACTGAAGAGCCGAAACTACTAGAGGTGGTAGCCGACATAGGAAGGGCTACTGCGGATGAGGCCATTGAGATTGCTTCTGCAGAGGGACACGACCTCGCTGCCGGGAATGCCCAGGATTCCTCGGTGGTGGTGGAGCATTTTTTCGGAGGACGCCCCGGAGGAGGAAGTGGTGGTCGAGGTGAAAGTTCCTCTCCAAACCATGGATCTGCTTCCCTCCTCCGGGATCGTTATGAAGACCCCACCACCCCTGCAAACACGCTGGCCATGGTGTTGTCGCAGTATGGGACTAGAGCCCCCGGCCCATCTTCGACAATGGGTGTGGAGCTCGACAAAGAGTTCAACGCCTTCTGGCACTGATGTATCAGGGAGTTGGGGAGGCAGATAATTCAACCGCTGTCGCTTTGGACTTGTCCTTCCTGGAGTCCCTGGCGGCGGGTGTAAAGGAGATGCAGGCCCGGCATAACTAGAAGTGGCAGATGCTCAAGGAGCGGCGTGAGTCCGCCAGCAAAGTGGACCAAAAGCTGACGGACAAATGCTTGGAGTTGCGCGAATGGCATGATAAGCAGTTCAAGGTGCTCACGAGGCAGCAAGAGACCCTTCTGATGACAAGGGAAGACATCTTGGCCCGTGAGACCCTCCTGGCGGATTGCAAGGCACTCCTGGACGCCAGAGAGAAAGAAATCTCTCTTCGGGAGGATAAGCTCATGGCCACCCTTCGCGCCAAGGACGATGAGTTGGAGGCTCTTGTGCAGCAGTGTACCAAAGAGATAGAAGACAAGCATGGAGCTGCACTGGATGCCCTTGTCGCTGACTCTGCTGCTCAACTAAAGAAGCTCACTGAAGATCTGGTTGCCGCGTCTACCACCAAGACTGACTTCGACCGGCAGGTGGCTAAGCTGACCGAGGACCTTGCTGGGAGCACCAAGGAGGTGGAGGCTCTCAAAGAAGAAGCACGAAAGGTGGAGGTCCTTCTTACTGACGTGCAGGCGCAGCTCTCCTCCAAGGACCAAAACCTCAAGACTGTGAATGGCACCATCACCGATCTGAAGGCCAGGACCGACTCCTTGCAGAGCATGGTAGAGTCCAGCGAGTCTCGCCAGTAGCTGTTGTCCAAGGATTTGGATACTGCCCAGTGCCTCCAAAAAGGTGCGGAAGACAAGCTGAAGAACCAATCCGAGCAGGTTAACCTTTGGATCAAGAGCCTGATCAACATCGCCAAGCGCCTTGCTGTCCCAACTGTGGTGATGGGCATGGATGGCCCAACTATCTCGGTCAACAAGCACAAGGTTCCAAGCACCAAGCTGGGAGTATTCTTCAATGAGTTGATCAAGAAGCTGAAGGTGCATGAAGAGGGGAGGGTCGAGCATTTCGCGACCGACTCCCGGAAGCTTGCCCATGACGCCCTCCTCATGGTCTTGAGCAATATTGCATGCCGCCATCCGAACCTCGACCTTGATGACGGATTTAAGAAGCCGCCAGTGGGCGCCGACGTTACAGCTGCCAAGGAGAAAGCCGCTTCTTGGGCCGCCAGGGACCTCCACGTCCAAACGGCTTCACACGGCCACCAAACTAAGTAATGGGATGTTGTTGCTCCTGTGTTACCCTATAACAAAACATGATGTATGCTTTGTGTTTAGGCACTATATCTTTTTTGTTTGCATGGAACTGATATTTTCTGTTGAATCTTAAATGCGCGTTTATCCCTTTGAGATTTATATTCTTGCATTCTCATGATCAATCCCTATGTCTGTTCTGGATGCCTGCCGGTATCATATTGCCGCGATTGTCGTAAGGGTCTGGCCCTTAACATTCATCTTGGTGTGGATGCGTCTCGGCAGGTTTTTCCTAGGTAGCTCTCGACGCGGCCTCTCGTCCTGCGAGCATGGCTCGAGACAGGACGATGGTGCGATCAAAGAAACTAGCCAAGGTTCCATCACATGAGGGTTTTCATGATACGAACGCTTATTAAAGCCAAGGGATAAACGACCGCAAAAATCTAAAATGCATCAATAAGAAACAATGATGTAGACTTAGCTTTTGTTTTTAGTTCCCTTTCCCTCTGCCAGACCACGCGCACTTGGCGTACTCGCGATGTCCGGAGGAGTGGAAGCCAAACATGCAGCTCTCTCATTCCCGATAGGGACCGATACGCATCACGTGTGCTTGGCGGGCAGTGGGGTATGGTGTCAGGCTCTTCTAGCCCCTCCTTTTTCCCCTTCCCATTCAAAACAGCCAGGCGGCGGCTATCGCATGGATCATGCCAACGCAGATGGCCTTGCCGGAGCACGCTTGTCGGGGCATCAACCAACGGATTCATACCAGCGTTTTACTCAAGATTTCCTGAACTAGGGTAAATACTGGACCGAGCATCGCACGGTAGTCGTCGACATTGATGATGCCAGGCCCAAAGCGGCTCGACTACCAGCCGCTGCTGACGAAGGGAAGGGGCGGAAAAGAGAGACCTTGCGCCTGCGTGCCTTGCCCCCCTTTTCCCGAACAGCGCCTGAACAGTGGGCATGCCGCATGGGCCGTCGAGGGGAGCATATCACCGCCAGCAGCAATCTTCATCGTAGCCGCGGCTACGGCGGGATGTGGTGATGAATAATGCGGCTGCGGGGCGGCCCCGCTTGGTCTTCGCATCTTCGTAGGCGCCATGGATGCCAAGAGCTTCGAGCGGGTTACCACAGATAGGGCGTGCTGCTCACGCTTTCAGGTCCGCACAAGTGACCCCCCTACTTGGCGTGCCAAAGATGTCATGGGAAACCACGGCCACCTATGGGACCAAGGGCCCCTTGCTGGTTTGGCAGGGAGGATGTCACGTTGCACAAAGCGCAGAAGAGCGTGGGGCAGCACGACAGAGATCATACGGGCAATTTTACCCAGGTTCGGGCCGCCGTGAGGCATAAAATCCTGCTCCTGCTTTGGTGGATTGATGATGGAAGAATGGTGGTGGAGCGTAGTACACTTGCCCGGCAGGGTTGCCTCAGGGCACCAGTGGCTACACGCGTATGAATGCGTGGGTATCCAACCTTCTAACCCTTTCTACGGTTGCCATGGGCCTCCTTTTATAGGTTAAGGGTTCACCACAATGGCAAAGTAGTCATTATCCACTTATAAGATGGCAAACAGTGCTATCATACCTAACCCTGCAGGCTGACAGGGTGCATTAAATGCGCCGCTCAATGTCACATCATCGCTTGCCTGGCAACCCGGGCTGCTTTGCCAGCTTCACTCCTGCTCGCTTAACACGTTGCAGGATGGGTGTCGTTCGTAGACATCTCTTGTGGAAAGAGGCTGCCATGTGGCGAATGGCTGCCACTTAATCACCTTGTGGCTTGACACCGCACTGATTGACGATGTCGGTCGAGGCAGAGTAGTTGGGTGAGATGGTTTTGCCTCCATGAGTCTCGGCAGGCCCTACCATAACGTCTTGGACATTTTCTTCCGGGGTTAACCCCGCCCACACCGAGCTCGCCTGCCCGGCAAGGGAGGCTTTTCTCCTCGTGGTATCATGCTTCCCTTGCTTGACCTTGGTCCTCTTGATCTGCATGTTGGTCTTTTGAATATCTTGGTCTCTTGTACTCTAGCATGGCCTCGGCTTGTCCGTGCATGAGTCAGGAGAAATATATACCCCTGTTTGTTTTCCCCGATAATATGTTTGATTCCTTGCAATAGTTTTGCAATATAGAGATGATAATATGTGGGAGGTACTCGTGATTATGAATCTAATGCTTTATGTGATCTAGGTGCTAGCGTTTCCACTATACCAAAATCTTTAGGTGATGTGCTAGGCCTTGTTGATATGGATGAATGTTCCCTTAATTTGCACTTAGCGGATTCAACTATTAAGAACCATTGGGTAGAATAAATGATGTGCTTATTCTTTCTAATAGGAATTATGTGCTCGTGGATTTAATTGTGCTTGGTATTGAATGTAATCCGTCTTGTCTTATAATATTTGGTAGGCCTTTCCTACAAACCATAGGAGCTATTATCGATATGAAAGAAGGAAATATAAGATTCCAGTTCCCATTAAACAAAAGGATGGAGCACTTCCCTAGAAAGAGAATTAAACCACCATATGAATCTATTATGAGGGCCACCCATGAAATTAATGTGAAATATGATAATACTTGAAACAATGCCTTACGCCTAGCTAGGGGCGTAAAAGATTAGCGCTTGTTGGGAGGAAATCCAATAGTTATCTTGTTTTTCTTGTTTTTCTTTCTGTTTTTTAGTGTAGACACAATTATGCTACTATTATGATTGTGTTCTTATCTTTTAATTAGTGCTTGTGCCAAGTAAAGCCTTTGGGGTGATTTGGTTGATTGTTGACTTGATTCTGTGAAAAAAAATAGAAACTTTTAAGCCCAATACTGGAATTTTCATAATTCACTGGTACAGGATAAAATTCTGAATGTTTACACATTATTGATATAAAAATTGCCCATGTTGTCCAAATTGTTCGGAGTTTTCGTGGTTACAGAAGTATAGTATTTGTTCAGATCATTACAGACTATTCTATTTTAGACAGATTATGTTTTCTATTGCATAGTTTAGTTGTTTTAATGATGCCACGGATTACAACGGGGGGTATAAGTCATGGAGAAGTTACAATACAGTGAGTATTATGCAAGAATAAAATATTAATGGGTTCATAACAGTACCTAAGGTTTACGATTTGCTTATTATACTAACGGATCTCATGAGGTTTCTGTTGAGTTTTGTGTGCTGAAGTTTTCAAGTTTTGGGTGAGATCACGATGGATGAAGGAATAAGGAGCGGCAAGACCCTAAGCCTGGGGATTCCCAAGGAACCCAAACGTAATATTCAAGGAGACTCAAGCATCTATGCTTGGGGATGCCCCGGTTGGCATGCCCTGTTACGTGTACAATCCATCGGTATACTACTTGGAGCTATATTTTAATTCATCACATGATATGAGTTTTTCTTGGAGCGTCTTGTATGATGGTAGTCTTTGCTTTTTTATTTTTAGTTTGCCACAATCATTGTTTGCTGCACACACACCTTTTTAGAGGGACACACATTTCTTCGTGATTTGTTAGAATACTCTATGTGCTTCATTTATATCTTTTGAGCTAGGCAGTTGCTCTAGTGCTTCACTTATATCTTTTAGAGCATGGTGGTGGTTATATTTTAAAGAAATAGTTACACTCTCATTCTTCACTTATATATTTTTGAGGCAGTCTAATAAATAGTAATGGCAATATGCACGTGTTATGAAATTGGTCCTGATATGATAGGTATTCACGAGGGATATAATAAAAACTTTCATGTAGTTCACTGAATATGATAAGTTTGATTCCTTGCAATAGTTTTGCAATATTGAGATGGTAGTATGTGGGAGTACTAGTGAATAATTGTGGTTTATTAAGAATATTGGTGTTAAGGTTTGTGATGCCCGAAGCATGCACATATAGTCTCCTGTTATGCGATGAAGTTGGGGCATGATTTATTATTGAGTGTTCCTTATGAGTGGCGGTCGGGGACGAGAGATGGTCTTTTCGTACCAATCTACCCACCCTAGGGTCATGCGTAGTAGTACTTTGCTTTGAGGGCTAATGAACTTTCACAATAAGTATGTGAATTCTTTATGACTACTATGAGTCCATGGATTATACGCACTCTCATCTTTCTGCCATTTGCTAGCCTCTCCGGTACCGTGCATTACCCTTTCTCACCTCGAGAGTTGGTGCAAACTTCTCCGATGCATCGAAACCCCATGATATGATATGCTCTATCACACATAAGCCTCCTTATATCTTCCTCAAAACAACCACCATACCTACCTATCATGGTATTTCCATAGCCATTTTGAGATATATTGCCATGCAACTTCCACCACTCCGTTTTTATGACATACACATTCATTGTCATATTGCTTTGCATGATCATATAGTGGACATAGTATTTGTGGCTCAGCCACCATCCATCATTATCATACATGTTACGCTTGCATCATTGCACATTCCGGTACACTACCAGAGGCATACATATAGAGTCATATTGTTCTAGTATCGAGTTGTAATATTGAGTTATAAGTAATTAAAAGTGTGATGATCATCATTATTAGAGCATTGTCCCAATGAGGAAAGGATGATGGAGACTATGAGTCCCCCACAAGTCCGGATGAGAAACCGAAAGGAAAATAAAATAAAATAAAAAGAGAAAAAAGAGGCCAGAAAGAGCCCAACAAAAAATGAGAGAAAAAGATAGAAGGGGAAATGTTGCTATCCTTTCCACACTTGTGCTTCAGCATAACACCATGTTTTTCATATAGAGAGTCTCCTATGTTGTCACTTTCATATCGTAGTGGGAATTTTTCATTATAGAACTTGGCTTGTATATCCTGATGATGGGCTTCCTCAAATGCCAGAGGTCTTCATGAGCAAGCAAGTTGGATGCACACCCACTTAGTTTTCAGTATGAGATTTCATACACTTATAGCTCTTAGTGCATTCGTTGCATGGCAATCCCTACTCCTCACATTGACATCAATTGATGGGCATCTCCATAGCTTGTTGAATAGCCGCGTTGATGTGAGACTATCTTCCTTTTCTGACTCCCCCTTATTGATCTCTATCACCACATTCTATTTCACCCATAGTGTGCTATGTCAATGGCTCACGCTCATGTATTGTGTGGGGTTGAAAAAGTTGAAGCACGTTAAAAAGTATGAAGCAATTGCTCGGCTTGTCATCGGGGTAGTTCATGATTAATACTTTGTGTTATGAAGACCAAGCATGGCAAGATTATATGATTTTGTAGGGATATTGTTTTTTAGCATTTTTATTTTTAAAGGCATGATTGTTTGTTAGTATGTCTGAGTGTTGATGTCTTTATATCAAATTATAGACTATTGCTTTGAATCATTCAGATCTTAATATTTATACCTAAAAGAAAGATTACATGATAAACATGTTAGGTAGAATTCCATCAAAAATTCTATTTTTATCGTTTACCTACTCAAGGACGAGCAAGAACTAAGCTTGGGGATGCTTGAGTACGTCTCCAATGCATCTATAATTTCTTATTGATCCATGCTATTATAGTATAAACCTTGGATTCTTTATATGCTATTTTATATCATTTTTGGGACTAACCTATTATCCCAGTGCCTGGTGCTAGTTGTTATCTTTTGCTTGTTTTTGGTTTTCCAAAAAATCAATATCAAATGGATTCCAAGCGCTACGAAACTTATTGATGATTTTTTTCTGAGCAAGAGAGACCCTAGAAGCTTAGTGAGTAGACCAGACGACAATCAAGGAGATAGCAAGGCAACATGGCATGCCATGTTGCATTGTGGGCCCCATGAGGCTTCATTTGACCTAATTCCACTTCTATGAATTCTCAAATATTGGGAAACCAACAGAGAGCCACCCAAAACCCTTTTTCCGCTACCGCAAGTTTCTGTTCTTCCGGGATCCCATCTGGAGGCCTTTTCCGGTGCTCTGTCGGAGGGGGAATCAATCATGGAGGGCTTCTACATCGTCCTTGCTTCCTTTCGGTGATGCATGAGTAGTTCACCATAGACCTACAGGTCCATCGGTGGTAGCTAGATGGCCTTTTCTCTCTCTTTGATCTTCAATATAATGTTCTCCTGGATGTTCTTTGATTTCTATTTGATGTAATCTTATTTGCGGTGTGTTTGTTGGGATCCGATGAATTGTGTGTTTATGATCTGAATATTCATGCGAAGTAACTGAGTCTTTTCTGAACTTAATTATGCATGATTGTTATAGATTTGTATTTCTCTCCAATATATGTTTGGTTTGGCCAACTAGATTGATTTATCTTCAGTGCGATATTGATGAATCTTGCGGTGCTCCATATCCGAGTGATACAAAGGGACAAGACACGTATTTGTATTGTTTCCATTAAGGTTAAAATGATGGGGTTCTTCATATTGATTGTGTTTACTTTGTCTACATCATGTCATTTTGCTTAAGGCGTTACTCTGTTTTCATACTTAATACCATAGATGCATGCTCGATGGCGGCCGATTGGTGGAGTAATAGTAGTAGATGCAGACAGAAGTCGATCTACTTGTCTCGGACATGCTGCCTATATTCATGATCATTGCCTTGGATATCGTCATAACTACGCGCTTTCTATCAATTACCCAACAGTAGTTTGTTCACCCACACTATATGTTGTGTGTTTAAGAGAGAAGCCTCTAGTGAAAACTATGGCCGCAGGGTCTACTTTTATCATATTACAAAAACCGAAATTCCGTTGCTGCAATTTTTTGTTTTTTATCTTGTTTTGCAATTTATCTATCTACCACTAAAAGATTTGATCATTTCAAGTAATGAGTTCAAGGGGATTGACAACCCTCTTGCCCGTTTGGGTGCAAGTATTTGCTTTTGTGTGTGCAGGTGCTGTTCACGAGGCTTTGTGTGATTCTCATATTGGTTCGATAAACTTGGTTCTCACCAAGGGGGATACTTATATCTATTGTACTGCATCTCCCCTCCTCTTCATGGAAAACCCCAATGTAGCTCACAAGTAGCAGCTTTTCCCCATGAAATTAGCTTTCTTGCAGAGAAAGAAGAGCCCCAACGGACCTTCACGGGTCCCTCATGCGGGTGGGGCCAATGACACCCCGGGAGACCATGTGCACCCACAGGCACCGCCTTACGACGATTCCTTTATCCAAAATCAGATATTTTCCATACAAAAATTCAAAAAAAAAATCAGCTCAGTCCAGCTTTGTGAATTTTTGATGTGTTTTTCCAAAAACTATAGGAACAGGAACTGGACTTTGGTACTGGATTGATAGGTTAGTTCAAATAAATATTGTGCCAAAAACATAAATACATGATGTAAATATAGTATGAATACTTCAGAAATTATAGATACGTTGGAGACCTATCAGTGAGTGACATAGCATGACATGCCTACTAGATGGAAAGAACGATAATGACCTTTGGACGTTGCCGTCCGGCTAGATGGCGTGTTTTGTCATGTTTACCTGGCCTTTGGACGCTGCAGCCATGCCAGTTGGTGTATGTGGTTGCACGCTCTTGGCGACTGCGCTCCCCTAGGACTAATCATCTATTCGGTTTGCTTTGCCTCCTTCTGCTCATGTGGTTTTAGGTGGGGGTTCTCGGTTCCAATTCCTCAGGTCATTTGACATGGGTGGTCGGTCGAGCATTGTATCGATCCGATTATTGGGTTGCCCTGGCAAGACAACGAAGCACATGGCCAACAATCGTTGTTGTTGCCGTTGCAAATATACAAGGCAATTACAAACTCAATATGAATATAATCACTTACATGCAATTCACCGGAAACATCATTCAAATGGTTCACCTAATTTCTTGATTGTTGTTTTTATGTCGCATTTACAAGATGAGGAAAGGCCGAAGCATGAAAAAAATCTTAGAGTCCATTCCCCTGCTCAAGCAAACAGCTTATGTGTTGCCAAAAAAATCCATGGCATTGATCATCGTCAAGGCAAATATAAATGTGGTATAAACATAATCATTTGCAGACGGTTGAAAAAACAACCCTTCAAATTGTTTTCTTCACTTTCGGGTAGTTTGTCTCTTCACCAATGGCGCAACGGTTCATTATAAAAAAAACTTGACAAAGAGAGATTAGTGCCTTGTTTTTTGAAACAAGGAGCACCCCACAATCGGTTTGTATTAATTACCATAACGAATTTTTACGTTTGTTATTAGCACTTGTGGCTTGTTTTTAATTAACAAGGAATAACCCTTCCACTAGAAAACCAAGAAACAACCAAGGAACACACCCTATGGAGCAGATGTAGTGGGACTAAACATCACATATGATATAAATAGTGAAATTTATAGTAAAAACAATAGTTGCATGCATATATGTGTACATGTATAACATAATAATACAATGACCTGAATGTAAAGTTCCAACAAGCATGCACATTTTGACCTTATTCCAGGATGCATTTGATATACTTCATTTTAGTTGAATTTATTTATGAAGCTGATTATATGTGCACTAATTTCCTTTGGTTTTTCTTCATTAATGAAATGTGCGACATCCTTCATTATCACCACATCATCCAGTAATGGAACAAACTTTTTGAAGCCTCCTTTGTTTATGAAATTTTGTGCGTCTGCAGTATTGTATGTTAGATCCAAATCACCAACAATGAACTTGGTTGGCACCTTTATCTCAGCTCCGGTCCATGGTGAAGTTAGATCCCATGTTCTGCACAGAAACAAACCAAATATGGTTGTTTAGACCAAAACATTGTGTGGTGTCACTGAGTCATCCTAGAAATACTTTTTGTGACTATTTCTTTGGGAGATCTAGAGTAATTATGTCTCTACGAGTGTATTGTGGATGACGTACACCATTGATTTATAATAAAACTTAACAATGTGGCATTGTTACCAACAAAATAGAAAAGTATAAAGTTTTGCGCAAGTAAATGACAATATTAATATATCATGTGTCGTAAATTACAACGTTTGCTCCATTATAGCAAAGGTGAATTTGCTTGTGAGACAATCTTTACAAACTTATGATAAATATTTCTTGGGACACCTTTTGGAGAAACCTTCTCTTATTCATTTAATCACCTCTAAATGAATTAATTATTGTTTTTGAAAAAGCAGAATTTATAGTATTGCGTATATTATTAGTTTTCTTATCTAGAACAGAATTCAAACATAATTGTGTATGTATGTACATCATTTCAAATATTGATGATATATCTAATCAGAAATCCAACCCCTCTTTCTCCCAAAAAAACCCTATACCTATAAAAAAATATCATTATGCAAAACATTTAAAGCCTTGAATCATATCTTAAGTTCAGATCCACATATTTACGTTAAGGTAATAGTTAATTATAATTATTCATAAAGTTAAAATCTAAAAGGAAAAGATTCCAAGGTAAGCAACTTATAATTACTTATTCAAAGCACGGTAGTAGTTCAATCCCCCGGTGAAACCAGACTTGTCAAACTCGGTCGTGTAGTACTTGATGTCCTCCTCCGTGATCCAACTCGGCAAGGGCACCTCCTCATCTGGTGAGCCCCATCCGCTCTTCGGGATGAAAAGTGGGCCAGGAGTTCGATAAGCGAAAAACTTTCTTAGCACCAACTCTGTACCAAGGCGCCTAAATTCCACTTCAACTGCTCCAGGCTCCTATAAATTAGATTTACAAGTAGCTCAATCATAATTTTTTAATGCAACTCCAGAGACAATATGAGAGTTGAAAATGAAATGACTTTAGTTAGTGCATCTTTGATTCATGTGATTCTCAAAAGCTAGCAATAGAATAAAACGTAGTATCACATTGTTATGGCATGTTGAATTCTACATGGCTAGAGAACTATAAGAATATAAAACAAAGAGTGTTTGGCAATATATAGATAATTAAAGGAAGTGTAATAAGTTGTTTGAGTCGATGGAAAGTTTCTCTAAAACATAATGCAATGCCATCCTTAGGATTTTTTGTTGGGGATTCCATGAATCCTAGGATTTAAACAACATACATGTGAAAATTCCTAAGGATCAAAATCCTCCTATTATCCTATGAATATCCTTTGAGGCAAAGATCCATTATAGCCTCGCCACACCAGAGAAGATGCCACATACGTGATAGGGGAATAAAACATGGCGTTCCGTTGTCACAAAATTACACAAGAGCCAATCTTATGGAATGGTAGATTGATAGAAACAAGAAGTAGTAAATAGAATGGTAACTTGGAGAGTACCTTCATCACTAGCATGAAAACACTTTTAGCTAAGGAGGAATTTAATTATTTTTACATTGTATAACATGTATCTGTCTGATTCAATTATTAACTAAATTTTAGAACAAGTGTCAGAGTTTCATACGGTCAGTGCCGTCGGGAGGATGGAGAGATTGTTCGAAGGAGCGCATGCGGTATAATTGGAATGTAAGATGTTACAATGAGAGGATTTGCCCAGGTTCGGGACCTCTGGGAAGGAGGTAATACCCTACTCCTGCCTTGGTTGTCTTTATTTCCAACGGTGGTCGACAGAGATCTAAAGGATCGCTGGCGAGATCTTCTCTTGTGGTTATAATTCACCCTGCTAGTGGCTCAGGGTGGCATCCATCCTAGGGTTTTTTCTCTCTTCTTTTTTCCCACTGCGCCTATCCTTAACCTTCGCCTTGTATACCGACATGGCTAGGGTTACATTTCTTAACTTGAGATGGGTCCAGGGTTGACTACTCGGATGGCCTCGTGTCACGATGTCATCAACATTCAAAATGTCATGGTGTCGCTTCGGGGCCGACGGTCAAGCCCATGTGCCTCTATAAAGCCTGGGTAGCTAGGGCGAGTGAGCATAGGAAGCTTGGCCCTTATTCCGATGCTTTTGTTTCTTCCGAGCCAGTGGTGGCTTAGTTTTTAGTGGGCGAAGAATGACCAGCCGGGGGTTTGGAGTAGATGACTCTGACAGGTACCGATGAAGATAGGGCGGGCCTTCGCCCTCCCTCCCCACAAGGCACAGTGTTGGTGTTCTAGGATTCCCTCCCTCTATGATGTTTCTTGAACAGAACAATGTCGTTGTCGAGGGGAACATGGAGGCCTCCAATTCTTCCATGGCCATGCCCTCTGATCGCCTCGCCGTGGACGAGGTGGAGAAGGAGGATTTGGGTATCTTATCTTACACGCTGGCAAACATGAATCCAAGAGTTGTACCTATGTCAAGGGAGGCCACTTGGCGGCCTAGAAGGAGAGGCATCTTTCTGGGCTTTCCTCGACAGTGTCCTTTGAGTAAAGTTTCTTCACATGGTCTTTAGAGCATTTGGTTCCACACGAGTGTCAGCCTCTCAGGTGTTCATTGCCTTCACCGAATGGCTTGCCTGATTTGGGGGCCAAAGCTGCCCAGGACGCCATTCCATTGTGTGTCGCACTCAAGCGCATTCAGCACATGAAGGATCTCCTCACATATGTTGAAGCATAAGAATTCAAGGAGTCCTCTCAGTGTGGAGCTGATGCTCCACAGGGCAAGGTGAGCATGGCCTCGTCACCCTTCCCAGATGGGTCACCTAGCATAATCCACCGGGCGAGGACGCCATGGACGACAGCTGCTGACGAGTAGAATACAGTGTATTCAGTTGGCTCCCAGCTGGGGGAATCTAGCTAATGGCCCATTGTTGGGCATATCATTAATTCCTTTAGAGTATTGAGTGGCGTTTGGTAGGCCGACGAAGTCTGCCCCCAACTGGTGTCCTGTGGGTAACACCCTCACTTCTTGTCCGAGAACCGTGTCCTAAACCATGATGCATGAAGTCTCTCATGGGAGGGGTTCATCTTTCGACCCACGGGGTGCACCTCGTTATAACCCTTCACTCAGTGTGCCCGTAGAGTTGAGGACCCAATGGTCATCTGTCAGAACCCTATATGAACTGAAAAGCCAACCTCATGTGGCTATATAGGGTTGTGCAAAAGATGAACATCATTCCCATTGTGAAAACGAGGCCTTCCTCCTTTGGGATGCCCAAGTGGTCATTTTCCTTGCCATTGTGTAACACCCCGGATATGATTTACCTAATATGTACTCCAACTCTTGTCGTTTCCGGCCTTAAGTTATTTTATTTTCTCGGGTTCGGGTTTTTGTCTCCGTGTGTTGTTGTCGTTGTCATGCATCTCATATCACGTCATCATGTGCATTGCATTTGCATACATGTTCGTCTCATGCATTCGAGCATTTTCCCCGTTGTCTGTTTTGCATTCCGGTGCTCCGTTCTCCTCCGGTGGTCATTTCTACCTTTCTTTCATGTGTGGGGATTAAACATTTCCGGATTGGACCGAGACTTGCCAAGCAGCCTTGGTTTACTACCGGTAGACCGCCTGTCAAGTTTCGTACCATTTGGACTTCGTTTGATGCTCCAACGGTTAACCGAGGGACCGAGAAGGCCTCGTGTGTTTTGCAGCCCAACACCTCTCCATCATCTAGAGCGTTCGATCACGATCGCGTGGCCCAAAACCGCACTCCATTTGGAGCTTCCTAGCTCCTCCTACCTATAAAACTAGCACCCACTCCGAAATTCTCCTTCTCCTTCCCCCGAAACCCTAGCCCCCTTCGTCTCCACACGCCGGCGGACATTTTTCCGTCCGTCCGGACATGTCCACCGCCCTTAGGGCGCCACGTGTCGCTCCCTGACTGGGCGAGCCGCCGCGCCCACTTCGCCGCCCCACCGGCCCGTCGAAGCCCGCCGCAGGCCCTCCCGGCCCGCGCCCCGATCTGCTCCGCCCCGCGCCTCGCGCCTCCAGCCGCCGCCGTCTTCGTCGGGTCCGGCCGCCGCGCCGCCTCCCGGCCCGCTCCACCGCCAAGCCGAGCCGCCGTCCCGCTCCGTCCCCGGCCGCGCCTCGCCGCCCGGCCTCTCCGCCTCGCCGCCCGGCCTCTCCGCCGACGTCCTCCTCCTTCGGCCGGCGAGCCCTCCAAGTCCGACGACCTCGGCGAACCTCGAACCTCGCGCCGCTACAGTGCCCTCCAGATCCAGATCGGGATCGGTTGACCTTTTGCCCCGAAACCCTAACTTTTTGCGTTTTTCATCATGCTATAACTCCGCATCCGTAGCTCCGTTTTGGGCATATAGCATATCAAAATGTTCGCCTCAGAGAGTACATCATTTCATCTAATTGCCTCATTTTCATTTGATTTCATCTTGATGCCTGAAATGCTGTTGGAACAATGCTATTTGAGATACTTGTCAGATCTACTGCTCCAATTAGCTATTTGTCATTTTTGCCATGATTATTGTGTGCATGATATGCCCCTGAGCTCTTCATGTCTTTTGTTATATGTTTTTCCATCTATCCAGAGGTGCAACCCATGTATTTTTGTGATGTGTGTGGTGACTAGCACAAGCTTGCAAAGTAGAGCATTTGTTAATGCTGATTTCAGGGACTTAGTAATTTCACTAAGTCCTTGATCTGTTTATCTCAATATGCCATATGTTCATGTTGTTTTCTAGTGATCCGTGCCTCTTTTGAGGATGATCAGTAAGGATGTTTTGTTATTCTTGTAGTGCTCTATCCATCCATGTCTTTGTTTGCAATTATGGAGCACCCTAGCTTGAGTCAATCGAGCTCTACTTTTACTATTTCGTGAATCTGGGCAGATTGTCTACTTGTTAGCGATTTTGCCGAGGATGTTGTAGTTGATCCGTGCATGCTATGTTATTGTTCTTGCCATGTCTAGCTTGTATAATGTGTATTCTTGATGGGTGTATGCTTAGATTGTCATGACTTGCTCTGTAGTGAGTGTATCGAGCTCGTAAACATGCCTACTTGATATCTGTTTTTGCATGTTCCAGTTTTTCACAAAGTCTGAGAACTGCTTATATTTTTGCCATGTTCTCATGCTTGCAAATGCATTTTCTGATCCCTTTTAGCTCAAGGTCATTAAGGAACTTTTGTTAAGCTCTTTGAGTAGCTCCATGCCATGCTTTACTTTTCTATGTTCAGTACATGTAGCATATATTTTTTCATGCTCTAAAGTGTGCTACCTGATCTGAAATTCCAGACAAGTATTGATTTCACTAAGTCTGAAATCTATTTACCAAATGCATTTTTGTCATGCTTGTTTGAACCTGTTAATGGATGAATTGACCGTAGCTCAGTGTTCATCTTTTGTTAAGCATCATGAATGGATCCCTGCCATGTATTTTGTTGCCATGTTTGAGTGCTGTAGCATGTTCATCTTGTTGCATTTAGATGGCTACTTGCTGTAAATCGCAAAGTAGTGTCAAATTTGAATTGCTTGCCATTTCCAAACCGTGACTCCGATTCCGGCGTTCTTTATATCGTTTTCAAGAGAAATCATCTCACTTTTCTAGTGGCACACTAGGATTTCTAAGTTGAGGCCAGGTTCATTCATTCCTTGTCAAATCTTGCATATGCATCACATATCGCATCCCGCATAGCATACCATGTTTGCATCATGTTGTTTGAGCTTTGCACGTGGTTGATTGTGTTCCGTTTGCTTGTTTTGTCTTGTTTGGATAGAGTCGGGAGACGAGTTCGCTAACGAGGAGCCCGTTGAGTTTGCTTTCGAGGATCCGGTCAAGTCTGACAACTTTGCAGGCAAGATGATCATACCCTCGAAATCACTACTATCTTTGCTTTGTTAGATGCTCGCTCTTTTGCTATGCCTATGCTACGATGCCTACCACTTGCTTATCATGCCTCCCTATCTGCCATGTCAAACCTCTAACCCACCATGTCCTAGCAAACCGTTGATTGACTATGTTACCGCTTTGCTCAGCCCCTCTTATAGCGTTGCTAGTTGCAGGTGAAGATTGGAGGTCGTTCCTTGTTGGAACATTATTTACTTGTTGGGATATCATTATATTATCTTGTTATCTTAATGCATCTATATACTTGGTAAAGGGTGGAAGGCTCAGCCTCTCGCCTAGTGTTTTGTTCTACTCTTGTCGCCCTAGTTTTCGTCATATCGGTGTTATGTTCCCGGATTTTGCGTTCCTTACGCGGTTGGGTGATAATGGGAACCCCTTGATAGTTTGCCTTGAGTAAAGCTTTTCCAGCAATGCCCAACCTTGATTTTACCATTTGCCACCTAGCCTCTTTTTCCTTTGGGTTTCCGGAGCCCGAGGGTCATCTTATTTAACCCCCCCCCCCGGGCCAGTGCTCCTCTGAGTGTTGGTCCAAACTAGAGTCATGTGCAGCGCCCCCTTGGGGAAACTCGAGGTTTGGTTTTAGTTGTATGGAGAGCTCATCTGAGTGTGCCCTGAGAATGAGATATGTGCAGCTCCTATCAGGATTTGTCGGCATATTCAGGCGGTGTTGCTGGATTTGTTTTAACTTGTCGAAGTGTCTTGAAGAACCGGGATGCCGAGTCTGATCGGAATGTCTTGGGAGAAGGTCTATTCCTTCATTGACCGTGAGAGCTTGTCATGGGCTAAGTTGAGACTCCCCTGCAGGGATTTGAACTTTCGAAAGCCGTGCCCGCGATTATGGGCAGATGGGAATTTGTTAATGTCCGCTTGTAGATAACTTGAACCTTAACTTAATTAAAATGAATCAACTGTGTGAGTTACCATAATGGTCTCTTTTCGGCGGAGTCCGGGAACTGAACACGGTGTTGGAGTAATGCTTGCCGCAGGTTGCTCTCTAGTTACTCGTTCGCGCTTTGCCTTTCTCTTCTCGCTCTCTTTTTCGAACAGGTTATCCACCATATATGCTAGTCGCTTGCTGCAGCTCCACATATTTACCTTGCCTTACCTATAAGCTTAAATAGTCTTGATCGCGAGGGTGCGAGATTGCTGAGTCCCTGTGGCTCACAGATTACTTCCAAAACAGATGCAGAGCCCGATGACTCCGTTCCAGATGACGCGCTTGAGCTCAAGTGGGAGTTTGATGAGGACTCACGTCGTTACTATGTTTCTTTCCCTGACGATCAGTAGTGGTGCCCAGTTGGGGCGATCGGGACCGTGTCGCATGTTGGGGTTATCTTTTATTTTGGCGATGTAGTCGGGCCATGAGTGTTTGATTGATGTAATGCTATTTATGTATTTTGATTGACATGGCGAGTGTAAGCCAACTATGTATCTCCCCTTTTATTATCTATATTACATGGGATGTTGTGAAGATTGCCTAACTTGTGACATTGCTTTTAATGCGGTTATGCCTCTAAGTCGTGTCTCGACACGTGAGAGATATAACCGCATCAAGGACGTTACACATTGCTAGATTGATGGCGCACTCGAAGAATCCTTCACCACATGATACACCATTTGCGGGCCTTGGCCAACTTAGGTTTCATGTGTTTCACTCCATCACATTACCAAAGGACGAATATGTAGCTTCTCAAGCTGGACGCCAATGGGAAAACACCAAGGGGTAGCGTGTTTCTCATTAGCCTGATCTTTTCACTCGAGGTAGACATCTCAACCACCGCAAGAATTGCACCAGAGTGGGCCCATGCACCAGGAGCTCAGGGCTCGAGAGTTTGCCGTTCTATTGGTCCTCGGTGCTATGTCGACCCTTACCGATGGACCAAATCCTTCTTAGGAGATCATCCGCGAGAGGCATTAGACCTCTTTATCACCATCCCGGGTGAATGTTCCGGCTAGACCCCCCCTCCTCGCGCTGGCTAAGAAGATGACAATCTTACGTTCTCTGCCTAGAGCTTGGCCTGTGAAGTCTGCATGCCTCGCCCACCGTATGATGAGGGATATGTTAGGGCTTCGGGGACCACATTTCTCCTTTTGGGGCTTGTCGAACATTTTGACGGAAGGAGTCCGAACGCCGCCTCGCACGGGCCTTCTCCCAGGAGCGGCGGACCGCAAGCCGAACGACCATCTCCTCCTCGGGGCCGCATGGGATGAGTTCAGGGTCAGGATCTAAAAGTGAAGGAGTCGGATCCGGTGGCAGCCATGCCGGAGATGGTTGGAGATCGTCGAACAGGAGCTTGGGTGGCAGAGGGGAGTGGAGTGAAGTGAAGTGGCTAGGGTTTGGTCCGGTTAGGGGTGGGGAGGAATATATGTGGGGTCGAGTGGACCAGCGTAAATTGGGTCCAACGTGGTGGACGTGCCCGGGCGTCCCATATCCTCTTTATATTTGAGCTGGATATGTGGGGTGTCGATTAGTCTGGGTGTTTGAGGCCAGTTGAAGAGTTCATCTAGATCGAATTTTCATGACCGGTCAGTAACCGGACCGTATACGCAGACGTTTGAGGCGTCCGGCGTCATATGCTACGAGGGGTGCTGGATTGCTTGATGGTACGAAGATTGAACAATAAGTGTTGTATGTGGAGCAGTTTCGTTCAATTTATGTTTATATATGGTCCTTGTTTGTTTTTTTACTTTGGTTCTACTGATCTGTTACTTCTGTATAGATCGTTGGTTGTCGGTGATTGTGCTAGGAGCATCCTTAATTGGGTCATCCGTCGGGGATTGTGCCGCATGCTGTACTATTCTCTTATCTAATGATGAATATATACAGCTCTTCTGCATGGTTAAATAAAAAATACTGATAAAACTAGACTTTTGCATGGTATCTAGTACAGTACATACCTGGAAGCGGCAGACGTAGTAGTCATCCCCGTACAGAGCCCTGAAGGCGTCCACGGGCTTCACCGCCGGGTTCCGAGGGTTGAAGGCGACGCTCAAGGCGACCAGTGCCTTCACCCTATCCGGCCGGAACAGGCAGAGGCTCCAGGCTATCAAGGCGCCCCAGTCGTGCGCCACCACGAAGACCTGCTTCTGGCCGAGGGAGTCGACGAGCGCGACGAGGTCGCCGACGACATGCAGCGCGGTGTACTGGTCCGGGCCGCCGGAGGGCGCGTCGGAGTCACCGTAGCCGCGCATGTCGGGCGCGACGGCGCGGTAGCCCGCCGCGGCCAGCGCGGGCATCTGGTGCCGCCAGGTGTACCACAGCTCCGGGAACCCGTGCAGCAGCAGCACCACGGGCGCGCCCGCCGGCCCGGCCTCCGCGACGTGCAGGCGCACCCCGTTCACGTCGACGTTGCGGTGCGTGATCACGCCGTCGGAGGCCATCTCTGGGCTCGGGAGCGGTGCCGGACTGACGACGGAGCAACGCAGGAGCAGCAGAGCTTGTTGAGGCAAGGCTTTGGTGGTGGGTTGTGGCTGGACGCGACGGGCCGGACCGCGCTATAAGGCGTGTGGGTGGATCGCACGCGGGGGTACTTGTTAAGAGGGCGACATAGAGCGAGGGGGTTGCGTGCCCGAGCATTGCACGACATCTCGCATCCTCCTGCGGGTTCCTATCCTGGTGCATGCACCGGCACCCGGCTCAGGAATGTTTCCTTAATTTCAGGGATCTGTCTAGGACACATCTAGATGTGACATAATTATGACACATCTAGATGTGACATAATTATGTCACATCTAAACTCATATCCACTCTATTTATGGTCTATTGTTTTTGTTTTAGTTTTTTTTTCTTATTGCTGCATTATATATTTATGGGAGTTTAGATGTGACATTTTTAAAAAACATCTAGATGTGAATTAGTCAAACTGTAATTTCAATGAAAATCTCCGGATGCCCGGCACTCGATCACTTGATATTGTGATAGTGGGTTTTCGTCAATTTCAATGGAAAATCTCCGTACGCCCCAAACGTGTGGATCGCTGTGGTCTTACAGTGTGACTTGAATTCTTGAACCCAATTCAGTCTTTAAAGTGACACGTGCACGAATCGAGAATCACCGGCCAATTCTCGACCGAACGTTCGTGTTCCGTTTGCACCTGCACTTGTACACGAGTGCGATTTTGTTTTCCACTCGGCACACATACAGCATTATTAGAACACAAGATGGCACTTGCTCTAAAAGAAAGTAAAAAAAGATGACACGCTCGCCTATTTCATTCCAAGTAGTCCCTCTCATCGCAAATCTGTCTTACAGCGCACCTTTCTTTTCCAACATCATTGAAGGCTTACAAATGTACGCCTCTATTTGTCTGCAAACACGTCTCAACATGTCCATGGACTGTCAAGTCGGTGCCGATCGTTCAATGGTAGCCATAAATATAGCCTACTCATTTGTTTCTCTTTTTTTTCTCCAAGTCATCTTTCTTGAAAATAATCAAAAATAAATACTACAATGCAATAATAATTCAAATATAAATATTACAATCCAGACATCATGTTTCAAAATAACATAGCTTAAACTAAAAAAAACATTTATTCGCCCACATGTTCTAATTGTTTCCGTGAAGCACCGACAAATGCATCATGTCACATCCCAAATTTTTCAAATTATGATGCGAGCATGTCATTCATAAGCATGCCATGATTTCAATGCATTTTCAGGTTTGGGGATAAATTTGGCTATTCTATAAACCCTAATTTAATTATAGAATTATTTAAATGGTCCATATCGAGTCCATTTGCAGAAATGAATTTCCAAACATGCGTTGGGTCTGGAAATATTTTCATATAAACTATAATAGCCCTACTGTCTTTGTGCATGTTTCTGAATTTTTAGAATTTGAATTCGTATTGTTTAAACAGAATTTGAATGGGTATTATGTAAACCCAAATGCAAATTATAGGTCAGATCTGTAAGAAAAAGGAAATGGCTACTGTAGCCATTCACTGGGATTAACGGTGCAGACCAGCTGGCCACCTCACCCAATTCATATTAGCATGGCCGAACCGGTACGAGCAGCGCGGTTAAGTCATGCACAGATGATGTGTATCGCCTGCTGCGAGCGCTAGCAACGGGCAGACAAATCAATCGTGCTACACGCGCTTGCAAGCTAGCCGATTTGAAACGTTTTCGGACAGGGTTTTCTTTTATTTTTTATTTTTTTATTACTGATTAGCAAATATGTCCGTGTGCTGCAATGGGAGAGTAAATATTTTTTTATCCAAGCAATTGTTCTCATTTCGATTCAACTTTGGTTCTGAATCGTAATAATGATGGCGTGCACCTACGGCCAAGCTCAGATAGCAATCAGTCGGTGTCGTTCAACATTACGGAGGACGCATCTATTAATTAAGTCTATTTAAGAAAGTCTATATGTGACACCGTCACATGCCAGCGGATAAAACACAAATTAAGATCTTATATATCGGTTCCAATAATAACGTCCATGACTATCACAAGAATTGTTTGGATATTTTCAAAATAAATCTTCATCTACTTCTGATGTTCATAAGTTTTATAAGTGTGTGTATTTGCTACAAAATTTATTTGTGTATTCACTATAAAAAGAATTGTGTAGTCCATTGATAAATACGTGTGTGAATTTCACCAAAAAGATTACGTACGTAGGGTCTTCGATCATAGGACATGTACAGAAAGAGAAGCTGCAGGAAGTACAACATGCCTATGGATTGTAATTGATTCGTATTATCATTTCCCTCACCCTGTCCTTGCTAAGTAGCACAAAGCAATGTGTGTTGCACGTTCATTTGCAATACGAATCGACCCCTGTACGAAGTAATGACGGATCATGCGCCAATTATTTGGGTTGCACCTCAAATAGCATTTCGTTAATTAATTAATAGATAAAAATAACACCATATTCAGATTCTACACAGTTTTCTAATCAAATTTTATATAAAACATGTTGAAATTAGAGGGGTTTAAAAGATATGATTATTTTGAAAAATATTTATTCCAGATGTACTGCAGGTTGATTGACCCAAATATTAGGGGGTTTTACCTAAAAATTTAGAAAATGCTTGGTCTTCTGTTTTCTTTTCTTTTTTCCTTTTATAATTTTTATATTATTTATTTTTCAAGTTAAAATATTAAATAAAGTTCAGAATCCCCAAAATATGTTGTAAATTTATGAAAAAATACATTTTGAATTTTTTGTGTTTTCCCAAAAATACAGGAAAACCAAACGGGCTAGCCCACACCATGTTGTGAGCGATAACTCAATCGGGCGCAGGGGGGATCGCTCGCGCCGGGTGAGCCCCAGACGGTTTGGCCCAGCAGCGCGGGAGGCCACGACCTGTTATTTATTTATTAGTTACTCAAAAAATTGTTTATTATTCTGTTTTCTGTTCATTATACTTTAAAATATTGTACATACAAAAAATAATCTTTAAAAACAAATTTGAAAAATGTTGCACAAGCATTTGAAAAAATGTTGAATAAGTATTAAAATTTTGTTGCACAAGTATTTGCAAATGTTGAATAAGTATTAAAAAATTTGAACAAATATTTGAAAAATATTGAATACAGATTATAAAGTGTTGAGCGAGTATATGAAAAATGTTGAATAAGTATTAAAAATGTTGAACAAGTATTTGAAAAAATGTTGAATAAGTATTAAAAATGTTGAACAAGTATTTGAAAAAAGTTTCAAATACTTATTCAACATTTTCCAGTTGCTTATTCAACATTTTTCAGTTGCTTATTCAACATTTGTATACAAAAATGTTGATCATTTATTTTTATTTTTTTGAAATATACAAAAAAGTAGAGTGAAAAAAACAAACATAAGAAAACAACAAAAAATGGAGAAGAAAAAAGAAAACCAAACAAAAAAAGAGAAGAAAAAATAAAATAAAATAAAAAAGAAAGAAAGAAAACAAAGTGCAAAAAAGAATGAAGAAAATTGAGAAGAAAAAGGAAAGAAAAAAAAAGAAAAAAGAAAAACAGGAAAATATAGAAAATTGGCTGAAAACCAGATCTTCGCTTCAACTATGTTTGCGCCGAGCTACTTAGCAAGAACCCAATGCTAGCGTAGTGGTCACGAGCGAGGCGCATCATCCCGGAGACTAGCATTCAATCCGTGAGTCCTCCACCTTTTTCTCTGTTGTTTTTAAGTGGAGGAGAAGAAAATGGGTTGACCCATTTCGTACGACGGAGCATGATTCCTTGAGAAAGCAAGAAATAGCTCTCGCGTACGCAAAAGGCATAAATTTGATTTCAGGTTGAAACTATTTCACAAACTAAACTGTTCTTAAAAGTATTTCACTCGGCTGATCTTTAATGTGCAGCGTCTGACATTAAGGCGCTGCACTCTACTGTGCAACGCCTAACACTTAGACGCCACACTGTGCAGCGCCTGACATTAAGGCGCTGCACTCTACTGTGCAACGCCTAACACTTAGGCGCCACACTGTGCAGCGCCTAGCTTTAAGGAGTTGCACTACACTGTGCAGCGCCTGGCTGTAAGGAGTTGCACAGTAGAGTGCAGCGCTGTTGGGGAACGTAGCCGAATTTAAAATTTTCTACGCATCACCAAGATCAATCTATGGAGTAATCTAGCAACAAGGGGAAGGAGAGTGCATCTACATACCCTTGTAGATCGCTAAGCGGAAGCGTTCAAGTGAACGGGGGTTGATGGAGTCGTACTCGTCGTGATCCAAATCACCGATGATCCTAGTGCCGAACGGACGGCACCTCCGTGTTCAACACACGTACAGTCCGGTGACGTCTCCTACGTCTTGATCCAGCAAGGGGAGAATGAGAGGTTGGGGAAGACTTCGTCCAGCAGCAGTACGACGGCGTGGTGGTGGTGGAGGAGCGTGGTACTCCAGCAGGGCTTCGCCAAACACCGCAAGAGACGAGGGGGGAGAGGGGTAGGGCTGCGCCAAGAAGGAGATGTTCTCGTGTGTATGGCAGCCCAAAACCCCACTATATATAGGGGAAAGGGAGGGGCTGCGCCCCCACCTAGGTTTCCACCCATAGGGGTGGCGGCCAGCCCTAGATCCCATCTAGAGGGCGGCCAAGGGGGGAGAGAGGGGGGCGCACCACTAGGTGGGCCTTAGGCCCATCTGAGCCTAGGGTTTCCCCTTTTTTCCTTCTCTCTTCGCCTTGGGCCCTGGTGAGGGGGCGCACCAGCCCACCTGGGACTGGTCCCCTCTCACACTTGGCCCACGCAACCCTCTGGGGCAGGTAGCCCCACCTGGTGGACCTTCGGGACCCTCCCGGTGGTCCCGGTACGTTATCGATAGCACCCGAAACTTTTCCGGTGACCAAAACAGGACTTCCCATATATAAATCTTTACCTCCGGATGATGTTCGGGATGTCATCCGGGACTCCGAACAACATTCGGTAACCACGTATATCTATTCACTATAACCCTAGCGTCATCGAACCTTAAGTGTGTAGACCCTACGGGTTCGGGAGTCATGCAGACATGGCCGAGACAACTCTCCGGTCAATAATCAACAGCGGGATCTGGATACCCATGTTGGCTCCCACATGCTCCACGATGATCTCATTGGATGAACCACGATGTCAAGGACTTAATCAATCCCGTATACAATTCCCTTTGTCTAGCGGTACGATACTTGCCCGAGATTCGATCGTCGGTATTCCGATACCTTGTTCAATCTCGTTACTGGCAAGTCTCTTTACTCGTTCCGTAACACATCATCCCGTGATCAACTCCTTGGTCACATTGTGCACATTATGATGATGTCCTACCGAGTGGGCCCAGAGATACCTCTCCGTTTACACGGAGTGACAAATCCCAGTCTCTATTCGTGCCAACCCAACAGACACTTTCGGAGATACCTGTAGTGTACCTTTATAGCCACCCAGTTACGTTGTGACGTTTGGCACACCCAAAGCACTCCTACGGTATCCGGGAGTTGCACAATCTCATGGTCTAAGGAAATGATACTTGACATTAGAAAAACTTTAGCATACGAACTACACGATCTTTGTGCTAGGCTTAGGATTAGGTCTTGTCCATCACATCATTCTCCTAATGATGTGATCCCGTTATCAACGACATCCAATGTCCATGGTCAGGAAACCGTAACCATCTATTGATCAACGAGCTAGTCAACTAGAGGCTTACTAGGGACATGGTGTTGTCTATGTATCCACACATGTATCTGAGTTTCCTATCAATACAATTCTAGCATGGATAATAAACGATTATCATGAACAAGGAAATATAATAATAACCAATTTATTATTGCCTCTAGGGCATATTTCCAACAGTCTCCCACTTGCACTAGAGTCAATAATCTAGTTCACATCGCCATGTGATTAACACTCACAGGTCACATCGCCATGTGACCAACATCCAAAGAGTTTACTAGACTCAATAATCTAGTTCACATCACTATGTGATTAACACTCAATGAGTTCTGGGTTTGATCATGTTATGCTTGTGAGAGAGGTTGTAGTCAACGGGTCTTGCCATATTCAGATCCCTATGTATTTCGCAAAACTTTATGTCATATCGTAGATGCTGCTACCACGTTCCACTTGGAGCTATTCCAAATTGTTGCTCCATTATACGTATCCGGTATCTCTACTCAGAGCTATCCGGATAGGTGTTAAGCTTGCATCGACGTAACTCTTTACGTCGAACTCTTTATCACCTCCATAACCGAGAAACATTTCCTTATTCCTCTAAGGATAATTTTGACCGCTATCTGGTGATCTACTCCTAGATCACCTTTGTACCCTCTTGCCAGACATGTGGCAAGGCACACATCAGGTGCGGTACTCAGCATGGCATACCGTATAGAGCCTATGACAAAAGCATAGGGGACGACCTTCGTCCTTCCTCTTTCTTCTGCCGTGGTCAAGCTTTGAGTCTTACTCAACTTCACACCTTACAACTCAGGTAAGAACCCCTTCTTTGACTGATCTATTTTGAACTCCTTCAAAAACATGTCAAGGTGTGCGTTCTTTGAAAGTATCATCAGGCGTCTTGATCTATCTCTATAGATCTTGATGCCCAATATGTAAGCAGCTTTATCCAGGTCTTCCTTTGAAAATCACTCTTCAAACAACCGTTTATGCTTTCCAGAAATTCTACATTATTTCGGATCAACAATATGTCATCCACATATACTTATCAGAAATGTTGTAGTGCTCCCACTCACTTTCTTGTAAATACAAGTTTCTAGCAAACATTGTATAAACCTAAAAGCTTTGATCACTCCATCAAAGCATATATTCCGATTCCGAGATGCTTGCTCTAGTCCATAGAAGGATTGCTGGAGCCAGCATACCTTTTAGCATCCTTAGGATCGACAAAACCTTTTATTGTATCACATACAACTTTTCTTACGAAAACTGGTAAGAAAACTTGTTTTGACATCCATCTGTAAGATTTCATAATCGAAAAATACAACTAATGCTAACATGATTCCGACGGACTTAAGCATCGCTACGGGTGAGAAATTCTCATCGTAGTCAACTCCTTGAACTTGTGAAAAGACTCTTTCCCACAAGTCGAGCTTCATAGACGGTAACATTACCGCCCACGTCCGTCTTCTTCTTAAAGATCCATTTATCTCAATGGCTTGCCGATCATCGGGCAAGTCCACCAAAGTCCATACTTTGTTCTGATACATGGATCCTATCTCGGATTTCATGGCTTCTAACCATTTGTCGGAATACGGGCCCACCATCGCTTCTCCATAGCTCGTAGGTTCATTGTTGTCTAACAACATGATATCTAAGACAGGATTACCGTACCACTTAGGAGTAGTACATATCCTTGTCGACCTACGAGGTTCGATAGCAACTTGATCCGAAGCTTCATGATCACTATCATTAACTTCCTATTCAACAGACGTAGGCTCCACAGAAAACATCTTTCTGTGTTGCATCACTCTCTGGTTGAAATAAAGGTTCGACAACCTCATCAAGTTCTATCTTCCTCCCACTCAATTCTTTCGAGAGAAACTCCTTCAAGAGAAAGGACCCGTTCTTAGCGACAAACAATTTGCCCTCGGATCTGAGATAGAAGGTATACCCAACTATCACCTTTGGGTATCCTATGAAGATGTGTTTGTCCGCTTTGGGTTCGAGCTTCTCCGGCTGAAGCCTTAAGCATCGCAGCCCCAAACATTAAGAAACGACAACTTTGGTTTCTTGCCAAACCAATGTTCATACGACGTCGTCTCAACGGACTTAGATGGTGTCCTATCTAAAGTGAATGCAGCTGTCTCTAATGCATAACCTCAAAATGAAAACGGTAGATTGGTAAGAGACATCATAGATCGCACCATATCTCATAAGGTTCGATTACGATGTCCGGACACACCATAACCCAGTGGTGTTCCAGGTGGCTTCAACTGTGAAACAATTCCACAATGTCTTAAGTGTTTGCCAAACTCATAACTCAGATATTCTCATTGATCAGATCGTAGGAATTGATCTTCTTGTTATGATGATTCTTAACTTCACTCTGAAATCGCTTGAACTTTTCAAACGTTTCAGACTTGTGCTTCATTAAGTAAATATACCTATATCTACTCAAATCGTCAGTGAAGATGAGAAAATAGCGATATCCACCGCACGCTTCAATTCTCATTGGATCACACGCATCAGCATGTATGATTTCCAACAAGTCACTTGCCCGTTTCATTGTACCTGAAAGCGGGGTCTTAGTCATCCTGCCCATGAGGCATGGCTCGCATGTGTCAAGTGATTCAAAATCAAGTGACTCCAAACATCCATCGACATGGAGTTTCTTCATGCATCTTACGCCAATATGACCTAAGCGGCAGTGCCACGAGAAAGTGGTACTATCATTATTAACTCTACATCTTTTGGCGTGAACATGTGTATTACCACGACCGAGATTCAATGAACCATTCACATAGGGTGCATGACCATGAAAGGTATCATTCATGTAAACAGAATAACCATTATTCTCTAACTTAAATGAATGACCGTATTGCAATGAACATGATCTAATCATATTCATGCTCAACGTAGACACCTGATAACATTTATCTAGGTTCAATACTAATCCCGAAGGCAGATGGAGCGTGCGATGGTGATCTCATCAACTTTGGAAACACTTCCAACACACATCGTCACCTCGCCCTTAGCCAGTCTCCGTTTAGTCCGTAGCTTTTGCTTCAAGTCACCAGTAATAGCAACTGAACCGGTATCCAATACCCAGGTGCTACCAGGAGTACTAGCGAGGTACACATTAATAACACGTATATACTTTGTTGAAGTTGCCAGCCTTCTTATCTACCATGCATTTGGGGTAATTCCGCTACCAGTGACCGTTCCCCTTACAATAGAAGCACTTAGTCTCGGGTTTGGGTTCAACCTTGGGTTCCTTCACTGGAGCGGCAACTGGTTTGCCATCCATGAAGTTTCCCTTCTAGCCCTTGCCCTTCTTGAAACCAGTGGTCTTGTTAAACCATCAACACTTGATGCTCCTTCTTGATTTCTACCTTTTGCGGTCTTAAGCACCGCGAACAGCTCCGGGATCAACTCCATCCCTTGCATGTCATAGTTCATCACGAAGATCTAGTAGCTTAGTGATAGTGGCTAGAGAACTCTATCAATCACTATCTTATCTGGAAGTTTAACTCCCACTTGATTTAAGTGATTGTAGCACCCAGACATTCTGAGCACATGCTCACTAGCTGAGCTATTCTCCTCCATCTTGTTGGCAAAAGAACTTGTCAGAGGTCTCACACCTCTCAACACGGGCATGAGCCTGAAATCCCAATTTCAGCTCTTGGAACATCTCATATGTTCTATGGCGTTCAAAACGTCATTGGAATCCCGATTCTAAGCCGTAAAGTATGGTGCACTAAACTATCAAGTAGTCATCAGGATGTGTCTGTCAGGTGTTCACAACATCCACAGACGACGTTGTAGGGGTTTGCACATCGAGCGGTGCATCAAAGACGTAAGCCTTCTGTGTAGCAGTGAGGACACTCCTCGGACTACGGACCTAGTCCGCATCATTGCTTACAATATCTTTCAACTTGATCTTTCTCTAGGAACGTATTGAAACAGGGAGCTACAACGTGAGCTATTTATCTACAACATATTTGCAAAGACAATTTAGACTATGTTCATGATAATTGAGTTCATTTAATGAACTCCCACTCAGATAGACATCCCTCTAGTCATCTAAGTGAAACATGATCCGAGTCAACTAGGCCGTGTCCGATCATCACGTGAGACGGACTAGTCAACATCGGTGAACATCTTCATGTTGATCGTATCTTCTATACGACTCATGCTCGACCTTTCGGTCTTCCGTGTTCCGAGGCCATGTCTGTACATGCTAGGCTCGTCAAGTCAACCTAAGTGTTTTTGCTGTGTAAATCTGGCTTACACCCGTTGTATTCGAACGTTAGAATCTATCACACCCGATCATCACGTGGTGCTTCGAAACAACGAACCTTCGCAACGGTGCACAGTTAGGGGGAACACTTTCTTGAAATTTTAGTGAGGGATCATCTTATTTAAGCTACCGTCGTTCTAAGCAAATAAGATGTAAAACATGATAAACATCACATGCAATCAAATAGTGACATGATATGGCCAATATCATTTTGCTCCTTTTGATCTCCATCTTCGGGGCTCCATGATCATCGTTGTCACCGGCATGACACCATGATCTCCATCATCGTGTCTTCTTGAAGTTGTCTCGTCATCTATTACTTCTACTACTATGGCTAACGCTTTAGCAATAAAGTAAAGTAATTACATGACGTTTATGTTGACACGCAGGTCATAAATAAATAAAGACAACTCTTATGGCTCCTGTCGGTTGTCATACTCATCGACATGCAAGTCGTGATTCCTATTACAAGAACATGATCAATCTCATACATCACATATATCATTCATCACATCCTTTTGGCCATATCACATCACAAGGCATATGCTGCAAAAACAAGTTAGACGTCCTCTAATTGTTGTTGCAAGTTTTTACGTGGCTGCTATAGGTTTCTAGCAAGAACGTTTCTTACCTACGCGAAAACCACAACGTGATATGCCAATTTCTATTTACCCTTCATAAGGACCCTTTTCATCGAATCCGATCCGACTAAAGTGGGAGAGACAGACACCCGCTAGCCACCTTATGCAACTAGTGCATGTCAGTCGGTGGAACCAGTCTCACGTAAGAGTACGTGTAAGGTCGGTCCGGGCCGCTTCATCCCACGATGCCGCCGAATCAAGATAAGACTAGTAACGGCAAGTAAATTGACAATATGGACGCCCACAACTGCTTTGTGTTCAACTCGTGCATAGAAACTACGCATAGACCTAGCTCATGATGCCACTGTTGGGGAACATAGCAGAAATTCAAAATTTTCTACGCATCACCAAGATCAATCTATGGAGTAATCTAGCAACGAGGGGAAGGAGAGTGCATCTACATACCCTTGTAGATCGCTAAGCGGAAGCGTTCAAGTGAACGGGGTTGATGGAGTCGTACTCGTCCTGATCCAAATCACCTATGATCCTAGTGCCGAACGGACGGCACCTCTGTGTTCAACACACGTACAGCCCGGTGATGTCTCCTACGCCTTGATCCAGCAAGGGGAGAAGGAGAGGTTGGGAAAGACTTCGTCCAGTAGCAGCACGATGGCGTGGTGGTGGTGGAGGAGCGTGGTACTCCAGCAGGGCTTCGCCAAGCACCGCAAGAGACGAGGAGGGAGAGGGGTAGGGCTGCGCCAAGAAGGAGATGTTCTCGTGTGTATGGCAGCCCAAAACCCCCACTATATATAGGGGAAAAGGAGGGGCTGCCCCCCCACCTAGGTTTCCACCCCTAGGGGTGGCGGCCAGCCCTAGATCCCATCTAGAGGGCGACCAAGGGGGAGAGAGGGGGGGGGGCGCACCACTAGGTGGGCCTTAGGCCCATCTGAGCCTAGGGTTTCCCCCTTTTCCCTTCTCTCTTCGCCTTGGGCCCTGGTGGGGGGGTGCACCAGCCCACCTGGGGCTGGTCCCCTCTCACACTTGGCCCACGCAGCCCTCTGGGGCAGGTAGCCCCACCTGGTGGACCCCCGGGACCCTCCCGGTGGTCCCGGTACGTTATCGATAGCACCCGAAATTTTTCCGGTGACCAAAACAGGACTTCCCATATATAAATCTTTACCTCCGGACCATTCCGAAACTCCTCGTGATGTCCGGGATCTCATCCAGGACTCCGAACAACATTCGGTAACCACGTATATCTATTCCCTATAACCCTAGCGTCATCGAACCTTAAGTGTGTAGACCCTACGGGTTCGGGAGTCATGCAGACATGGCCGAGACAACTCTCCGGTCAATAACCAACAGCGGGATCTGGATACCCATGTTGGCTCCCACATGCTCCACGATGATCTCATCGGATGAACCACGATGTCAAGGATTAATCAATCCCGTATACAATTCCCTTTGTCTAGCGGTACGATACTTGCCCGAGATTCGATCGTCGGTATCCCGATACCTTGTTCAATCTCGTTACCGGCAAGTCTCTTTACTCGTTCCGTAACACATCATCCCGTGATCAACTCCTTGGTCACATTGTGCACATTATGATGATGTCCTACCGAGTGGGCCCAGAGATACCTCTCCGTTTACACGGAGTGACAAATCCCAGTCTCGATTCGTGCCAACCCAACAGACACTTTCGGAGATACCTGTAGTGTACCTTTATAGCCACCCAGTTACGTTGTGACGTTTGGCACACCCAAAGCACTCCTACGGTATCCGGGAGTTGCACAATCTCATGGTCTAAGGAAATGATACTTGACATTAGAAAAACTTTAGCATACGAACTACACGATCTTTGTGCTAGGCTTAGGATTAGGTCTTGTCCATCACATCATTCTCCTAATGATGTGATCCCATTATCAACGACATCCAATGTCCATGGTCAGGAAACCGTAACCATTTATTGATCAACGAGCTAGTCAACTAGAGGCTTACTAGGGACATGGTGTTGTCTATGTATCTACACATGTATCTGAGTTTCCTATCAATACAATTCTAGCATAGATAATAAACGATTATCATGAACAAGGAAATATAATAATAATCAATTTATTATTGCCTCTAGGGCATATTTCCAACAAGCGCCTTGTTGTCGGGCGCTGCACAAAAGGGTCAGCAGTGTGAAATATTTTCTAAAACAGTTTAGTTTGTGAAATACTTTCGTTTTAAGATCAAATTTGCCAATTTTGCCTCTCGCGCACTACATCAGGGTCGTTGCGGGGGATACACATCAACTCCCCTAAATCTTCAGCGAGAGGAGGCTATCGTCTCGCTTAAAGCAAGAAATAGCTTTCGACTGAAGCAGCTCGCAATCCATCAATTACAACCGCCTATGTGGCTACTCTGGTGTGTTGGGAAACATAATAGAAAACAAAAACATTCGTGCCTATGAATAAAACCCAGGACCAACTATGACAATGCCCGATTCTGCACTAGTGGTGATTTTAGTGTGCTTCAATCTCGACGGGCCATCGTACGGTATCCTGCCTTTTTCTCTGTTGTTTTTAAGTGGAGGAGAAGAAAATGGGTTGACTCATTTCGTACGACGGAGCAAGATTCCTTGAGAAAGCAAGAAATAGCTCTCGCGCACTACATCAGGGTCGTTGCGGGGGATACACATCAACTCCCCTAAATCTTCAGCGAGAGGAGGCTATCGTCTCGCTTAAAGCAAGAAATAGCTTTCGACTGAAGCAACTCGCAATCCATCAATTACAACCGCCTATGTGGCTACTCCGGCGTGTTGGGAAATATGATAGAAAACAAAAACATTCATGCTTATGAATAAAACCCAGGACCAACTATGACAATGCCCGATTCTGCACTAGTGGTGATTTTAGTGTGCTTCAATCTCGACGGGCCATCGTACGGTATCCTGCCAGAATTTGAAGCACCAAGAAATTATGGGAGGTCATGACTATTTGTGTGATCATGCACACCATGATCATAGAGGATGAACGTGAGGACAAAATCTTCGTCCAAGGGTTCCAATTTCAGGATGAAAATATTGTGACTGAGCATGGAGTACCTGCAACGTTTGCATTATTCACCCAATTTTATCATGAACTGCGTGATTGGACAACTAACATTCAACTTCAAAATGATTTGATTAAGCATACATGGACTCACCTTGGCAACCTATCGATGTGACAACTCTTTTTCTTTTTAATATATTTATGATTTTTTATTTGGTTCGTAAACTACGAGATTTTTATTTGATTGTAAAGTATGTGATTTAAACTTTGGGCAATGTTTAGATTTGTATGCAAAAAAGTGCGTAAAAATATGGACGCATACTGGTCGCGCGGATGAAATGTATCGGTCGGTCAGGCACACTGGCCTGCAAACACATGGACGAGGCCGGACGCCGCCCCTATGGCCAACCCAAACAGACAAAAACCGGATCAAATCCGCGTCGCGCGTTGGAGTTGCCCTTACGCGCTCCCGTAGTCGTGTCTTGGTTTCATATGAAATTCTTCGGTGACATTGGGGGGATATCATAGAAAACTAACATTCAAAGAAAAATCATGAAAATCACATTTGAAAATTTCTAAAAGAAATTCTGGAAAAAATACGGGATGTTAGCGTGATGTTTTATTATCACGCAAAAATTTCAAATTGAAACACATTATGAGATGTCACCCGAACATGCCGTATATTATCGAGATTTTGTTGAAACTTAAAAAAAATCGTGCGGTTTTTATCGATTTTCACCGAACGTTGGTTTCATAGTATGATATTCTCCCTCGTGACGTTTGAGTCTGATGACCGAGAGCACACCTTTGACCAGAGAAGGAGGTGCGATGGCATCAAAAGTTGCAAAGCTGAACGAGTCCCAAAGCGGTGCTCTGCCCCCTCCTGCATCTCTCCCGATGAACACGAAACAGCACCGAGCACGAACAAAATTTCCAGGATCGCACTGCTCGGGAGAAGAGCGGCAGAAGCAGCAGATCGCTAGAATCTTTACCCCTCCCGCAGCAACAGTAAATGGTACGCCAGCGTGCGCCTGTGCTAGGCCCTCTCTCTCTCTTTCCCTCTGCACAGCCATAACCGCATGTATAGCCTTTGGCTCTATCTGAACAACCGCAGCAGCGATCGCAGCCACGCATGCACTGCCAAGAAATAAAGGAGGAGATCGACTGAAACAGCCACCGAGCCCATCTTTTCTCTCGAGGATATGCTCGAGAAGGACCAAGGATTTGGGCGCAGTCAAACATACCTTTCGTCGAATGCCAGATGACAAAAACATGTGATGTTGGTACCATGAAGTACTCCTCCAAATTTGATTACTTCAAATTTGATTAATATCGATTTCATTTGAAGAAATACTAGATGGACCAATGCATTTAGAAATACATTACTTGTACACTATTTGATTTAGGCTCCCGCTGGCTGGCATAGTTTCGTGGCTGGAGCTCGTGCCACGCCGGGCTGCCAAAAGGATCTAGGAGACCTCAACCTGGCATTACTGACGGACAAAACAGAGGACTAGGGACATAACTGTAGTTACTTCTTTTTCTACAGGGGAGGCTAGATTGCAAAGTGGAGTAGGCTCCTACGACTAGCACGCTGTAGAAAATCGTACTAATCCTGAAATTGTCGCAGACCCTAAACTAGGGTTCAAAATCCTCACCCGATCACTCCTTAATCCAGAATCGACACTGGCAAAATTGAACAGAAGCAGGCAATTGCCCATGTCATGAGGCCAACCCACAAACGGACGTTCGGTTTGCCCGGATTTTGTTCATTTAGGGCGGCAATGGATTCGCTCATGTCCGCGTCTGTCCGATGAGTCGCGGATGCGCCCAGCGCGCGGCCGCATCCTAAATCTTGTCCGTATTGGACGTGTTTAAAGAAACATAAAAACTTAAATAAAATGTCTTTAAAAAGTAAATAAACGCAGTTTAAAAAACTTAAAACTTAAGTTAAGGTTCATGGCCACAAAACGGCCCAGTTTCACGTTTAACTTGACATGATTAAATATAAAAAGGAAAATAATAAACGGCCGCAGCTAGCGCCCTCCTGCCCGTGCCCGTCGATGTCGTCGCCGTCTTCAGTGGCCGCCGGCGTCGTCGTCGTCGCTGACGAGGTCCACGTAGGCCGACGGCGTCCAGAGGTGGGCCGACGGTGCGTGGTAGACGGGGGCGGGCTGGACGGCGGGAGGTGCCTACACGACCTCCTCCCGTGGCGACGCCTCCCGCTCCGATGACCGCGGCGGAGTGGTGCACCAGTTGACGCCCACGGCGGCGGCCATCTCCGGTGCAGTGCAGGACCAGACCCACCCCTGGCCCACCAGACCCGGGTGGAGCGCGGCCACCGGCTCCTCCTCCATTGCCTCCTCCGCGGCTACCATCTCCAGCTCGGGGATGGCTACCTCGCCGGCGGCGGAGCGGGCCATCATCTCCTTCAGGCCCTCCCATTGCCGCTCATCGTGCGTGTACATAGAGTCCTCCATCACACGCGCCATGAGACGGGCCTCCTCTTCCTCTGTCATGCGAGGAGGTGGTGGTGGAGATGGCGAAGGCGACGGCGACGGCGGGGTGTACCTGTCGTCATAGTACAGGTCATCGGGAAGGAGGCGGCGGCGGCGCTCGATCTCTTCATGGCGCGCACGACCTCTCGCCGGGATCAGCACATGATCGACGGACAGGTGCCAGTTGTTGGGGAGGTGGACGTCGCTCCAGGGAAGCGGCGTCCTCGTCTTCCAATAACGGCGGCACACCGACGCGCGAATGTAGTGCCGGTCGCGCTCGCCGGCGGACATGGGGGCGATGGAGAAAGCGGGCGGCGCGGGGGGCCGGCGTGCTGGTGATGCGGCCTCCTTCACGGAGCCGGCGCGGCGCCCCGACGAGGAGCCGGCCTCGCGGTCGTGCTTCCCCTTGCGGTTCCAGAAGCCCATGGCTTCGAGGTGGCCGGCCGGCGAGCTCGAGGACAAAGAAAGGCTAGGGTTTAGCGTTGTCGGGTTTCGAGGAGGCCGCGGGATGGAGTGAAGCAGTGTGGACGAGGACCGGTCCACGGGTTCCTCATTTAAGAAGGATGGCAACCTTCCACTGGGCCGATAACAGGTGAGACCGGCCACCCGTGCGCATTGATGTTGGCGGATGGTAGGTAGGTGGCCGCCCCGCCACGCGGACGAGTGGCGCGTCCGTTCGGTATCCGTGGCGATCCAAACCCGACACAAAGATGCGCTCAAAATGGGTCGGCCCGGACACAAAACGGATCAGATGGATCTGGGCCGTCACGCGTTGGGCTGCCTCGTTTGTTCGTTTTACCCAAACGGACGGGGCCGGACAGAATGGGTTGCACGGTGGAGTTGTCCTGATCAAGTGACACATGCATTGGAAAACAAAGACCGGAAGACACCTTGCGTTGCGTGATCACCATGCTTTCATTTTTGTTAAATTGTTGTGGGAGGGGTAGTACTAGTAGAAGGTCGAACTGAGAATTAAAGTAAGAGTAAGAAGCATCATTGCATAGAAAAGTTGCTGTAAAAAGGCCACGGATTCGAGATGAAAAATATTACAGGATGAACCCGGAAGAAAGAACGGGACATCGACGTAACCTTTTCATTCTTCCGGATTCTTGTTGAACTATCCAAAATAAATTCTTGCGACGCTGAGATTTTTCCGACATGAGCACTAAAAGTCTAAAAAACTATAGTCCACAAAATGTGTTCACCCATAATTTTACACGCATTGCATACTCCACAAATCGCCTCAAGTGCAAAGCCTGCAACACGTACCGTAGACAAAATGCTTTCCCACGGTGATCGATTGCAGTTTCTTCGGATCTCCTAGTAATTCTGATGCGACGCCATTGCTAAAGAACGACCTTGCTTGAAGATGGTCGAAGCAATCATGGCCTGACGCCGCTCCAGCTCCCCAAGTTGTCTCCGGGTCCGGGCAAGTGGTAGCTCCCAACATTCCCTTCAAGATTGCACAACGGCATGCCAAGCCCACCGGCCTCGCCTCCGGTCACCTCCGACGACTGCGACGCCGCGGGCTGCTGCGGTAAGGCGCCGGGGGACTGCGCTGCTGCGGCTGCTCCCTGCGCCTCTGTGGCTGCGGTGGCCGTGCCGGCCTCCTCTGCCTCCCCCTCCAGCGGTAGGCGCTCGTAGACGGCATTGGCGAACGACGCGGCCATGAGGAACACGGGCCCCGCGGCGACGAGCTGGCCGACCACGCTGCCGCCGACGACCTGCCCCTGCCAGCCGGCGAGGTACACGGCGAGGCTGCTGGCAGCCGGGGGTGCCGGCGGCGGCAGCACCGTGCCCGTCAGCGACAGGATCTCGAACTGCCCCTGCAGGGTGGCAACGAGGCCGCCAGGCGACGACGACGACGGCGCGCCGGGCTGACGAAGCGCGACGTTGGTGACGACCCCGGCGCCGCTGAGCACGCAGACGCCGCGCCGGCGGCGGCGCGCGTACTCGGCGAGGCACTCGACGATGTCGGCGCCGTCGGCGACCTCGAGGATGTGGGAGTGGAACGCGTTGGGGCTGTCCCGCATCACGATGATGGGCGGCTTGGGCTTGTTCTTGGACCCCGGCGGCCTCCCCCGCGGGCGCCGCATCGGCCGCGCGGGCCCCCCGCCGCCGTCCGCCAGCACCATGGCCGATGAGGAGGGCTGCTGCTGGTCGGCGCCGCCCCCGTGTTGCCCGGCCCCGGCGCCGGAGGCGGGGCTCCTGACCGGCGACGCCATGGAGTGATGCTCCGCCTTGACATGCGCGAAGGGGGAGAACGGCGTCGACTGCTGCTGCTGCGCGAGGAGGAGGTCGAGGTAGTGCGACGCGCCCCGGGGCTCGCCGGCGCCAGGGTCCATCCCGGCCATGGCGCTCCCATCGGCGCGCTCCCACCCGTTGCTCGCCGCCAGCTTCTTGATCTCTTGAGCCTCCGCCTGGTATTTCTGGCCAGCGCGGCGCGACGCCGCACAAGCAAAAGCGATAGTGTACCGTGGCCGTAGGCGGTGGAGTTTGGAGCCGAGACAGTGGCACCGATGAGGACATATTCAGCGCTAGACCAGGGCATTGCCCGGGCGGGCAGGGCCGGGTTTCAGGCCAGGCCTTGCAAAGGCCGACAACAAAATGCCAAGCCCAGCCCGTAGCCATGGAAATGGCTATTTTGGTAATACAAATTAATAAAAAAATCAGGATTAATTCATGTAACTTTATTCAAGCATGAAAACCATTAAGGTGATTCTAGAAAAAACCATTAAGGTAAAATGCTTTGGATCGAAGATCCAAAAAAGAAAAAACTACTAGCTCTGTTCACTAATGTAAGATGGTTTGTCAAATGTCTTACATTAGTGAATAGAGCGTGTACAAAATAATTTCTCAAATTAGAAATTACAATAAAATCTCCTGCATGCATCTTCTTGGAAATAATTTTTGGAATACAAAATCTCCTCAAGCCTTCAACAAAGACACTGCAATTAAACTAGAGTATTAACATAGTCACTTGTACACGAACTTGATTATTGACAAAAGTACCAGAAAGCCCCTGATTCGCCCCCAAAAAGATGGAAAATCATGAACAGTAAACATATTTGGTTGAGGATGAGCCCTTGAAAGTGCAGCCTGTAGATTGTTAAGGGATTGGCTAGGGGTAAGTCGACTAAAAATTCTATTTGGGCAGTGGACTTGTCGAGATTGCTTCTTCAACCTCCAGCTCTCGCCTTCTTCTTCTTCCCCAACTATTGAATGTACCATCGGCTGGATCACTACCACCCGTGGCCAGTGGCGCTCCCGCATCGGCCTTGTCACCCCACCCTTCCCTCAATCTCCTCCCCCCGTCATGCTACCGTCGTGCCCGACGAAGAGAATTAGGTTAAAGTTTCGGCCATGGCTATTTTCAATCTCTTTTACGTACCTAATTGCCTATTTTTATGTAAAACCCTCCTAAATCATGCCGGCTAGGTTTTTTTAGGCTCTTAGGTCGGCTACAACTAGAAAGTGAGGCTTAATCCCAGCTCTAACATCGAGCTTTTGGGCCGGCATTGGTTTATTCAACGCTATCAAGGGCCGCTGTCATTCCTTCCTAAGGAAAATTACAAATCATAATTAATTTTTGAGTTGTTGATTGTTTTTCAAGATAGAGGCAAATCAATATCAGATGTATTTGTCGCTATTTGAAAATGTAAACTTTAAATTTCATTGACAGATCTAAGTGGTATGTGGAGAAGATTCTCAAAGAAAAAAAGTGGTATGTGGGGATTCGTTTTGACTGGGGTTGATATGAACATGGGTATCAGGGGTTTGGACTGAAGGAAATATGCCCTAAAGGCAATAATAAAGTTGTTATTTTATATTTCCTTGTTCATGATAAAGGTTTATTATTCATACTAGAATTGTATTGATCGGAAACCTAGATACATGTGTGAATACATAAACAAACACTGTGTCCCTAGTGAGCCTCTACTTGACTAGCTCGTTGATCAAAGATGGTTAAGGTTTCCTAACCATGGACATGAATTGTCATTTGATAACGGGATCACATCATTAGGAGAATGATGTGATGGACAAGACCCATCCGTTAGCTTAGCATAATGATCGTTCAGTTTTATTGATATTGCTTTTTTCATGTCAAATACATATTCCTTTGACTATGAGATTATGCAACTCCCGGATACCAGAGGAATGCCTTGTGTGCTATCAAACGTCACAACGTAACTGGGTGATTATAAAGATGCTCTACAGGTATCTCCGAAGGTGTTTGTTGAGTTGGCATAGATCGAGATTAGGATTTGTCACTCCGAGTATCGGAGAGGTATCTTTGGGCCCTCTCGGTAATACACATCATAAGCCTGCAAGAAAACGACTAAGGAGTTAGTCACGAGGTGATGTATTACGGAACGAGTAAATAAACTTGCAGGTAACGAGATTGAACTAGATATGAAGATACCGACGGTCGAATCTCGGGCAAGTAACATATCGATGGACAAAGGGAATTACGTATGTTGTCATAACGGTTCGACCGATAAAGATCATCGTAGAATATTTAGGAGCCAATATCGGCATCCAGGTTCAGGTATTGGTTATTGACCGGAGAGGTGTCTCGGTTATGTCTACATAGTTCTCAAACCCGTAGGGTCCGCACGCTTAACATTTGATGACGATATAGTATTATATGAGTTATGTGATTTGGTGACCGAATGTTGTTCGAAGTACCAGATGAGATCACGAACATGATGAGGAGTCTCGAAATGGTCGAGAGGTAAAGATTGATATATAGGACGATGGTATTTGTGAAGGAAATATGCCCTAGAGGCAATAATAATGTTATTATTTTATTTCCTTATATCATGATAAATGTTTATTATTCATGCTAGAATTGTATTATCCGGAAACATAATACTTGTGTGAATACATAGACAAACCAAACGTCACTAGTATGCCTCTACTTGACTAGCTCATTAATCAAAGATGGTTATGTTTCCTAACCATAGACATGTGTTGTCATTTGATTAACGGGATCACATTATTAGGAGAATGATGTGATTGACATGACCCATTCCATTAGCTTAGCACCCGATCGTTTAGTATGTTGCTATTGCTTTCTTCATGACTTATACATGTTCCTATGACTAGGAGATTATGCAACTCCCGTTTGCCGGAGGAACACTTTGTGTGCTACCAAACGTCACAAGGCAACTGGGTGATTATAAAGGAGCTCTACAGGTGTCTCCAAAGGTACATGTTGGGTTGGTGTATTTTGAGATTAGGATTTGTCACTCCGATTGTCAGAGAGGTATCTCTGGGCCCTCTCGGTAATGCACATCACATAAGCCTTGCAAGCATTTCAACTAATGAGTTAGTTGCGGGATGATGTATTACGAAACGAGTAAAGAGACTTGCCGGTAACGAGATTGAACTCGGTATTGAGATACAGACGATCGAATCTCGGGCAAGTAAAATACCGATGAAAAAGGGAACAACGTATGTTGTTATGCGGTCTGACCGATAAAGATCTTCGTAGAATATGTAGGAGCCAATATGAGCATCCAGGTTTCGCTATTGGTTATTGACCGAAGACGTGTCTCGGTCATGTCTACATTGTTCTCGAACCCGTAGGGTCCGCGCGCTTAAGGTTTCGATGACAGTTATATTATGAGTTTATGAGTTTTGATGTACCGAAGTTAGTTCGGAGTCCCGGATGTGATCACGGACATAACGAGGAGTCTCGAAATGGTCGAGACATAAAGATTGATATATTAGACGGCTATATTCGGACACCAGAAGTGTTCCGGGTGATTTCGGAGAAAACCAGAGAGCCGGAGGGTTACCGGAACCCTACCGGGAGAAGTAATGGGCCATATGGGCCTTAGTGGAGAGAGAGAGAGGGGCAGCCAGGGTGGGCCGCGCGCCTCCTCCCCCCTGGTCCAAATTGGACTAGGAGAGGGGGGCGGCGCCCCCCTTTCCTTCTCCCTCCCCACTTCCTTCCCCCTCCTAGTAGGAGTCCTACTCCTACTAGGAGGAGGACTCCTCCTGGCGCGCCAATAGGGGCCGGCCGACCTCCTCCCCTTGCTCCTTTATATACGGGGGCAGGGGGCACCCCTAGACACACAAGTTGATCCACGTGATCATATTCTTAGCCGTGTGCGGTGCCCCCTTCCACCATAATCCTCGATAATATTGTAACGGTTCTTAGGCGAAGCCCTGCGACGGTAGTACATCAAGATCGTCACCACGCCGTCGTGCTGACGGAACTCTACCCCGACACTTTGCTGGATCGGAGTCCGGGGATCGTCATCGAGCTGAACGTGTGCTAAAACTCGGAGGTGCCGTAGTTTCGGTGCTTGATCGGTCGGGCCGTGAAGACGTACGACTACATCAACCGCGTTGTGCTAACGCTTCCGCTGTCGGTCTACAAGGGTACGTAGATCACACTCTCCCCTCTCATTGCTATGCATCACCATGATCTTGCATGTGCGTAGGAAAATTTTGAAATTACTACGTTCCCCAACAGTGGCATCCGAGCCTAGGTTTTATGTGTTGATGTTATATGCACGAGTAGAACACAAGTGAGTTGTGGGCGATATAAGTGATACTGCTTACCAGCATGTCATACTTTGGTTCGGCGGTATTGTTGGATGAAGCGGCCCGGACCGACATTACGCGTACGCTTACGCGAGACCGGTTCTCCCGACGTGCTTTGCACAAAGGTGGCTAGCGGGTGACAGTTTCTCCAACTTTAGTTGAACCGAGTGTGGCTACGCCCGATCCTTGCGAAGGTTAAAACAACACCAACTTGACAAACTATCGTTGTGGTTTTGATGCGTAGGTAAGATTGGTTCTTGCTTAAGCCCGTAGCAGCCACGTAAAACTTGCAACAACAAAGTAGAGGACCTCTAACTTGTTTTTGTAGGGCATGTTGTGATGTGATATGGTCAAGACATGATGCTAAATTTTATTGTATGAGATGATCATGTTTTGTAACCAAGTTATCGGCAACTGGCAGGAGGCATATGGTTGTCGCTTTATTGTATGCAATGCAATTGCGATGTAATGCTTTACTTTATCACTAAGCGGTAGCGATAGTCGTGGAAGCATAAGATTGGCGAGACGACAACGAGGCTACGATGGTGATCAAGGTGTTGCGCCGGTGATGATGGTGATCACAATGGTGCTTCGAAGATGGAGATCACAAGTACAAGATGATGATGACCATATCATATCACTTATATTGATTGCATGTGATGTTTATCTTTTATGCATCTTATCTTGCTTTGATTGACGGTAGCATTTTAAGATGATCTCTCACTAATTATCAAGAAGTGTTTTCCTTGAGTATGCACCGTTGCGAAAGTTCTTCGTGCTGAGACACCACGTGATGATCGGGTGTGATAGGCTCTACGTTCAAATACAACGGGTGCAAAACAGTTGCACACGCAAAATACTCTGGTTATACTTGACGAGCCAAGCATATACAGATATGGCCTCGGAACATGGAGACCGAAAGGTCGAGCGTGAATCATATAGTAGATATGATCAACATAGCGATGTTCACCAATGAAACTACTCCATCTCACGTGATGATCGGACATGGTTTAGTTGATTTGGATCACGTAATATGATTAATTGAACCTAAATTTATCATGAACTTAGTACCTGATAGTATCTTGCTTGTTTATGTTTGATTGTAGATAGATGGCCCGTGCTGTTGTTCCGTTGAATTTTAATGCGTTCCTTGAGAAAGCAAAGTTGAAAGATGATGGTAGCAATTACACGGACTCGGTCCGTAACTTGAGGATTATCCTCATTGTTGCACAGAAGAATTACGTCCTGGAAGCACCGCTGGGTGCCAGGCCTGCTGCTGGAGCAACACCAGATGTTATGAACGTCTCGCAGAGCAAAGCTGATGACTACTCGATAGTTCAGTGTGCCATGCTTTACGACTTAGAATCGGGACTTCAACGACGTTTTGAACGTCATGGAGCATATGAGATGTTCCAGGAGTTGAAGTTAATATTTCAAGCAAATGCCCGGATTGAGAGATATGAAGTCTCCAATAAGTTCTATAGCTGCAAGATGGAGGAGAACAGTTCTGTCAGTGAGCATATACTCAAAATGTCTGGGTATAATAATCACTTGATTCAATTGGGAGTTAATCTTCCAAATGATTGCGTCATTGACAGAATTCTCCAATCACTGCCACCAAGCTACAAGAGCTTCGTAATGAACTATAATATGCAAGGGATGAATAAGACTATTCCCAAGCTCTTCGCAATGCTGAAAGCTGCGGAGGTAGAAATCAAGAAGGAGCATCAAGTGTTGATGGTCAATAAGACCACTAGTTTCAAGAAAAAGGGAAAAGGGAAGAAGAAGGGGAACTTCAAAAAGAACAGCAAGCAAATTGCTACTCAAGAGAAGAAACCCAAACCTGGACCTAAGCCTGAAACTGAGTGCTTCTACTTCAAGCAGACTAGTCACTGGAAGCGGAACTGCCCCAAGTATTTGGCGGATAAGAAGGATGGAAAGGTGAACAAAGGTATATGTGATATACATGTTATTGATAGGTACCTTACTAATGCTCGCAGTAGCACCTGGGTATTTGATACTGGTTCTATTGCTAACATTTGCAACTCGAAACAGGGACTACAGATTAAGCGAAGATTGGCTAAGGACGAGGTGACGATGCGCGTGGGAAATGGTTCCAAAGTCGATGTGATCGCGGTCGGCACGCTATCTCTACATCTACCTTCGGGATTAGTATTAGACCTAAATAATTGTTATTTGGTGCCAGCGTTAAGCATGAACATTATATCTGGATCTTGTTTGATGCGAGACGGTTATTCATTTAAATCAGAGAATAATGGTTGTTCTATTTATATGAGTAATATATTTTATGGTCATGCACCCTTAAAGAGTGGTCTATTCTTATTAAATCTCGATAGTAGTGACACACATATTCATAATGTTGAAACCAAAAGATGCAGAGTTGATAATGATAGTGCAACTTATTTGTGGCACTGCCGTTTGGGTCATATCGGTGTAAAGCGCATGAAGAAACTCCATACTGATGGGCTTTTGGAACCACTTGATTATGAATCACTTGGTACTTGCGAACCGTGCCTTATGGGTAAGATGACAAAAACACCGTTCTCCGGTACTATGGAGAGAGCAACAGATTTGTTGGAAATCATACATACAGATGTATGTGGTCCGATGAATGTTGAGGCTCGTGGCGGATATCGTTATTTTCTCACCTTCACAGATGACTTAAGCAGATATGGGTATATCTACTTAATGAAACATAAGTCTGAAACATTTGAAAAGTTCAAAGAATTTCAGAGTGAAGTTGAAAATCATCGTAACAAGAAAATAAAATTCCTGCGATCTGATCGTGGAGGAGAATATTTGAGTTACGAGTTTGGTGTACATTTGAAACAATGCGGAATAGTTTCGCAACTCACGCCACCCGGAACACCACAGCGTAATGGTGTGTCCGAACGTCGTAATCGTACTTTACTAGATATGGTGCGATCTATGATGTCTCTTACTGATTTACCGCTATCGTTTTGGGGTTATGCTCTAGAGACGGCCGCATTCACGTTAAATAGGGCACCATCAAAATCCGTTGAGACGACGCCTTATGAACTATGGTTTGGCAAGAAACCAAAGTTGTCGTTTCTGAAAGTTTGGGGTTGCGATGCTTATGTGAAAAAGCTTCAACCTGATAAGCTCGAACCCAAATCGGAGAAATGTGTCTTCATAGGATATCCAAAGGAAACTATTGGATACACCTTCTATCACAGATCCGAAGGCAAAACTTTTGTTGCTAAATTCGGAAACTTTCTAGAGAAGGAGTTTCTCTCGAAAGAAGTGAGTGGGAGGAAAGTAGAACTTGATGAGGTAACTGTACCTGCTCCATTATTGGAAAGTAGTACATCACAGAAACCAGTTTCTGTGACACCTACACCAATTAGTGAGGAAGCTAATGATGATGATCATGAAGCTTCAGAACAAGATACTACTGAACCTCGTAGATCAACCAGAGTAAGATCCGCACCAGAGTGGTACGGTAATCCTGTTCTGGAAGTCATGCTACTAGATCATGATGAACCTACGAACTATGGAGAAGCGATGGTGAGCCCAGATTCCGCAAAATGGCTTGAAGCCATGAAATCTGAGATGGGATCCATGTATGAGAACAAAGTATGGACTTTGGTTGACTTGCCCAATGATCGGCAAGCAATTGAGAATAAATGGATCTTTAAGAAGAAGACTGACGCTGACGGTAATGTTACTGTCTACAAAGCTCGACTTGTCGCAAAAGGTTTTCGACAAGTTCAAGGGATTGACTACGATGAGACCTTCTCACCCGTAGCGATGCTTAAGTCTGTCCGAATCATGTTAGCAATTGCCGCATTTTATGATTATGAAATTTGGCAGATGGATGTCAAAACTGCATTCCTGAATGGATTTCTGCAAGAAGAGTTGTATATGATGCAACCGGAAGGTTTTGTCGATCCAAAGGGAGCTAACAAAGTGTGCAAGCTCCAGCGATCCATTTATGGACTGGTGCAAGCCTCTCGGAGTTGGAATAAACGCTTTGATAGTGTGATCAAAGCATTTGGTTTTGTACAGACTTTTGGAGAAGCCTGTATTTACAAGAAAGTGAGTGGGAGCTCTGTAGCATTTCTGATATTATATGTAGATGACATATTACTAATCGGAAATGATATAGAATTTCTGGATAGCATAAAGGGATACTTGAATAAGAGTTTTTCAATGAAAGACCTCGGTGAAGCTGCTTACATATTGGGCATTAAGATCTATAGAGACAGATCAAGACGCTTAATTGGACTTTCACAAAGCACATACCTTGACAAAGTTTTGAAAAAGTTCAAAATGGATCAAGCAAAGAAAGGATTCTTGCCTGTGTTACAAGGTGTGAAATTGAGTAAGACTCAATGCCCGACCAATGCAGAAGATAGAGAGAAAATGAAAGATGTTCCCTATGCTTCAGCCATAGGCTCTATCATGTATGCAATGCTGTGTACCAGACCTGATGTGTGTCTTGCTATAAGTCTAGCAGGCAGGTACCAAAGTAATCCAGGAGTGGATCACTGGACAGCGGTCAAGAACATCCTGAAATACCTGAAAAGGACTAAGGATATGTTTCTCATATATGGAGGTGACAAAGAGCTCATCGTAAATGGTTACGTTGATGCAAGCTTTGACACTGATCCGGACGATTCTAAATCGCAAACCGGATACGTGTTTACATTAAACGGTGGAGCTGTCAGTTGGTGCAGTTCTAAACAAAGCGTTGTGGCGGGATCTACATGTGAAGCGGAGTACATAGCTGCTTCGGAAGCAGCAAACGAAGGAGTCTGGATGAAGGAGTTCATATCCGATCTAGGAGTCATACCTAGTGCATCGGGTCCAATGAAAATCTTTTGTGACAATACTGGTGCAATTGCCTTGGCAAAGGAATCCAGATTTCACAAGAGAACCAAGCACATCAAGAGACGCTTCAATTCCATCCGGGATCTAGTCCAGGTGGGAGACATAGAGATTTGCAAGATACATACGGATCTGAATGTAGCAGACCCGTTGACTAAGCCTCTTCCACGAGCAAAACATGATCAGCACCAAAGCTCCATGGGTGTTAGAATCATTACTGTGTAATCTAGATTATTGACTCTAGTGCAAGTGGGAGACTGAAGGAAATATGCCCTAGAGGCAATAATAATGTTATTATTTTATTTCCTTATATCATGATAAATGTTTATTATTCATGCTAGAATTGTATTATCCGGAAACATAATACTTGTGTGAATACATAGACAAACCAAACGTCACTAGTATGCCTCTACTTGACTAGCTCATTAATCAAAGATGGTTATGTTTCCTAACCATAGACATGTGTTGTCATTTGATTAACGGGATCACATTATTAGGAGAATGATGTGATTGACATGACCCATTCCATTAGCTTAGCACCCGATCGTTTAGTATGTTGCTATTGCTTTCTTCATGACTTATACATGTTCCTATGACTATGAGATTATGCAACTCCCGTTTGCCGGAGGAACACTTTGTGTGCTACCAAACGTCACAACGTAACTGGGTGATTATAAAGGAGCTCTACAGGTGTCTCCAAAGGTACATGTTGGGTTGGCGTATTTCGAGATTAGGATTTGTCACTCCGATTGTCGGAGAGGTATCTCTGGGCCCTCTCGGTAATGCACATCACATAAGCCTTGCAAGCATTTCAACTAATGAGTTAGTTGCGAGATGATGTATTACGAAACGAGTAAAGAGACTTGCCGGTAACGAGATTGAACTAGGTATTGAGATACCGACGATCGAATCTCGGGCAAGTAAAATACCGATGACAAAGGGAACAACGTATGTTGTTATGCGGTCTGACCGATAAAGATCTTCGTAGAATATGTAGGAGCCAATATGAGCATCCAGGTTTCGCTATTGGTTATTGACCGACGACGTGTCTCGGTCATGTCTACATTTTTCTTGAACCCGTAGGGTCCGCACGCTTAAGGTTTCGATGACAGTTATATTATGAGTTTATGAGTTTTGATGTACCGAAGTTAGTTCGGAGTCCCGGATGTGATCACGGACATAACGAGGAGTCTCGAAATGGTCGAGACATAAAGATTGATATATTAGACGGCTATATTCGGACACCGGAAGTGTTCCGGGTGATTTCGGAGAAAACCGGAGAGCTGGAGGGTTACCGGAACCCTACCGGAGAAGTAATGGGCCATATGGGCCTTAGTGGAGAGAGAGAGGGGCAGCCAGGGTGGGCCGCGCGCCTCCTCCCCCTGGTCCGAATTGGACTAGGAGAGGGGGGGCGGCGCCCCCCTTTCCTTCTCCCTCCCCACTTCCTTCCCCCTCCTAGTAGGAGTCCTACTCCTACTAGGAGGAGGACTCCTCCTGGCGCGCCAATAGGGGCCGACCGGCCTCCTCCCCTTGCTCTTTTATATACGGGGGCAGGGGCACCCCTAGACACACAAGTTGATCCACGTGATCATATTCTTAGCCGTGTGCGGTGCCCCCTTCCACCATAATCCTCGATAATATTGTAGCGGTGCTTAGGCGAAGCCCTGCGACGGTAGTACATCAAGATCGTCACCACGCCGTCGTGCTGACGGAACTCTACCCCGACACTTTGCTGGATCGGATTCCGGGGATCGTCATCGAGCTGAACGTGTGCTAAAACTCGAAGGTGCCGTAGTTTCGGTGCTTGATCGGTCGGGCCGTTAAGACGTACGACTACATCAACCGCGTTGTGCTAACGCTTCCGCTATCGGTCTACAAGGGTATGTAGATCACACTCTCCCCTCTCGTTGCTATGCATCACCATGATCTTGCATGTGCGTAGGAAAATTTTGAAATTACTACGTTCCCCAACAATTTGGACACCGAAAGTGTTTCCGAGGGTACCAGGTACTTATCGGGTCACCGGAAAGGAGTTTCGGGCACCCCCGGCAAAGATATGGGCCTTATGGGCCAAGTGAGGGAACACACCAGCCATGGTGCGCCCCTATAGAGGCCAGCCCTATGAGGAGGAGAAGGAAAGAGGGGAGGGCAAGGAAAGTGTGGATTAGGATTCCTACTTCCTTCCCTCTCCCCCCTCTTTCATTCCACCTCTGTTATATATGGTAGGGGGGCGGGTTGGGAGGGACTCCAAGTAGGATTCCTCCTACTTGCATGCCTTCTATGGCTGCTCCTCCCTCCCTCCCACCTATATATATATATATATATATATATATATATATATATATGAGGTGGGGGCGCCTAGCACATAAAATACAATTGCCTAGCCGTGTGCGGCGCCCCCCACCACCGTTTACACCCTCAGTCATATCTTCGTAGTGCTTAGGCAAAGCCCTGCGAGGAGCACTTCACCATCACTGTCACCATGCCATCGTGCTGACGAAACTCATCTACTACCTTAACGTCTTGCTGGATCAAGAAGGCGGGGGACGTCGCCGAGCTGAATGTGTGTAGAACTCAGAGGTGTCGTGCGTTCGGTACTTGATCGGTCGAAGCTAGAAGAAGTTTGACTGCATCAACCGCGTTGTCAAACGCTTCCGCTCACGGTCTACAAGGGTACGTAGACACGCCCTCCCCCTCATTGCTATGCATCTCCATGGATAGATCATTACATGTGCGTAGGAATTTTTTTGTTTTCCATGCAACGTTACCCAAAATTGGCATCAGAGCCAGGTCTATGCGTAGATGATATGCACGTGTAGAACACGAAGAGTTGTGGGTGGTGATAGTTGATACGTCTCCAACGTATCTACAATTTTTTATTGTTCCATGCTATATTATATTCTGTTTTGGGCATTATTGGGCTTTATTATACACTTTTATATTATTTTTGGGACTAACCTATTAACTGTAGGCCCAGCCCAGAATTGTTGTATTTTTGCCTATTTTAGGGTTTTGCAGAAAAAAAATATCAAACGGAGTCCAAACAGAATGAAACCTTCGGGAACGTGATTTTTGGAACGAACATGATCCAGAGGACTTGGACCCTACGTCAAGACATCAACCAGGAGGCCACGAGGTAGGGGGTGCGCCTACCCCCCTCCCAGGCGCGCCCTCCACCCTCGTGGCCCCCTCTTGCTCCACCGACGTACTCCTTCCTCCTATATATACCTACGTACCCCCAAACTACCAAATACGGAGCCAAAATCCTAATTCCACCGCCGTAACTTTCTGTATCCACGAGATTCCATCTTGGGGCCTGTTCTGGAGCTCTGCCGGAGGGGGCATCGATCACGGAGGGCTTCTACATCAACACCATATCCTCTCTGATGAAGTGTGAGTAGTTTACCTCAGACCTACGGGTCCATAGTTATTAGCTAGATGGCTTCTTCTCTCTTTTTGGATCTCAATACAAAGTTCTCCCCTCTCTTGTGGAGATCTATTCGATGTAATCTTCTTTTGCGGTGTGTTTGTTGAGACTGATGAATTGTGGGTTTATGATCAAGTTTATCTATGAACAATATTTGAATCTTCTCTGAATTGTTTTATGTATGATTGGTTATCTTTGCAAGTCTCTTCGAATTATCAGTTTGGTTTGGCCTACTAGATTGATCTTTGTTGCAATGGGAGAAGTGCTTAGCTTTGGGTTAAATCTTGCGGTGTCCTTTCCCAGTGATAGTAGGGGCAGCAAGGCACATATTGTATTGTTGCCATCGAGGATAACAAGATGGGGTTTTCATCATATTGCATGAGTTTATCCCTCTACATCATGTCATCTTGCTTAAAGTGTTACTCTGTTCTCTTGAACTTAATACTCTAGATGCATGCTGGATAGCAGTCAATGTGTGGAGTAATAGTAGTAGATGCAGGCAAGAGTCGGTCTACTTGTCTCGGACGTGATGCCTATATACATGATCATACCTAGATATTCTCATAACTATGCTCAATTCTGTCAATTGCTCAACAGTAATTTGTTTACCCACCGTGAATACTTGTGCTCTTGAGAGAATCCACTAGTGAAACCTATGGCCCCGGGTCTATCTTCCATCATATTAATCTTCCAACACTTCGTTATTTTTATTGCATTTTATTTTACTTTGTATCTTTATCATAAAAATACCAAAAATATTATCTTATCATATCTATCAGATCTCACTCTCGTAAGTAACCGTGTAGGGATTGACAACCCCTTATCGTGTTAGTTGCGAGGATTTATTTGTTTGTATAGGTGCGAGGGACTCATGTGTGGCGTCCTACTGGATTGATACCTTGGTTCTCAAAAACTAAGGGAAATACTTACGCTACTTTGCTGCATCACCCTTTCCTCTTCAAGGGAAAACCAACGCAAGCGCTCAAGAGGCAGCAAGAAGGATTTCTGGCGCCGTTGCCGGGGAGTCTACGCAAAAGTCAACATACCAAGTACCCATCACAAACCCTTATCTCCCGCATTACATTATTTGCCATTTGCCTATCATTTTCCTCTCCCCCATTTCACCCTTGCCGTTTTATTCGCCCTCTCTCTCCATCTTCCCTCTCTTTCTCCGTTTGCCTCTTTTTGCCCCTTGCACTTTCTGCCGTTATGTCTGAAATTGGGGAAATTATTGTCGATGTGGACAATAATAATATCATGAAAAATTCTGATGCTCCTGCTGAAGAACCCCCTACCTTACATACAAAAAAATTCCGTATTGGTTGTGGTAATATTATTCGAAAATGAGTTATCCAAGATTTCTTTACTTGTGCTGGTAATTTGCCTTCTGTGGGTAGTTCTATCCTTCATAGAACTAGTAGTCTTGCGGATGCTATTGCCATGCTTGTATTTGAACTTGAAAGGCAATTTATGCACATGCACCCTTGCATACAAAGGATTTTCCTAGAATTTTCTAATATTGAGCATTCTTCTGTTAAGCGTGCCGCTACTATCTTTTTGGCTCATGAGTCTAGATTCATAATATAAGAGGCCAAAGAAATCTTTGTGCATTATAGGGTGGACGATTGCCGTCCTCCCATAGAGGCTATCCTTTTTGATCAAGAAGAAATAATGCATTTTCAATCTCTAGACTATGTTGCTTTCAATGAAAATCTTAGAAAAAGGGTTCCTACCAATGTTCTAGTTGATAGAATTTCTGAAATTAATGATGATTTGGCTATTCAAAATAATGAACTAGGATATTCTATTGAGTATAGGCTCACAAAGTTCTGTCAAAAGAATGCTTACAATGATGAATTGGTTGTGCAATACGAAGGGCCAAGAGAGGAACCTATACCTCCCAAAGATGATCTTGGGGACTTTTGTCCCATTAAATTTAGCCCTTTTGATTACTTTTGCTTGCCTCAAAGAAAACTTGCTGCCGAACGTAGAGAATATGAAATGATTTTTAATGATCTATCTTACTACCTAGAACCATCTTTGCTTTTTATGCCTAGCTAGGGGCGTTAAACGATAGCGCTTGTTGGGAGGCAACCCAATTTTATTTTTATTCCTTGCTTTTTTCTCCTGTTTATTATTAAATAATTTATCTAGCCTCTGTTCTAGTTGTGTTTTTTGTTTTTAATTAGTGTTTGTGCCAAGTAGAACCGTTGGGAAGACTTGGGGAAAGTCTTTTTAATCTTGCTGTAAAAAACAGAAACTTTAGTGCTCACGAGAATTGCTGCCATTTTTATTTGGAAAGCGATATTTAGTTAATTATTTTTGGAGATGATTAATAGATAAATTCCTCTCGTCCAGCAATTTATTTTAGAATTTTTGGGGCTCCAGATCTTGCGTTAGCTACAGATTACTACAGACTGTTCTGTTTTTGACAGATTCTGTTTTCCGTGTGTTGTTTGCTTATTTTAATGAATCTATGGCTAGTAAAATAGTTTATAAACCATAGAGAAGTTGGAATAAAGTAGGTTTAACACCAATATAAGTAAATAATGAGTTCATTACAGTACCTTGAAGTGGTGTTTTGTTTTCTTTCGCTAACGGAGCTCACGAGATTTTCTACTTTAAGTTTTGTGTTGTGAAGTTTTCAAGTTTTGGGTGAAAGATTTCAAGTTTTCAAGGAGTGGCAAGAGCCTAAGATTGGGGATGCCCATGGCACCCCCAAGATAATCTAAGGACACCTAAAAGCCAAAGCTTGGGGATGCCCCGGAAGGCATCCCCTCTTTCGTCTACTTCTATCGGTAACTTTACTTGGAGCTATATTTTTATTTACCACATGATATGTGTTTTGCTTGGAGCGTCTTGTATGATTTGAGTCTTTGCTTTTTAGTTTACGACAATCATCCTTGCTGCACACACCTTTTTGAGAGAGACACTCATGATTCGGAAATTGTTAGAATACTCTACGTGCTTCACTTATATCTTTTGAGTTATATAGTTTTTGCTCTAGTGTTTCACTTATATTTTTTAGAGCACGTTGGTAGATTTGTTTTATAGAAACCATTGTTCTCTCATGCTTCACTTAGATTATTTTTAGAGTCCTACAAAACAACATGGTAATTTGCTTTAATTATTTTAGGCATTCAAGATGAATAATAAAATTTTCTTATGAGTGTGTTGAATACTATGAGAAGTTTGAAACTTGATAATTGTTTTGAGATATGGAGATGGTGATATTAGAGTCGTGCTAGTTGAGTAGTTGTGAATTTGAGAAATTCTTGTGTTGAAGTTTTTGATTCCCGTAGCATGCACGTATGGTGAACCGTTATGTTAAGAAGTTGGAGCATGATGTATTTATTGATTGTCTTCCTTATGAGTGGCGGTCGGGGACGAGCGATGGTCTTTTCCTACCAATCTATCCCCCTAGGAGCATGCGCGTAGTACTTTGCTTCGATAACTAATAGATTTTTGCAATAAGTATGTGAGTTCTTTATGACTAATGTTGAGTCCATGGATTATACGCACTCTCACCCTTCCACCATTGCTAGCCTCTCTAAATACCGCGCACCTTTCATCGGTATCATACACCCACCATATACCTTCCTCAAAACAGCCACCATACCTACCTATCATGGCATTTCCATAGCCATTCCGAGATATATTGACATGCAACTTTCCACTGTTCCGTTTACTATGACATGCTCCATCCTTGTCATATTGCTTTGCATGATTATGTAGTTGACATTTTAGTTGTGGCAAAGCCACCATTCATAATTCTTTCATATAAGTCACTCATGCATCATTGCTATCCCGGTATACCGCCGGAGGCATTCATATAGAGTCATACATTGTTCTAGTATCGAGTTGTAATCATTGAGTTGTAAAAAAATAGAAGTGTGATGATCATCATTCATAGAGTATTGTCCCTAATAAAAAAAGAGAAAGGCCAAATAAAAAAGGGGGAAGGCCCAAAAAAGGGGCAATACTACTATCCTTTTTCCACACTTGTGTTTCAAAGTAGCACCATGACCTTCATAATAGAGAGTCTCCTATGTTATCACTTTCATATACTAGTGTGAATTTTTCATTATAGAACTTGGCTTGTATATTCCAACGATGGGCTTCCTCAAAATGCCCTAGGTCTTCGTGAGCAAGCAAGTTGGATGCACACCCACTTAGTTTTTTTTGTTGAGCTTTCATATACTTATAGCTCTAAGTGCATCCGTTGCATGGCAATCCCTACTCACTCACATTCGTATCTATTGATGGGCATCTCCATAGCCCGTTGATACGCCTAGTTGATGTGAGACTATCTTCTCCCTTTTTTTTTCTCCACAACCACCATTCTATTCCACCTATAGTGCTATGTCCATGGCTCACACTCATGTATTGCGTGAAGATTGAAAAAGTTTGAGAACATTAAAAGTATGAAATAATTGCTTGGCTTGTCATCGGGGTTGTGCATGATTTGAATACTTTGTGTGGTGAAGATGGAGCATAGCCAGACTATATGATTTTGTAGGGATAACCTTCTTTGGCCATGTTATTTTGAAGAGACATAATTGCTTAGTTAGTATGCTTGAAGTATTAATATTTCTATGTCAATATTAAACTTTTGTCTTGAATCTTTCGGATCTGAATATTCATACCACAATTAAGAGAATTACATTGAAATTATGCCAAGTAGCATTCCACATCAAAAATTCTGTTTTTATCATTTACCTACTCGAGGACGAGCAGGAATTAAGCTTGGGGATGCTTGATACGTCTCCAACGTATCTATAATTTTTGATTGTTCCATGCTATATTATATTCTGTTTTGAACATTATTGGGCTTTATTATACACTTTTATATTATTTTTCGGACTAACCTATTAACCGGAGGCCCATCCCAGAATTGCTGTTTTTTGCCTATTTTAGGGTTTCGCAGAAAAAGAATATCAAACAGAGTCCAAACGGAATGAAACCTTCGGGAACGTGATCTTCGGAATGAACATGATCCAGAGGACTTGGACCTTACGTCAAGACATCAACCAGGAGGCCACAAGGTAGTGGGGCGCGCCTACCCCCCAGGCGCGCCATCCACCCTCGTGGGCCCTCTGTTGCTCCAACGACGTACTCCTTCCTCCTATATATACCTATGTATCCCCAAACTACCAGATACGGAGCCAAAACCCTAATTCCACCGCTGTAACTTTCTGTATCCACAAGATCCCATCTTAGGGCCTGTTCCGGAGCTCTGCCAGAGGGGGCATCAATCACGGAGGGCTTCTACATCAACACCATAGCCTCTCCGATGAAGTGTGAGTAGTTTACCTCAGACCTACGGGTCCATAGTTATTAGCTAGATGGCTTCTTCTCTCTTTTTGGATCTCAATACAAAGTTCTCCCCCTCTCTTGTAGAGAGCTATTCGATGTAATCTTCTTTTGTGGTGTGTTTGTTGAGAACGATGAATTGTGGGTTTATGATCAAGTTTATCTATGAACAATATTTGAATCTTATCTGAATTGTTTTATGTATGATTGGTTATCTTTGCAAGTCTCTTCGAATTATCAGTTTGGTTTGGCCTACTAGATTGATCTTTCTTGCAATGGGAGAAGTCCTTAGCTCGGTTCAATCTTGCGGTGTCCTTTCCCAGTGACAGTAGGGGCAGCAAGGCACATATTGTATTGTTGCCATCGAGGATAACAAGATGGGGTTTTCATCATATTGCATGAGTTTATACCTCTACATCATGTCATCTTGCTTAAAGCGTTACTTTGTTCTCTTGAACTTAATAGTAGTAGATGTAGGCAGGAGTCTGTCTACTTGTCTCGGACGTGATCCCTATATACATGATCATACCTAGATATTCTCATAACTATGCTTAATTCTGTCAATTGCTCAACAGTAATTTGTTTACCCACCGTGAATACTTATGCTCTTGAGAGAAGCCACTAGTGAAACCTATGGCCCCCGGGTCTATCTTCCATCATATTAATCTTCCAACACTTAGTTATTTTTATTGCTTTTTATTTTACTTTGCATCTTTATCATGAAAATATCAAAAATATTATCTTATCATATCTATCAGATCTCACTCTCGTAAGTGACCGCGTAGGTATTGACAACCCCTTATCGCGTTGGTTGCGATGATTTATTTGTTTGTGTAGGTGCGAGGAACTCGTGTGTGGCCTCCTACTCGATTGATACCTTGGTTCTCAAAAATTGAGGGAAATACTTACGCTACTTTGCTGCATTACCCTTTCCTCTTCAAGGGAAAACCAACGCAAGTGCTCAAGAGGTAGCAATAGTCATACTGCTTACCACCAACGTCTTATTTTGATTCGGCGTTATTGTGGGAAGAAGCAGCCCGGACTTACTTACATGTCCACGCACATGAGACCGGTTCCACCGACAGACATGCAACTAGTTTTGCATAAAGGTGGTTGGCGGGTGTCTGTTTCTCCTACTTTAGTTGAATCGAATTTGACTGTGGATAGTCCTTGAAGAAGGTTAAAACAACAAACTTGACGAAACACCGTTGTGTATTTGATGCGTAGGTAAGAATGGTTCTTGCTAGTAGCCCGTAGCAGCCACGTAAAACTTGCAACGACAAAGTAGAGGACGTCTAACTTGTTTTTGCATGGCATGTTGTGATGTGATATGGTCAAGACATGATGTGATATACGTTATTGTATGAGATGATCATGTTTTGTAAAAGTTATCGGCAACCGACAGGAGCCTTATGGTTGTCTCTTTATTGTATGAAATGCAAACGCCGTGTAATTTCTTTACTTTATCACTATGCGTTAGCGATAGTTGTAGAAGCAATATAGTTGGCCAGACGACCATGACACAACAATGGAGATCAAGGTGTCGAGCTGGTGATGATGGAGATCATGACGATGCTTTGGAGATGGAGATCAAAAGCACAAGATGATGGCCATATCATGTCACATATTTTGATTGCATGTGATGTTTATCTTTTATGCATCTTATTTTGCTTAGTACGGCGGTAGCATTATAAGATGATCCCTTAACTAAATTTCAAGGTATAAGTGTTCTCCCTGAGTATGCACTGTTGCGACAGTTCTTCGTGCTGAGACACCACATGATGATCGGGTGTGATAGGCTCTACGTTCACATACAACGGGTGCAAGACAGTTTTGCACATGCGGAATACTCGGGTTAAACTTGACAAGCCTAGCATGTACAGACATGGCCTCGGAACACTGGAGACCGAAAGGTCGAATGTGAATCATATAGTAGATATGATCAACATGAAGATGTTCACCATTGATGACTACTCCATCTCACGTGATGATCAGACATGGTTTAGTTGATTTGGACCACGTATCATTTAGATGACTTGAGGGATGTCTATCTAAGTGGGAGTTCTTTAGTAATATGATTAATTGAACTTAAATTTATCATGAACTTAGTCCTGATAGTTTTGCATATCTATGTTGTAGACAAATGGCCTATCCTACCGTTCCCATGAATTTTGATATGTTCCTAGAAAAAATTGAAAGATGATGGTAGCAATGATGCAGACTGGGTCCGTGATTTGAGGATTATCCTCATTGCTGCACAGAAGAATTCTGTCCTTGATGCACCGCTAGGTGACAGACCTATTGCAGGAGCGGATGCAGACATTATGAATGTTTGGCAAGCTCAGTATGATGACTACTCAATAGTTTAGTGCGCCATGCTTTACGGCTTAGAATTGGGGCTGCAAAGACGTTTTGAACACCACGGAGTGCTACCTCTTTTAGCACTGCGTTGGTTTTCCCCGAAGAGGAAGGGATGATGCAACAAAGTAGCGTAAGTATTTCCCTCAGTTTTTGAGAACCAAGGTATCAATCCAGTAGGAGGCTACGCGCGAGTCCCTCGCACCTGCACAAAACAAATAAATCCTCGCAACCAACGCAAATAGGGGTTGTCAATCCCTATAGGGCCACTTAGGAGAGTGAGATCTGATAGATATGATAAGATAATATTTTTGGTATTTTTATGATAAAGATGCAAAGTAAAATAAAGGCAAAGTAAATGGCAAAGTAAATAACTAAGTAGTAGGAGATTGATATGATAAAGATAGACCCGGGGGCCATAGGTTTCACTAGTGGCTTCTCTCGAGAGCATAAGTATTTTACGGTGGGTGAACAAATTACTGTTGAGCAATTGACAGAATTAAGCATAGTTATGAGAGTATCTAGGTATGATCATGTATATAGGCATCACGTCCGAGACAAGTAGACCGACTCCTGCCTGCATCTACTACTATTACTCCACTCATCGACCGCTATCCAGCATGCATCTAGAGTATTAAGTTAAAAACAGAGTAATGCCTTAAGCAAGATGACATGATGTAGAGGGATAGACTCATGCAATATGAAGAAAACCCCATCTTGTTATCCTCGATGGCAATAATACAATACGTGCCTTGCTGCCCTTACTGTCACCGGGAAAGGACACCGCAAGATTGAACCCGAAGCTAAGCACTTCTCCCATTGCAAGAAAGATCAATCTAGTAGGCCAAACCAAACTGATAATTCGAAGAGACTTGTAAAGATAACCAATCATACATAAAACAATTCAGAGAAGATCCAAATATTATTCATAGATAGACTTGATCATAAACCCACAATTCATCGATCTCAACAAACACACCGCAGAAAGAAGATTACATCGAATAGATCTCCACAAGAGAGGGGGATAACATTGTATTGAGATCCAAAAGGAGAGAAGAAGTCATATAGCTACTAACTATGGACCCGTAGGTCTGAAGTAAACTACTCACACTTCATCGGAAAGGCTATGGTGTTGATGTAGAAGCCCTCCGTGATCGATGCCCCCTCCGGCGGAGCTCCGGAACAGGCCCCAAGATGGGATCTCGTGGATACAGAAAGTTATGGCAGTGGAATTAGGGTTTTGGCTCTGTATCTGATCGTTTGGGGGTACGTGGGTATATATAGGAGGAAGTAGTACGTCGGTGGAGCAACAGGGGCCCACGAGGGTGGAGGGTGCGCCTGGGGTGGAGGCGCGCCCCCCTACCTTGTGGCCTCCTGTTACGTGGCTTGACCTAGGGTCCAAGTCTCCTGAGTTGTATTCGATGAGAAAATCACGTTCCTGAAGGTTTCATTCCGTTTGGACTCAGTTTGATATTCCTTTTCTTTGAAACCCTAAAACAAGAAAAAAACATCGATTCTAGGCTGGGCCTCCGGTTAATAGGTTAGTCCCAAAATTAATATAAAAGTGGATAATAAAGCCCAATAATGTCCAAAACAGTAGATAATATAGCATGGAGCAATCAAAAATTATAGATACGTTGGAGACGTATCAAGCATCCCCAAGCTTAATTCCTGCTCGTCCTCGAGTAGGTAAATGATAAAAACAGAATTTTTGATGCGGAGTGCTACTTGGCATAATTTTAATGTAATTCTTCTTAATTGTGGTATGAATATTCAGATCCGAAAGATTCAAGACAAAAGTTCATATTGACATAAAAATAATAATACTTCAAGCATACTAACAAAGCAATTATGTCTTCTCAAAATAACATGGCTAAAGAAAGCTATCCCAACAAAATCATATAGTCTGGCTATGCTTTATCTTCACCACACAAAATATTAAAATCACGCACAACCCGATGACAAGGCAAGCAATTGTTTCATATTTTTGAAATTCTCAAAAAAAAATCAATTTTCACGCAATACATGAGCGTGAGCCATAGATATAGCACTATAGGTGGAATAGAGTGGTGGTTGTGGAGATGACAAAAAGGGAGAAGATAGTCTCACATCAACTAGGCGTATCATCGGGCTATGGAGATGCCCATCAATAAATATCAATGTGAGTGAGTAGGGATTGCCATGCAACAGATGCACTAGAGCTATAAGTATATGCAAGCTCAAAAAGAAACTAAGTGGCTGTGCATCCAACTTGATTGCTCATGAAGACCTAGGGCATTTTGAGGAAGCCCAACATTGGAATATACAAGCCAAGTTATATAATGAAAAATTCCCACTAGTATATGAAAGTGACAACATGAGAGACTATCTACTATGAAGATCATGGTGCTACTTTGAAGCACAAGTGTGGTAAAAGGATAGTAACATTGTCCCTTCTCTCTTTTTCTCTCATTTTTTAATTTTTTTTATTTGGGCCTTTTCTCTTTTTTATGGCCTCTTTTCTTTCTCTTTTTTATTTGGGCTTCTTTGGCCTCTTTTATTTATTTTTCGTCCGGAGTCTCATCCCGACTTGTGGGGGAATCATAGTCTCCATCATCCTTTCCTCACTGGGACAATGCTCTAATAATGATGATCATCACACTTTTATTTTTCTTATAACTCAACAATTACAACTCGATACTCAGAACAAAATATGACTCTATATGAATGCCTCCGGCGGTGTACCGGGATATGCAATGATGCATGAGTGACATGTATGAAAGAATTATGAATGGTGGCTTTGCCACAAATACGATGTCAACTACATGATCATGCTAAGCAATATGACAATGATGGAGTGTGTCACAAACGAAATGGTGGAAAGTTGCATGGCAATATATCTCGGAATGGCTATGGAAATGCCATAATAGGTAGGTATGGTGGCTGTTTTGAGGAAGGTATATGGTGGGTGTATGATACCGGCGAAAGGTGCGCGGTATTAGTGAGGCTAGCAAAGGTGGAAGGGGGAGAGTGCGTATAATCCATGGACTCAGCATTAGTCATAAAGAACTCATATACTTATTGCAAAAATCTACAAGTTATCAAAGCAAAGTATTACGCGCATGCTCCTAGAGGGATAGATTGGTAGGAAAAGACCATCGCTCGTCCCCGACCGCCACTCATAAGGAAGACAATCAATAAATAAATCATTCTCTGACTTCATCACATAACGGTTCACCATACGTGCATGCTACGTGAATCACAAACTTCAACACAAGTATTTCTCAAATTCACAACTACTCAACTAGCATGACTTTAATATGACCATCTCCATATCTCAAAACAATTATCAAGTATCAAACTTATCATAGTATTCAACACACTCATAAGAAAGTTTTATTATTAATCTTGCATACCAAGCATATTAGGATTTTAAGAAAATTACCATGCTATTAAGACTCTCAAAATAATCTAAGTGAAGCATGAGAGATCAATAGTTTCTATAAAACAAATCCACCATTGTGCTCTAAAAGATATAAGTGAAGCACTAGAGCAAAATTATATAACTCAAAAGATATAAGCGAAGCACATAGAGTATTCCAACAAATTCCAAATCATATATGGCTCTCTCAAAAGGTGTGTACAGAAAGGATGATTGTGGTAAACTAACAAGAAAAGACTCAAATCATACAAGACGATCCAAGCAAAACACATATCATGTGGTAAATAAAAATATAGCTCCAAGTAAAGTTACCGATAGAAGTAGACGAAAGAGGGGATGCCTTCCGGGGCATCCCCAAGCTTTGGCTTTTAGGTGTCCTTAGATTATCTTGGGGGTGCCATGGGCATCCCCAAGCTTAGGCTCTTGCCACTCCTTGTTCCATAATCCATCAAATCTTTACCCAAAACTTGAAAACTTCACAACACAAAACTTAAAGTAGAAAATCTCGTGAGCTCCGTTAGCGAAAGAAAACAAAAGACCACTTCAAGGTACTGTAATGAACTCATTATTTATTTATATGGGTGTTATACCTACTGTATTCCAACTTCTCTATGGTTTATAAACTATTTTACTAGCCATAGATTCATCAAAATAAGCAAACAACACACGAAAAACAGAATCTGTCAAAAACAGAACAGTCTGTAGTAATCTGTAGCTAGCGCAAGATCTGAACCCCAAAAATTCTAAAATAAATTGCTGGACGTGAGTAATTTATCTATTAGCCATCTTCAAAAATAATTAACTAAATATCACTTTCCAAATAAAAATGACAGCAGTTCTCGTGAGCGCCAAAGTTTCTGTTTTTTACAGCAAGTTCAACAAGACTTTCCCCAAGTCTTCCCAGCGGTTCTACTTGGAACAAACACTAATTAAACACAAAAACACAACCAAAACAGAGGCTAGATAATTTATTTATTACTAAACAGGAGCAAAAATCAAGGAACAAAAATAAAATTGGTTTGTCTCCCAACAACCGCTATCGTTTAACGCCCCTAGCTAGGCATAACAAGCAAGAATAGATCTAGGTATTGCCATATTTGGTAGGCAATCCATAAGTAGATCTCATAATAGATTCATAAGGTAATTTAATTTTTCTTTCTTGGAAAGTGTTCCATGCCTTTCCTTAATGGAAATTGGAATCTAATATTTCCTTCCTTCATATCAATAATTGCACCAATCGTTCTAAGGAAAGGTCTACCAAGAATAATAGGACATGAAGGATTGCAATCTATGTCAAGAATGATAAAATCTACGGGCACATAATTCCTATTTGCAACAATAAGAACATCATTAATTCTTCCCATAGGTTTCTTAATAGTGGAATCCGCAAGGTGCAAGTTTAGAGAGCAATCATCAAAATCACGGAAACCTAACAAATCACACAAAGTCTTTGGAATCGTGGAAACACTAGCACCCAAATCACATAAAGCATAGCATTCATGATCTTTAATTTTAATTTTAATAGTTGGTTCCCACTCATCATAAAGTTTTCTAGGGATAGAAACTTCCAATTCAAGTTTTTCTTCATAAGATTGCATCAAGGCATCAACGATATGTTTAGTAAATGCTTTATTTTGACTATAAGCGTGAGGAGAATTTAGCACGGATTGCAACAAGGAAATACAATCAATCAAAGAGCAATTTTCATAGTTAAATTCCTTGAAATCCATAATAGTGGGTTTAGCAACATCTAGGGTTTTAATTCCTTCAATCCCACTTTTATCAAATTTAGCATCAAGATCAAAAGATTCAGAATTCTTGGAACGCCTTCTAGGTAAAGGTGGATCATATTCAGTCCCATCATTATCAAGATTCATATTGCAAAACAAAGATTTAATAGGGGACACATCAATAACTTTTAGATATTCATCATTATTTTCATAGGAACTAGAAGAACACGCTTTTATAAAGGCGTCTTTCTTAGCACGCATCCTAGCGGTTCTTTCTTTGCACTCGTCAATGGAAATTCTCATGGCTTTGAGAGACTAATTGATATCATGCTTAGGTGGAATAGATCTAAGTTTCAAAGAATCAACATCAAGAGCAATTTCTATCAACGTTCCTAGCCAAATCATCAATCTTAAGCCATTTTTCCTCAATCATAGCATTAAAATTCTTTTGCGAAGTAATAAATTCTTTAATATTAGATTCAAAATAAGAGGGCATCTTATTATAATTTCCATAAGAATTGTTGTAGAATTACCATAATTATTAGAGGGATTACTAGGATAAGGCCTAGGATTGAAATTTCCTCTATACGCGTTGTTACCAAAATTGTTCCTACCAACAAAATTCACATCCATAGATTCATTATTATTCTCAATAAAAGTAGACAAGGGCATATCATTAGGATCAGAAGAAACACTCTTATTAGCAAATAATTTCATAAGTTCATCCATCTTTCCACTCAAAACATTAATTTCTTCTATCGCATGCACCTTTTTATTAGTAGATCTTTCAGTATGCCATTGAGAATAATTAACCATAATATTATCTAGGAGTTTAGTAGCTTCTCCTAAAGTGATTTCCATAAAAGTGCCTCCCGCGGCTGAATCTAAAAGATTTCTAGAAGCAAAATTCAATCCGACATAAAAGTTTTGTAGAATCATCCACAAATTTAAACCATGAGTGGGGCAATTACGTATCATTAATTTCATTCTATCCCAAGCTTGTGCAATATGTTCATGATCAAGTTGCTTAAAATTCATAATATCATTTCTAAGAGAGATGATCTTAGCGGGAGGAAAATACTTAGATATAAAAGCATCTTTGCACTTATTCCATGAATCAATACTATTTTTAGGCAAAGACGAAAACCAAGCTTTAGCACGATCTCTAAGCAAAAAAGGAAATAGATTCAATTTAACAATATCATTATCCACATCTTTCTTCTTTTGCATGTCACACAAATCAACGAAGCTATTTATATGGGTAGCGGCATCTTCACTAGGAAGGCCGGAGAACGGATCTTCAATAACAAGATTCAGCAAAGCAACATTAATTTCACAAGATTCAGCATCGGTAAGAGGAGCAATCAGAGTGCTAATAAAATCATTGTTGTTGGTATTGGTGAAGTCACACAATTTAGTATTATCTTGAGCCATCGTGACAAGCAAGTAAACTAACACACAAGCAAACAAAAAGCAAGCGAACAAAAAGAGGCAAATAGAGAGGGAGGATAGAGAGAGAGGGGCAAATAAAATGGCAAGGGTGAAGTGGGGTAGAGGAAAACGAGAGGCAAATGGCAAATAATGTAATGCGGGAGATAAGGGTATGTGATGGGTACTTGGTATGTTGACTTTTGCGTAGACCTCCCCGGCAACGGCGCCCGAAATCCTTCTTGCTACCTCTTTTAGCACTACGTTGGTTTTCCCCGAAGAGGAAGGAATGATGCAGCAAAGTAGCATAAGTATTTCCCTCAGTTTTTGAGAACCAAGGTATAATCCAGTAGGAGGCAACGTGCGAGTCCCTCGCACCTGAACAAAACAAATAAATCCTCGCAACCAACGGAAATAGGGGTTGTCAATCCCTATAGTGCCACTTACAAGAGTGAGATCTGATAGATATGATAAGATAATATTTTTGGTATTTTTATGATAAAGATGCAAAGTAAAATAAAGGCAAAGTAAATGGCAAAGTAAATAACTAAGTAGTAGGAGATTGATATGATAAATATAGACCCGGGGGGCATAGGTTTCACTAGTGGCTTCTCTCGAGAGCATAAGTATTCTACGGTGGGTGAACAAATTACTATTGAGCAATTGACAGAATTGAGCATAGTTATGAGAATATCTAGGTATGATCATGTATATAGGCATCACGTCCGAGACAAGTAGACCGACTCCTGCCTGCATCTACTACTATTACTCCACTCATCGATCGCTATCCAGCATGCATCTAGAGTATTAAGTTAAAAACAAAGTAACGCCTTAAGCCAGATGACATGATGTCGAGGGATAGACTCATGCAATATGAAGAAAACCCCACCTTCTTATCCTCGATGGCAACAATACAATACGTGCCTTGCTGCCCTTACTGTCACCGGGAAAGGACACCGCAAGATTGAACCCAAAGCTAAGCACTTCTCCCATTTCAAGAAAGATCAATCTAGTAGGCCAAACCAAACTGATAATTCGAAGAGACTTGCAAAGATAACCAATCATACATAAAAGAATTCAGAGAAGATTCAAATATTATTCGTAGATAGACTTGATCATAAACCCACAATTCATCGATCTCAACAAACACACCGCAAAAAGAAGATTACATCAAATAGATCTCCACAAGAGAGGGGGAGAACATTGTATTGAGATCCAAAAAGAGAGAAGAAGCCATCTAGCTAATAACTATGGACCCGTAGGTCTGAAGTAAACTACTCACACTTCATCGAAGAGGCTATGGTGTTGATGTAGAAGCCCTCCGTGATCGATGCCCCCTCCGCCGGAGCTCCGGAACAGGCCCCAAGATGGGATCTCGTGGATACAGAAAGTTACGGCGGTGGAATTAGGGATTTGGCTCCGTATCTGATCATTTGGGGGTACGTGGGTATATATAGGAGGAAGAAGTACGTCGGTGGAGCAACAGGGGGCCCACGAGGGTGGAAGGCGCGCCTTGGGGGGGGGGTAGGCGCGCCCCCCTACCTCGTGGCGTCCTGTTACGTGGATTGACATAGGGTCCAAGTCACCTGAGTTGTATTCGATGAGAAAATCACGTTCCCGAAGGTTTCATTTCGTTTGGACTCCGTTTGATATTCCTTTTCTTCGAAACCCTAAAATAGGCAAAAAAACAGCGATTCTGGGCTGGGCCTCCGGTTAATAAGTTAGTCCCAAAATTAATATAAAAGTGGATAATAAAGCCCAATAATGTCCAAAACTGTAGATAATATAGCATGGAGCAATCAAAAATTATAGATACATTGGAGACGTATCATAGAGCATATGAGATGTTCCAAGAGCTGAAATTGGTATTTCAGACTCATGCCCGTGTCGAGAGGTACGAGATCTATGACAAGTACTTTGCCTACAAAATGGAGGAGAATAGCTCAGCCAGTGAGCATGTACTCAGAATGTCTGGGTACTACAATCGCTTGAATCAAGTGGGAGTTAATCTTCCAGATAAGATAGTGATTGACAGACTTCTCAAGTCATTATCACCAACCTACTAGAACTTCGTGATGAACTACAATATGCAAGGGATGATGAAAATGATTCCCGAGCTTTTCGCGATGCTGAAATCAGTGAAAGGTAGAAATCAAGAAAGAGCATCAAGTGTTGATGGTAAACAAGACCACTAGTTTCAAGAAAAAAGGGCAAGGGAAAGCAAAGGGAACTTCAGGAAGAATGGCAGGCAAGTTGCCTCTCCCATGAAGAAGCCCAAAACCGGACCCAAGCCTGAAACTGAGTGCCTCTACTGCAAAGGAAATGATCACTATAAGCGGAACTGCCCCAAATAATTGGCAAATAAGAAGGATGACAAAGTGAACAAAGCTATATTTGATATACATGCCATTGATGTGTACCTTACTATTATTCATAGTAGCCCCTAGGTATTTGATACTGATTCAGTTGCTAAGATTAGTAACACGAAACATGAGTTTCAAAATGAACAGATACTAGTTGAGGGCGAGGTGGCGATGTGTGTTGGAAATGATTCCAAGGTTGATAAGATCACTATCGCATACTCCCTCTACCTTCGGGATTAGTGTTGAACCTAAATAAATGTATTTTGGTGTTTGCGTTGAGCATGAATATGATTGGATCATGTTTATTGCAATACGTTTATTCATTTAAGTCAGAGAATAATTGTTGTTCTGTTTACATGAATAAAACCTACTATGGTCATACACCCAATGTGAATGGTTTATTGAATCTCGATCGTAGTGATACACATATTCATAATATTGATGCCAAAAGATGTGAAGTTGATAATGATAGTTTAACATACTTGTAGCACTGCCGTTTAGGTCATATTGGTGTAAAGCGCATGAAGAAACTCCCTGCAGATGGAGCTTTGGAATCACTTGATTATGAATCATTTGATACTTGTGAACCATGCCTCATGGGCAAGATGACTAAAATTCCGTTCTCCCGAACAATGGAGCGAGCTAATGACTTATTGGAAATAATACATACCAATGTATGCGGTCCGATGATTGTTGAAGCACGTGGCGGGTATCATTATTTTCTCACCTTCACAGATGATTTGAGTAGGTATGTGTATATCTACTTGATGAAACACAAGTCTCAGACATTGGAAAAGTTCAAAGAATTTTGGAGTGAGGTAGAGAATCATCGTAACAAGAAAATAAAGTATTTACGATCTGATCACGGAGACAAATATTTGAGTTACGAGTTTGGACTTCATATAAAAAAATGTGGAATAGTTTTACAACTCACTCCACCTGGAACACCACAGTGTAATGGTGTGTTCGTACGTTGTAACTGTACTTTATTAGATACGGTGCGTTCTATGATGTCTCTTACTGATTTGCCGCTATCGTTTTGGGGTTATGCATTAGAGACAGCCGCATTCACGTTAAATAGGGCACCGTCTAAATCCGTTGAGATGACACCTTATGAACTGTGGTTTGGCAAGAAACCTAAGTTGTCATTTCTTAAAAGTTTGGGGAAGCGACACTTATGTCAAAAGGTTTCAGCCTGATAAGCTCGAACCCAAAGCGGAGAAGTGCGTCTTTTCATAGGATACCCTAAGGAAACCATTGGGTACACCTTCTACCACAGATCCAAAGGCAAGATCTTTGTTGCTAAGAATGGATTCTTTCTAGAGAAGGTGTTTCTTTCGAAAGAAGTTAGTGGGAGGAAAGTAGAACTTGATGAGGTAATTGTACCTTCTCTCTAATTGAAAAGTAGAACATCAGAGAAAATTGTTCCCGTGATGCCTACACCAACTAGAGAGGAAGCTAATAATGATGATCATGAAACTTCAAATCAAATTACTACAGAACATCGTAGGTCAACCAGAACATGATCCGCACCAGAGTGGTACCGTGATCCTGTTCTGGAAGTCATGTTATTAGAACAAGGCGAACCTACGAACTATGAAAAAGCTATGATGAGCCTAGATTCCAACAGATGGCTTGAGGCCATGAAATTTGAGATAGGATCCATGTATGAGAACAAAGTGTGGACTTTGGTGGATTTGCTCGATGATCGGCAGGCCATAGAGAATAAGTGGATCTTCAAGAAGAAGACTAACATTGATGGTAATGTTCCTGTCTACAAAGCTCGACTTGTCGTAAAAGGTTTTCGACAAGTTCAAGGGGTTGACTACGATGAGATTTTATCACCCGTAGCGATGCTTAAATTAGTCCGAATCATGTTAGCAATCGTCGTATTTTATGATTATGAAATCTGGCAAATGGACATCAAAACTGCATCCCTTAATGGATTTCTTAAAGAAGAGTTTTATTTGATGCAACCAGAAGGTTTTGTCGATCCTAAAGGTGCTAACAAAGTGTGGAAACTCCAGCAATCCATCTATGGACTGGTGTAGGCATCTTGAAGTTGGAATATGCACTTTTATGAGGTGATTAAAGCATATGATTTTATACAGACTTACGGCGAAGCCTGTATTTACAAGAAAGTGAGTTGGAGCTCTATAGCATTTTTGATATTATATGTGGATGACATATTATTAATTGGAAATGATATATAATTTATGGATAGCATAAAAGGGTACTTGAATAAGTTTTTTTTCAGTGAAAGACCTCAGTGAAGCTGCTTACGTATTAGGCATCAAGATCTATAGAGATAGATCAAGACGCTTGATAAGACTTTCAATGAGCACATACCTTAACAAGATTTTGAAGGAGTTCAAAATGGATCAGTCAAAGAAGGAGATCTAGCCTGTATTGTAAGGTGTGAAATTGAGTAGGACTCAAAGCCCGACCACGGCAGAAGATAGAAAGAGAATGAAAGTCATTCCCTATGCCTCAACCATAGGTTCTATAAAATATGCCATGTGTTGTGTACCATACCTATTGTGTACCTTGATGACCCACAAGTGTAGGGGATCTATCGTAGCCTTTTCGATAAGTAAGAGTGTCGAACCCAACGAGGAGCAGAAGGAAATGATAAGCAGTTTTCAGTAAGGTATTCTCTGCAAGCACTGAAATTATCGGTAACAGATAGTTTTGTGATAAGGTAATTTGTAACAAGTAGCAAGTAACAAGTGTAAATAAAGTGCAGCAAGATGGCCCAATCCTTTTTGTAGCAAAGGACAATCCTGGACAAACTCTTATATGAAGTAAAGCGCTCCCGAGGACACATGGGAATTATCGCCAAGCTAGTTTTCATCACGTTCATATGATTCACGTTCGGTACTTTGATAATTTGATATGTGGGTGGACCGGTGCTTGGGTACTGTCCTTATTTGGACAAGCATCCCACTTATGATTAACCCCCATTGCAAGCATCCGCAACTGTAACAGAAGTATTAAGGTAAACCTAACCATAGCATGAAACATATGGATCCAAATCAGCCCCTTCCGAAGCAACACATAAACTAGGGTTTAAGCTTCTGTCACTCTAGAAACCCATCATCTACTTATTACTTCCCAATGCCTTCTTCTAGGTCCAAACAATGGTGAAGTGTCATGTAGTCTATGTTCACATGACACCACTAGAGGGATGATGATGACCCACAAGTATAGGGGATCTATCGTAGTCCTTTCTATAAGTAAGAGTGTCGAACCCAACGAGGAGCAGAAGGAAATGATAAGCGGTTTTCAGCAAGGTATTCTCTGCAAGTACTGAAACAAGTGGTAACAGATAGTTTTGTGATAAGATAGATTGTAACGAGCAACAAGTAACAAAAGTAAATAAAGTGCAGCAAGGTGGCCCAATCCTTTTTTAGCAAAGGACAAGCCGGAACAAACTCTTATAACAGGAAAAGCGCTCCCGAGGACACATGGGAATATCGTCAAGCTAGTTTTCATCACGTTCATATGATTCGCGTTTGATACTTTGATAATTTGATATGTGGGTGGACCGGTGCTTGGGTGTTGTCCTTACTTGAACAAGCATCCCACTTATGATTAACCTCTATTGCAAGCATCCGCAACTACAACAAAAGTATTAAGGTAAACCTAACCATAGCATGAAACATATGGATCCAAATCAGCCCCTTACGAAGCAACACATAAACTAGGGTTTAAGCTTCTGTCACTCTAGCAACCCATCATCTACTTATTACTTCCCAATGCCTTCCTCTAGGCCCAAATAATGGTGAAGTGTTATGTAGTCGACGTTCACATAACACCACTAGAGGCTAGACAACATACATCTTATCAAAATATCAAACAAATACCAAATTCACATGACTACTAATAGCAAGACTTCTCCCTTGTCCTCAGGAACAAACATAATTACTCACAAAGCATATCCATGTTCATAATCAGAGGGGTAATGATATGCATATAGGATCTGAACATATGATCTTCCACCAAATAAACCAACTAGCATCAACTACTAGGAGTAATCAACACTACTAGCAACCTACTAGCACCAATCCCGGACTTTGAGACAAGAATTGGATACAAGAGATGAACTAGGGTTTGGATATGAGATGGTGCTGGTGAAGATGTTGATGGAGATTGCCCTCTCCCAATGAGAGGAGCGTTGGTGATGACAATGGTGATGATTTCCCCCTCCCGGAGGGAAGTATCCCCGGTAGAACAGCTCTGCCGGAGCTCTAGATTGGTTCCGACAAGGTTCCGCCTTGTGGCGGCGGAGTCTCGTCCTGAAAAGTTCCTTCTGATTTTTTCTCATCGAAAGACTTCATATAGGAGAAGATGGACGTCGGAGAGCCACCAGGGGGCGCACGAGGTAGGGGGGCGCGCCCTAGGGGGGCGCCCCCACCCTCGTGAGCAGGGTGTGGGCCCCCTGGCCTTCATCTTTGGCGAGGATTTTTCTTTATTTATTTTAAGATGTTCCGTGGAGTTTCAGGACTTTTGGAGTTGCACAGAATAGGTCTCTAATATTTGCTCCTTTTCCAGCCCAGAATTCCAACTTTCGGCATTCTCCCTCCTTATGTAAACCTTGTAAAATAAGAGAGAATAGCCATAAGTATTGTGACATAAAGTGAAATAACAGTCCATAATGCAATAAATATCGATATAAAAGCATGATGCAAAATGGACGTATCAACTACGCCAAGCTTAGACCTCGCTTGTCCTCAAGAGAAAAGCAGATAACAATAAATATGTCCTCATGTTTAGAGGTAGAGGCGTCGATAAAAATAAAATACGGACATGAAGGCATCATGATTATTCTCATAACAGCAACATATATAGATTTTGTCATATGATTACTTATGTTCAAGTGATGATCTATTCACAATGCAAAAGTATAAATCATAAACCTTATTGGCATCCGACAAACTATAATCTCCGTCATTGAAGCAATTGCAATTTACCATAACATCGGAAAGAGTCAATGTCAGAGCTAAAAAGCAAGTCCACATACTCAACTATCATTTAGTCCTCCATAATTGCTAACACTCACACAATACTTGTGGTTACGGAGTTTTAATCGGACACAGAGAAAGATTGGGGCTTATAGTTTTGCCCCACAACCTTTTACCTCAAGGGTAATGTCAACAGTAATGGTTCATGCTCCCCTACATCCAATTAGATATATATATATATATATATATATATATATATATATATATATATATATATCATGTTCTTTCCAACATGCTGAGCTTGCCAGAGGATAAAACTAAAAGGGAAAGGTGAAGATCACCGTGACTCTTGCATAAGGTAAAAGATAATAATAAAGGATAGGCCCTTCGCAGAGGGAAGCAGAGGTTGCCATGCGCTTTTATGGTTGGATGCTTAAAATCTCAATGCGAAAGAACGTCACTTTATATTGCCCCTTGTGATATGAACCTTTATTATGCAGTCCGTCGCTTTTATTACTTCCACATCACAAGATCGTATAAAGCTTATTTCTCCCACACCAATCAATCATACATATTTAGAGCATTTTTTATTGCTTTGCACCGATGACAACTTACTTGAAGGATCTTACTCAATCCATAGGTAGATATGGTGGACTCTCATGGCAAAACTGGTTTAAGGGTATTTGGAAGCACAAGTAGTATTTCTACTTGGTGCTGAGAATTTGGCTAGCATGAGGGGGAGAGGCAAGCTCGACAAGTTAGAGGATCCATGACAACATACTTTATCTCAGATATAAGAAATACATAACTCATTACGTTGTCTTCCTTGTCCAACATCAACTCTTTAGCATGTCATATTTTAATGAGTGCTCCCAATCATAAAAGATGTCAATGATAATATATCTATATGTGAAAACCTTTCTTTCCTTATTACTTCCTATTAATTGCAACAATGACCAAAGCAATGTTTGCCAACTCCCAACAACTTTTAATCATCATACTCTTTCTATGTGAAGTCATTACTCTCAATAAGATCAATATGAACTTTTTGTTTCTTTTTATTCTTTTTCTCTTTTCTTTTATTCACCCAAGATCATGGCAAAATAATCAAGCCCTTGACTCAACACTAATCTTTATTATATATAGCTCACGGACTCGATTACAAAGAGAGATCATAAAGCAAAACTCAAAACTAGATCATGCCATAAACTTTATTCTACTAGATCAAGATACTACTAATAGGATCGAACTAAGAAAAACGGTAAAGATAGGAGTTGTGATGGTGATACGATACCGGGGCACCTCCCCCAAGCTTGGCAGTTGCCAAGGGGAGTGCCTGTACCCATGTGATTATATCTCCTTTGTCGGTGAAGAAGGTGGTAGTGTTGTTGATGATGCGGGCTTGTCATCCATCTTCCAAGGCATAGGTTCACCATCATATAAGGATGATCGAGTCTCCGGAATCCTCAAATCTGCAGCCAAACTCATTCTTTTGAATCTATATTCATACTCACAGTTTTGGTTTTGCAGGTCATAGATTTGGGCTTGCAGGTGCTCGATCTTCTCATATAGCTTGAAGATGGCCTCCTCGGTATTCTTGGCATCCGGCTTGTAGTTGTTAGTGAACTCCGCGAGCATCATGTGGCTAGCGTTGATTCCACGCTCCACCATCCCTTGGCACTTGAAAACTTGTTGCTCCATTGCTTCAAGCCTCGTCTCCATGCTTCCGGTTCCCTTTGGTCCCTCAACATCGCGGATGTGCAATAACCCATCACGCATCTCAATGGTTTGAGGGTGTCGCAGCACCTCTGCGAGGTAAGGGTTGATGACCTTCTTGGAGAACTTGTCCTTGGAAGCACTTGGGGACGTCATGATAATCTGTCAGAAAAACAGCTCGAAACAATAACAGAGAATAATTGTGTGCTACGGGAGTCAAAACCTTCGGGAGAATATATAATGAATTTTTACCAACCAAAATATGTATCGTGCAAGAAAACGGAGTCCGGAAGGCACACGAGGTGCTCATGAGGTAGGGGGGGCGCGCCCAGGGGGGTAGGGCGCGCCCACCACCCTTGTGGGACCCTCGTGTCCTTCCCGGACTGCTACTTATTTTTCTATTTTTCTAAATATTCCAAAACGGAGAAATATTGCCTTAAAAATTGTTTTGGAGTCGGTTTACTTACCGTACCACATACCTATTCCTTTTCGGAGTCTGAAACGTTCCGGAAAGTGTCCCTTATGTATTCCTTTGGGTTATGGTTTCAATAATATTGGTTTCAACATTTATGGGATTATCTGAGATATAATGTTTGATTCTTTGACCGTTTACCACCTTCGGATTTGTGCCCTTGAAGCTGTTGATCTTTATGGCACCGGAACGGTAGACCTCTTCGATAACATAGGGGCCTTCCCATTTAGAGAGAAGTTTTCCTACAAAAAATCTTAAACGAGAGTTGTATAGCAATACATAATCACCTACATTAAACTCACGCTTTTGTATCCTTTTGTCATGCCATCTTTTAACTTTTTCTTTAAACAGCTTGGCATTTTCATAAGCTTGGGTTCTCCATTCATCAAGTGAGCTAATATCAAATAACCTCTTTTCACCGGCAAGTTTGAAATCATAGTTGAGCTCTTTAATGGCCCAATATGCCTTATGTTCTAGTTCGAGAGGTAAGTGACATGCTTTTCCATAAACCATTTTATACGGAGACATACCCATAGGATTTTTATATGCTGTTCTATAAGCCCATAATGCATCATCAAGTTTCTTGGACCAATTCTTTCTAGACCTATTAACAGTCTTTTGCAAAATTAATTTGAGCTCTCTATTGCTCAATTCTACTTGACCACTAGACTGTGGGGGATAAGGAGATGCAATTCTATGATTAACATCATACTTAGCAAGCATTTTATGGAAGGCACCATGAATAATGTGTGAACCACCATCAGTCATTAAGTATCTAGGGACTCCAAACCCCGGGAAAATAACTTCCTTAAGCATTTTAATAGAAGTGTTATGATCAGCACTACTAGTTGGAATAGCTTCTACCAACTTAGTAACGTAATCAACATCAACTAAAATATGTGTGTATCCATTAGAGGCAGGAAAAAGTCCCATATAATCAAAGCCCCAAACATCAAATGGTTTAATAACAAGAGAATAATTCATAGGCATGTCTTGACGTCTACTAATATTACCAATTCTTTGACATTCGTCACAAGACAAGACAAACTTACGGGCATCTTTGAAGAGAGTAGGCCAATAAAAACCAGATTGCAATACCTTATGTGCAGTTCTATCTCCAGCGTGGTGTCCTCCATAAGCCTCGGAATGACACTTGCATAGGATCTGTTCCTATTCATGCTCAGGTACACAACGTCTAATAACACCATCTACTCCTTCTTTATAAAGATGTGGGTCATCCCAAAAGTAATGTCTTAAATCATAGAAAACCTTTTTCTTTTCCTGGTATGTGAAGCTAGGTGGTATAAACTTAGCAACAATATAATGAGCATAATCAGCATACCATGGAGTACTATGAGAAGTACTTATAACATTTAATTGTTCATCAGGAAAGCTATCATTAATAGGTAGTGGGTCATCAAGAATATTTTCTAATCTAGACAAGTTGTCTGCAACGGGGTTCTCAGCTCCCTTTCTATCAACAATATGCAAATCAAATTCTTGTAGCAAGAGAACCCATCTAATAAGTCTAGATTTAGCATATTTCTTTTCCATAAGATATTTAATAGCAGCATAATCACTAGCATCACACATAATTTCAAAGGGTAGGTTCCAATCAGGTGGCTGAACAACAGGTGCAGTGACTAATGCTTTCTTAAGTATTTCAAATGCTTCTACACAATCATCATCAAAGACAAATGGTATATCTTTTTGCAATAAATTAGTCAGAGGCCAAGAAATTTTTGAGAAGTCCTTAATGAACCTCCTGTAAAATCCGGCGTGACTAAGTAAACTTCTTATACCTTTGACGTCCTTGGGACATGACATCTTTTCAATAGCATCAACCTTGGCTTTATCAACTTCAATACCTCTTTCAGAAACTTTATGCCCCAAGACAATACCTTCATTAACCATAAAGTGGCACTTTTCCCAATTCAAGACAAGATTAGTTGCTTCACATCTCTGCAAAACTCGATCAAGATTGCTCAAGCAATCATCAAAGAGGAACCATAGACGGAAAAGTCATCCATGAAAACCTCACAAATCTTTTCACAAAAGTCAGAGAATATAGCCATCATGCATCTTTGAAAGGTAGCAGGTGCATTACATAAACCAAAAGGCATACGTCTATAAGCAAAAGTACCAAAAGGGCATGTAAAAGTAGTCTTTGATTGATCTCTAGCCGACACAGGTATTTGAGAGAAACCAGAATAACCATCTAGAAAGCAATAGTGTGTATGTTTGCATAATCTTTCTAGCATTTGATCAATAAAAGGTAAGGGGTAATGATCTTTCTTAGTAGCGTTATTTAATTCGCGGAAATCAATTACCATCCTATAGCCTGTGATAATTCTTTGTGGAATCAATTCATCTTTTATCATTAGGAACAACAGTAATACCTCCCTTCTTAGGGACACAATGGACAGGACTTACCCACTCACTATCAGCAACGGGATAGATTATACCTGCCTCCAGAAGCTTTAGTATTTCTTTTCTTACCACTTCTTTCATTTTAGGATTCAGACGTCATTGAGGATCACGAACTGGTTTGGCATCTGCTTCCAAATTTATTTTATGTTGACATAGAGTGGGACTAATGCCCTTAAGATCATCAAGAGTATATCCAATAGCAGCACGATGCTTCCTCAGAGTTTTCAATAATCTTTCTTCTTCATGCTCTGTAAGGTTAGCACTAATAATAACAGGATATATCTTCTTTTCATCAAGATAAGCATATTTAAGATTATCAGGCAAAGGTTTAAGCTCAAACACGGGATCACCCTTCGGTGGAGGAGGATCCCCTAAAATTTCAACAGGCAAATTATGTTGCAGAATAGGTTCCTGTTTAAAGAATACTTCATCTATTTCCCTTCTTTCATTCATGAACATATCATTTTCATGGTCTAGCAAATAGTGTTCTAAAGGATCACTAGGAGGTACGACAATAGAAGCAAGACCAATAATTTCATCCTTACTAGGTAATTCTTCCTCACGATGTTGTTTGCTAAATTTAGAGAAATTAAAATCATGAACCATATCATCCAAGCCAATGGTAACAACATTCTTTTTGCAATCTATCCTAGCATTCACAGTGTTCAAGAAGGGTCTACCAAATATAATGGGACAAAAGTTATCTTGCGGAGAAGTAAGAACAAGAAAATCAGCAGGATATTTAGTTTTCCCACACAAGACTTCAACATCTCTAACAATTCCAATTGGTGAAATAGTATCTCTATTGGCAAGTTTAATTGTGACATCAATACCTTCTAACTCAGCAGGTGCAATTTCATTCTTAATTTCTTTGTATAAGTCAATAGGTATTGCACTAGCACTAGCACCCATATCACATAAGCCATGATAACAATGATCTCCTATTTTAACAGAAATAACAGGCATGCCTACCACAGGTCTATGTTTATCTTCATCACAAGGTTTAGCAATTCTAGCAGTTTCACCTTTGAACTGAATAACATGCCCATCAATATTATCACAAAAGAGATCTTTAACAATAGCAATATTAGGTTCTACTTTAACTTGCTTAGGAGGTGTATAAGTTCTAATAATGCTTTTATGAACAACAGTTGAAGCTTTAGCATGATCCTTTATTCTAATAGGGAATGGTGGTTTCTTAACATAAGAAGTAGGAACAATAGGATCATTATAAGTGACAGTCTTTTCTTCAACTTTAATAGGTGCAGCTACTTTTACTTCTATTGGAGGATTATATTTAAACCACTTCTCCTTAGGGAGATCAACATAAGTAGCAAAAGATTCATAGAAAGAAGCTACTATCTCAGAGTCAAGTCCATATTTAGTGCTAAACTTACGCAAAATATCGGTGTCCATAAAAGATTTAACACAATCAAACTTAGGTGTCATACCTAACTCCTTACCTTCGTCGAGGTCCCAATCTTTAGAGTTGCGTTTAATTCTATCCAATAAATTCCATCTGAATTCAATAGTCTTCATCATAAAAGAGCCAGCACAAGAAGTATCGAGCATGGTGCGATTGTTATCAGAAAGCCGAGCATATAAATTTTGAATAATCATTTCTCTTTAGAGCTCATGATTGGGGCACGAATATAACATTGATTTAAGCATCCCCCAAGCTTGAACGATGCTTTCTCCTTCGCGAGGCTAGAAATTATATATATAATTGCGATCACGATGAACAAGATGCATAGGGTAATAGTTTTGATGAAATTCCAACTTCAATCTTTTATAGTCCCATGATCTCATATCATCACATAGCCTATACCATATCAATGTGTCTCCCTTCAAAGATAAAGGGAAGACCTTCTTCTTAGCAACATCATCGGGTATACCTGCAAGCTTAAATAATCCACAAACTTCATCCTCATATATTAAGTGCTCATCAGGATGCTTTGTTCCATCTCCTGTAAAAGGGTTAGCTAGCAGTTTTTCCATCATACCCGAAGGAAATTCAAACGGAGTTTCATTTTCAATAGGTTCAGTAGGTTGAGGAGCAACTCTTTGCTCTACTGGACGGGGTGAAGATACCCCTAACAATCCCCTCAGAGAATTACTTTCCATAGTAACAAGTGACAGTAAATTTCAGCACACTATATAAATTTTTCCTTACCAAATTCCACCTACCAAAGGTGCTACACTCCCCGGCAACGGCGCCAGAAAAGAGTCTTGATGACCCACAAGTATAGGGGATATATCGTAGTCCTTTCGATAAGTAAGAGTGTCGAACCCAACGAGGAGCAGAAGGAAATGATAAGCGGTTTTCAGCAAGGTATTCTCTGCAAGTACTGAAACAAGTGGTAACAGATAGTTTTGTGATAAGATAGATTGTAACGAGCAACAAGTAACAAATGTAAATAAAGTGCAGCAAGGTGGCCCAATCCTTTTGTAGCAAAGGACAAGCCGGAACAAACTCTTATAATAGGAAAAGCCCTCCCGAGGACACATGGGAATATCGTCAAGCTAGTTTTCATCACGTTCATATGATTCGCGTTCGATACTTTGATAATTTGATATGTGGGTGGACCGGTGCTTGGGTGTTGTCGTTACTTGAACAAGCATCCCACTTATGATTAACCTCTATTGCAAGCATCCGCAACTACAAAAAAAGTATTAAGGTAAACCTAACCATAGCATGAAACATATGGATCCAAATCAGCCCCTTACGAAGCAATGCATAAACTAGGGTTTAAACTTCTGTCACTCTAGCAGCCCATCATCTACTTATTACTTCCCAATGCCTTCCTCTAGGCCCAAATAATGGTGAAGTGTTATGTAGTCGACGTTCACATAACACCACTAGAGGCTAGACAACATACATCTTATCAAAATACCAAACGAATACCAAATTCACATGACTACTAATAGCAAGACTTCTCCCTTGTCCTCAGGAACAAACGTAATTACTCACAAAGCATATTCATGTTCATAATCAGAGGGGTAATGATACGCACATAGGATCTAAACATATGATCTTCGACCAAATAAATCAACTAGCATCAACTACTAGGAGTAATCAACACTACTAGCAACCTACTAGCACCAATCCCGGACTTTGAGACAAGAATTGGATACAAGAGATGAACTAGGGTTTGGATATGAGATGGTGCTGGTGAAGATGTTGATGGAGATTGCCCTCTCCCGATGAGAGGAGCGTTGGTGATGACGATGGTGATGATTTCCCCCTCCCGGAGGGAAGTATCCCCAGCAGAACAGCTCTGGCGGAGCTCTAGATTGGTTTCGCCAAGGTTCCGCCTCGTGGCGGCGGAGTCTCGTCCCGAAAAGTTCCTTCTGATTTTTTTCTCATCGAAAGACTTCATATAGGAGAAGATGGACGTCGGAGAGCCACCAGGGGGCCCACGAGGTAGGGGCGCGCCCTAGGGGGGCGCCCCCACCCTCATGAGCAGGGTGTGGGGCCCCTGGCCTTCATCTTTGGCGAGGATTTTTCTTTATTTATTTTAAGATGTTCTGTGGAGTTTTGGCACTTTTGGAGTTGCGCATAATAGGTCTCTAATATTTGCTCATTTTCCAGCCTAGAATTCCAGCTGCTGGCATTCTCCCTCCTTATGTAAACCTTGTAAAATAAGGGAGAATAGCCATAAGTATTGTGACATAAAGTAAAATAACAGTCCATAATGCAATAAATATCGATATAAAAGCATGATGCAAAATGGACGAATCAGATGACAACATACATCTCATCAAAATATCGAGCGAATACCAAATTCACATGACTACTAATAGCAATACTTCTCCCATGTCCTCGGGAACAAACGTAACTACTCACAAAGCATATTCATGTTCATAATCAGAGGGGTATTAATGTGCATAATGGATCTGAACATATGATCTTCCACCAAGTAAACCAACTAGCATCAACTACAAGGAGTAATCAATACTACTAGCAACCCACAGGTACCAATCTGAGGTTTGGATACAAAGATTGGATACAAGAGATGAACTAGGGTTTGAGATGAGATGGTGCTGGTGAAGATGTTGATGGAGATTGACCCCCTCCCGATGAGAGGATCATTGGTGATGACGATGGTGATGATTTCCCCCTCCCGGAGGGAAGTTTCCCCGGTAGAACAGCTCTGCCGGAGCCCTAGATTGGTTCTGCCAAGGTTCCGCCTCGTGGCGGTGGAGTTTCTTCCCGAAAGCTTACTTATGATTTTTTCCAGCGTAAAAGACTTTGTATAGCAAAAGATGGGCACCGGAGGCCTGCCAGGGGGCCCATGAGGCAGGGAGGCGCGCCCCCACCCTCGTGGCCAGGGTGTGGGCCCCCTCTAGTACTTTCTTCGCTTAGTATTTTTTTATTAATTCTAAAAATAACTTCCATGAAGTTTCAGGACTTTTGGAGCTGTGCAGAATAGGTCTCTAATATTTGCTCCTTTTCCATCCCAGAATTCCAGCTGCCGGCATTCCCCCTCTTTATGTAAACCTTGTAAAATAAGAGAGAATAGGCATAAGTATTGTGACATAGTGTGTAATAACAGCCCATAATGCAATAAATATCGATATAAAAGCATGAGCAAAATGAACATATCAACTCCCCCAAGCTTAGACCTCGCTTGTCCTCAAGCGAAAGACGATATCGAAAAATATGTCCACATGTTTAGAGATGGAGGTGTCGATAACATAAAATACGGATGTAAGGGCATCCTGATCATTCTTAGAGCAGCAACATATATATATATATGTATGTATATAAACACTATTTTGATCACGGGATCAGAATAATATTCTGATCACAACCTGAACTGCCTGAGTAACACGTCTGAACTTCCCTCTGTACGAACCCGACCTTCGGGCTATCTTCGCAACCGTGGCTTCCCCCGCGAATTATTCTTGTTAGTCGTGTTCTATATGATGTTAGTGTAATCTAGAAATGTTTTTTAGCAACTAAATACCTGTTTTAAATAGGAATCTCGCTCGTTGGCGGGTTTTGCTCTCGGGTCATGATGAAATTGCGTTTTTTGCAATTTTACTGCGTGGGTTGTTCGACCTGAACTTCTCCAAGTGCTAGGTTGAACTTTCGCCAACATTGCCCAAATGGGGCTTGCGATATACCGTTGGAAAGCTATGGACACCAGTATCATGACCCAAATTAAATTTTTGGCAAAATGTAAGCGGTTTAAGAGTAGGTTTGAAAACCGTTTTTTCTTCATACAAAAAAGGTGAATCGTATTTTCGATCGCATTTCTAAACCGTTTATCAGAATGACGCAAATAATATGGCGTTGGAAAACTGCTGCAAAACCGCTCCTTCCACATGTTGAAAGTTTTTTCTAATTTCCTATGGTTAAAGAGTAATTTGGAATATCATAAAATTTCATAAACCGAACAGCCGAGTTAATATTTTCGATGTCATTTCTAATTGTCTAATCCAATTGAGGCAAGTGATATGGCGTTGGAAAGCTTATGAAAATGCGCTACTTTCTCATGTTGAAAGTTTTTTCTAATTTTGAACGGTTTAAAAGTAATTTAGAAAACGGTACAAGTTCCACCGAATTCGTATTTCGAGCTAATTTTTTAACCGTACATCCGAATGCAACAAATGATATGGCGTTGGAAAGCTTGAGGATATGCGAAACTTTTTGGTATATATTGTTTCTCCCAATTCCTTACTGTTTTAAGTCAATTTTGAAAATGACTAAAAACGTATTTTCTCCGTAATTTCTACAAACTTTATCGGAATTGGGCAAATAATATACCGTTAAAAAGCTACGAAAAATGCGAAACTATTTTGTATTGATGGTTTTCTCTAATTACTAGTCTTTTTCAAGTAATTTTGAAAACAACGAGATCATTCATTCTGCCTTTATCGCGAAACAGATTCTTCCAAAATGCACCGCGTGAAGACTTGAACTTCTCAGCATGTCTACTTGAACTTCACTTTGTTTTTCACGTGCTTTTTTTGCTTGTAGATCTCCATCCACTACTCGTAGCTCTCCATCTACTCCCCAAAATTGAGCAAATGATATACCGATGGAAAGCTGCTGTAAACACGCAATTTTCCCATGTTGATCATTTTTTTATACTCGTGATGATTTTAAATGTTTTTCATCTGAAATTCATTCAGCGTATTAGTTGAACTTCCTGCTGTTTTCACGTTGAACTTCTTTGACGTATTTTCGTTTACAATTTTCTCATCTATTCGTCAGTGTTACACAAATGATATTCCTTTTGTACAAACCTCACTCACAAATAATTTTTTTAACTTTCTCCGACTCAGGACTTGAACTTATAACAACAAAAAAACTGGACCTTGTATTTTTATTCATTTTTCTCATATTTAACACACCATGTAGTACAAGAACTTTTTCCATTTTTATAGTTTGATTTTTTTATTTTTTTTTAAATGAAATTGCTCCCAAATAATAATTGAACTTCTTTGTGGATTGAGAGAATTATTTTAAAATGCAAAAAATATATTCTTTTTTGTGTTTTTGAACATGGAAATACAAGGTGAACCTCTCTCATAAGAATTTTTGAACTTCCCCGGACAGAGCACGTGAACTTCTTGCAACAAACCTTTTAAGATTTTAGTTTTCTATTCTTATATTCTTATCTGAAAAGCATTCCGTGTAGTAGTTGGACTTCCCGCTGTTTTCACCTTGAACTCTTGTCACGTATTTTTTGTTCAACCTCTCTCACAAGAATTTTGAACTTTCTCGGGCCGAACACTTGAACTTCTAGCAACAAAACTTTTAGCCTTTGCTTTTTCATTCTTTTTTTAATATAAAAAGCACATCGTGTAGTATGTGAACTTATGGCAGTTATCAACCTGAACTTCTGAGATCATGCGTTCTTCCTTCATCGCGAAAACGGAGTCTCCGAAAATGCACTGCGTGAAAAGGTCGAACTTCTGGAGCAGTTCTGTTTGAACTTCACTCTGTTTTTGTAGCATCCCAAATTTTCAATTTGGAATGTTATACATTAGATCATCATTGCATATCATATTTTATTTGCGTTTCGTTTTGATCCTAGAAATTTTACGCAACTCAAGGACCCACGGACAGAGTTGGGGATTTCGTTATTTTCATATTTGAGTTTTCTCAAATTTTGAGAATAGGATCATTTGATTTTAATTATTTTATCATCAATTATTCCTATTACAAAAATATGAGAGAGGGAATAAAATGACTTTCCCAAAATAAAGAAATATTGAGGGTTTAATAATAAAATCAAATAAGATTTTATTTCGGAGTTTTTCGTTATTTTATTTGAATTTAGGAAAAATGTGTGTTTTTCAAAATTGCATTTAGGCCCCCAAATAAATGTTCACCTTGTGCGACTTGATTTTAGAAGTTCGGGAAAATTTATTTCGGGATTTTTGGAGTCCATTTAGTATTTCTTTTTATTTTTTTCTGCGCGTAATTATTTAAAAAAACGAACCGACCTAGGGCCGTGTCCGACTAGGACTCCCGGCCCGTTAGGCTATATATAGCCGGGGGAGGCCCAGCCGAAACCCTAGCTAGCCCCAAGCCGCCCCAAGCCGCCGCCCCGCCGCCGCCGCACCGCCGTGCCGCGCCGCCGCCGGACGCAGCCGCCGCCGCACGCTGCCCGAGGTCCGCCGCCGCCTCATTTTCCGCGCCGGTTTTTTTATTTTTTTTCGAAAAACCGTTCGGTTTTTCCATCGATTTTTCATCGGTTTTTTAGATTCGTTTTTTTAAATAGATCGGTTTTTCCAGTTTATTTAAATAGCGAGCATTCGTCCGTTCGTTCGTTCTAGCGAATGTTCGTCGTTTTTCTTTTTCTCGGATTTTAATCCACGATTTGTCTGATCGCGATTCCTGATCCGATTTTCTTTTTAGTATAACTTTTCGCTCGTTTATCGGAATCAGGCGATTCAAGCGCCTAGAGTTTCGTCTGGAAACCCTCTATCCGTTTAATCAATTTAAACAAGTTTTTGCTACTATAAAATTTGCCCTAGATCCAGATTAGTAAAACGAAGTTATTTTCTTTCGTCGTTTTACTTTCGTTGCTTCGTTCGATTTGATTATTTTTGCAAACCGGAGTTCTTAAGTTGAACCTTCTGGTTAGATCTCTTATTTGAGTTTTACCCGTGCATTAGATGAGTACTTATTGTATGCTTGTTTGTTGTTTGCGATAGAGTACCCGGAGTGCACCGCTTGTTACTTCGAATCGTTAGGTTTCCCGGATCATCAGCAAGGCAAGTAACACTTTGATCATACCTTTCCTACTACCCAGTTTTATTGCATTAGATCAATCCTCACACATTGCATGATTAGGATCTAATTAAATTGTGGGATGGGAAGTAGTTGAGGTAGTACCTATTACTTGTTTATTATCAAACCTTTGGGAGTTACTTCTACGTTTGCTTATTATGCCATGCTATGCTAGTAGACGTGGATTGGGTGAGTGATATCCATGACAGATGTGAGTTTGTTAATTAATGGTTTATCTAAGGTGGAAACTTAAACACACATCTGGGTGGATTGAGGCACCTGGGCATTCCAGGACTTGCCTGTTTTCTTTTGGACCGCCACCCAGGCTCAAAGGGATCATGAGACTATTCATATTAGAAACTTCCGTGTGCAGCCACAAGCTATTATGGGCTCTAGCATAGTTGACTAAGTCGTGCGAACTCTTACAGTGGTAGACTAGCAGATGTAGGGGATGTAGGTGGTACGGTCTACCCGATCGTAAGGTGCTAGCGCTTCTGAAAGACTATGTCTCGGTCATCCGTCTTCTCAAACACCATGTAGTGCGAGAAACCAAATGGAGGTGATCGAGTCTTGTGAGGAAAAGTGCGCAAACCTCTACAGAGTGTAATAAACTAATCATGGTTAGCCGTGTCCCCGGTCATGGACATCTTGAGTATCTAGTACCTGGATTATCATGTGAATCTCAACATGTTACCCTAAATTAATTTTGTTGGGTTTGTTTAATGATGATGCTTAATTGGGATTGAGAATGTTGTCAACCATTTTCAATGTTTAATAACCACCATGATAGTAATTAGATTTATTCCTTTGTAGTAGGGAAAAATTGGCTTTACGCAAAACTGTAACCATAGAGCTTTCCACCAGCCAAATATGCATATAGTATAGCTGTTTCATTCCATTATTCTCTATGTGTTACCTTGCCAGCATATTCCATGTGCTGACCCGTTTCGGGCTGCAACGTTAATGTTGCAGACTTTTCAGACGACGATTAAGGAGTTTTTAGGTCGTGGTTCTATACTCAGTGATGCCGTTGGAGTTGATGGACTCACTTATCTTCCAAGCCTTCCGCTGTTATCGTTATTAGATGGCCTTAAGCCATATTTATTGTAATAAGCTCTCTATGGAGACACTCGATGTAATAAGTGTGTGATTGCTACTCTGCTATAAATCCTCCGAGTACTGTGTGGTGTCAGCATTACTGATCCAGGGATGACACCGGAGCACAGATATTAGACTGTTTGAGGTCTGGTCGCTACAGAGATGGTATCAGAGCACACGTTGACTGTAGGACACGACCACTAAGCTAAAGACCTAGAACACTATTCACTCTCTTCTCTTTTGACTCCTCATCTTTTCTACTCTTTTAGGATGGCGGATGCAAGGAACAAGTTCATACAACCGGATGAAGATACACCCTTTGGACGACACTTGAAGGAAGTCAATAGATACCTGAATATAGGAGTACCAAGCTTCACGAGAACCTACAACGCCACTTTTCCTGAAGAAGAGCGCTGGATGATTCAAGTTCAAGTTCCAGGAAGGACGTTCATGCCAGTCACTGGGCCCATAGAGTTTTCTTTTGATGCACCAACTTGGAGTCTAGGAAAGAGCATGGCAGCTCACATCGCCATGGGACGCATTGGAGAAGTCTACCGTAATGACCTCAAGGATACTATTTACCAGATTTGTGGGCGCCGAGATGAGCACTGGGAGATGATCAGCATCAGGAAGGATAGATCAATTGCAGATTTTATCCAGGAGTTAAACCAGCACATTCGACGACACGAGAACCAGATGTGCGCCGACATGATAGACCTGAAGAAGGCAAGGACAAGAATCAAGGAACTGGAGGAAGAACTCAAGGCTACACGCGAAGATTATGAAGAAGAAATTGAAGTATTGGTGGATAAGAATGCCGACTTAACAATGAAGATCGGGATATTTATGGGAGGCCCTACACCTGTAGATGAAGACGAAGAACCCAAGGAGATTCGCCCGGAAGACTACATCATCATCGACGACACCGATTCGGATCCAGACGATAGCGATGATGATTATGTTGATGAAGCTGGAGGATATCATGGAGTCTGCAACTGAAGAATATTTCTAGTAGACCACCCCATCAGTAGTAGTAGTCCACCATGTAAATATAGTAGCCCGAGCACTTTTGTGATAGTTAGATCGATTGTATGCCCTTGTTTGATTGTTTGAATGAAGTGGATTGTTTGCTTTTGCCTCATGTGCATATGGGTAGTGTTTTCTCTTTAGACCCCCTCTATTCTTACATCTCATCTTTTCTAAACCCTTAGATGCCTCCGAGACGTGACCCCGGATTTGCATTTCCACCGGAGCTCACCCAGTTGATCCAGCAGCAGAACACATTGATGCAGCTGCTAGTCCAGAATCAGAATCAGGGGAACAACAACAACAACAACAACAACAATCCACCACCACCCCCTGTTGATCACTTAGCGCGTTTTCTTAGGCTGAATCCGCCGGTGTTTTCTAGTAGCACCGAGCCGATAGTAGCAGATGATTGGCTCCGTAAGACAGCTAGAGAGTTGACCACAGCAGGATGCACAGATGTGGAGAAGGTGAAGTTTGCCGCACATCAGCTTGAAGGACCTGCAACATCATGGTGTTAGAATTTCACAGCCACTTTCCTGTCGACACTGTCACATGGGTCCAGTTACAGCAAGCCTTTCGTACTGCCCATGTTTCAACAGGAGCTATGACCATGAAGAAGCGTGAGTTTCACAACTTGCGCCAAGGAGGACGGACAGTTGGCCAGTATGTGGAGGACTTTAGTAAGTTAGCACGTTATGCCCCAGATGACATCGCTACGGATGCAGCGAAGCAGGAGAAGTTTCTAGAAGGACTGAATGATGAGTTGAGCATGCAGTTGATGGTAGAAACCTTCAACAACTATCAGGAGTTGGTAGATCGTGCTCTTATGATTGAAGGCAAGCAGCAGCAAATTGAGAACCGCAAGAGGAAGTATGGACAAGGGGAATACAATTCAGGAGCTCAGCAGAAGCCACGTTTTACCCCTAGACCGGGAGGACATTTTCAGCATACCCATGGAGGACGTAGCTCGCACAATCACAATGGCACCAGGAATGGTAATGGTAATGGAGGAAGCAATGGCCAGAATCGCACCAACCCATCAACCCCAGCCAAGAAAGACCTGAGCCAAGTCACTTGCTTTAAGTGTTCGAAGACCAGACATTATGCCAATGAATGTCCTGAATTACAGAATGGAAATGGCAATGGAAGCTCTGGGAAGAAGCTGAACCCTTTCAATAGGGGACAGGTGAATCACGTTAATGTGGAGGAGGTTGAAGCTCAGCCTGATGCAGTAATAGGTAAGTTTTTGGTTAAGTCATTTACTGCACTCGTTCTTTTTGATACTGGTGCATCGCATTCATACATCTCAAGGGGATTTGTGGATAAGTATAACCTGTCAACCCAAGCCCTTAGGTCACCCATGTTAGTAACCTCGCCTGGAGCAGAATATATGACTAGTCGATGGTGTGATCGGTTACCATTAAGGATTGGTAACTATGTTTTTCCCTCAGACCTAATAGTATTGGAATCCCAACGATTGGATGTGATATTAGGCATGGATTGGTTATCAAAGTATGAAGGGAATATTGAATGTGCTACTAAGTCAATTTTGCTTACCACACCAGAAGGGAGAAGGATCAAGTATGTATCCCGACATGTGCCAAAGAGGACACAAGTAAATTGCTTAACATGAGTTATGCGGGAGGAAGTACCAGTGGTAAGGGATTTCCCTGAAGTATTTCCAGAAGAGTTGCCAGGCATGCCACCGGATAGAGATATTGAGTTTTTGATTGAGCTATTGCTAGGCATAGGGCCAATATCAAAGAGACCATATAGGATGCCAGCAAAGGATTTGGTGGAAATTAAGAAGCAGAGTAAGGAGTTACTGGATAAAGGATATATTCGCCCAAGTTCTTCGCCTTGGGGATCGCCGGTACTTCTAGTGGAGAAGAAGGATGGATCGTTAAGGATGGTTGTTGATTATCGAGGATTGAATGAAGTTACGATCAAGAACAAGTACCCACTACCGATGATCAATGTTCTGTTTGATCGATTGCAAGGAGCTAAGGTATTTTCCAAGATCGATTTGCGATCGGGATACCACCAGTTGAAGATTCAAGAACAGGATATTCCTAAAACAGCTTTTACCACCAGGTATGGGCTGTACGAGTATACCGTTATGTCATTTGGTCTGACTAACGCACCTGCATATTTTATGAACATGATGAACAAAGTATTTATGGAGTTTTTGGATAAGTTCATCGTGGTGTTCATTGATGATATCCTGGTTTACTCGAAGAATGAAGAAGAGCATAAGGAACATTTGTGATTGGTACTTGAGAAGCTCAGAGAACATCAATTATATGCCAAGTTTAGCAAATGTGAGTTTTGGTTGAAGGAAGTAGGATTTCTCGGACACGTTATATCTGGAGAAGGAATAGCAGTAGATCTCGCTAAAGTTGATACCGTGACCAAATGGGAAGCACCGACCACGGTTGGAGAGATACGGAGTTTTCTTGGACTCGCAGGATACTACCGGAGATTTATTGAAATTTTTTCAAAGATTGTGAAGCCTATGACTGAGTTGTTGAAGAAGGATACCAAGTTCAAATGGACTGAGGAATGTGAGGCTAGTTTCCAGGAGAGTTGTTTCATATGCCTCAAGACAACTGAAACCTCATGAGTTGAATTATGCTACGCATGATTTGGAGTTAGCAGCCGTAGTGCATGCATTGAAAACATGGGGACATTTTCTGATTGGAAACCATTGCGAGGTGTATACGGATCATAAGAGTTTGAAGTATATTTTCACGCAGAAGGAGTTAAATCTCGGACAGAGGAGATGGTTGGAGCTCATCAAGGATTATGATATGAGATTGCATTATCATCCTGGAAAGGCTAATGTAGTAGCCGATGCATTAAGCCGTAAGAGCCATGTCAATACATTAATGACGGGAGCAATACCAATGGAGTTAGCAGAAAATCTTCGAGAGTTATGTTTAGAAATAGTCCTGAGAGGCTATGTAGCCGCATTGGAGATTCAGTCAACTTTGATGGATAGAATCAGAGAAGCTCAGAAGACTGACAAGGAGATTGCCTCTATTAAGGAGAAACTGAGAAAAGGAAAAGCTAAAGGATTTCATGAGGATGAGCACGACACCCTATGGTTTGAAGACCGTGTTTATGTGCCCAATGACCCGGAGATTAGGAAGTTGATTCTGCAAGAGGCACACGATTCACCATATTCGATTCACCCAGGCAATACCAAGATGTATTTGGATTTGAAGGATATTTTCTGGTGGACCGGAATGAAGAAGGATATTGCGGAGTATGTAGCAGTCTGTGACGTGTGTGAGAGAGTAAAGGCAGAGCATCAGAAGCCAACAGGATTGTTACAACCGTTGCCGATACCTGAATGGAAGTGGGATAAGTTAGACATGGATTTTATCACGGGATTACCCAGGACTCGTTCAGGCTATGACTCGATTTGGGTTATAGTAGATCGGTTGACGAAGGTAGCTCATTTCATCCCGGTAAAGACCACTTACACCAGTACTAAGTTAGCACAGATATACATGACCAGGATCGTATGTCTGCATGGAGTTCCGAGGAGTATCGTATCAGATAGAGGAACCCAATTTATCTCAAAGTTCTGGAAGCAGTTGCATGAAACTTTGGGAACCAGGCTAGAATTCAGTATAGCTTTTCATCCACAAACAGATGGACAGACCGAGAGAGTCAATCAGATTTTGGAAGATATGTTGAGAGCTTGTGCGCTAGATTATGGATCTAGTTGGGATGACAATTTGCTATATGCAGAGTTCTCTTACAACAACAGTTACCAAACCAGTTTAAAGATGGCCCCTTTCAAAGCCTTGTACGGAAGGAGGTGCAGGACACCGTTGTCGTGGGACGAAGTTGGAGACCGCCAGTTGTTTGGACCTAACTTGATTAAAGAGTCTGAGCAGAAGGTGAAGTTGATTCGCGACAGGCTCAAGATAGTCCAGTCTAGACAGAAGAGTTATGCAGATTCTAAATGGAAGGAGACAATTTACGAAGTTGGAGATAGAGCTTATCTTCAAGTATCTCCACTTCGGGAAACAAAGCGTTTTGGAGTTAAGGGAAAATTAGCGCCACGATTTGTAGGACCATATCGAGTTTTGGAGCGTATGGGAGAAGTGGGCTACAGGTTGGAATTGCCTGAAGGATTGTCAGGAGTTCATGATGTGTTCCACGTTTCCCAGTTGAGGAAGTGTCACATTGAGATGGCTGACATACCCTTCAGAGATACAGTGCCGTTGGAAACAATTCAGTTGGATAACGATTTGACCTACGAGGAGAAACCAATTAAGATCCTCGAGTTTGCCAGCCGAGTCACTCGCAGCAAGGTTATCAAGTTTTGCAAAGTTCAGTGGAGCAATCACACGGAGGATGAAGCCACCTGGGAGCGAGAGGAAGATTTGCTTAAGGACCACCCTCATCTATTTTCTAGCCAACCCGAATCTCGAGGGCGAGATTCATCTTAAGGGGGGTAGGTTTGTAACATCCCAAATTTTCAATTTGGAATGTTGTACATTAGATCATCATTGCATATCATATTTTATTTGCGTTTGGTTTTGATCCTAGAATTTTTACGCAACTCAAGGACCCACGGAGAGAGTTGGGGATTTCGTTATTTTCATATTTGAGTTTTCTCAAATTTTGAGAATAGGATCATTTGATTTTAATTATTTTATCATCAATTATTTCTATTACAAAAATATGAGAGAGGGAATAAAATGACTTTCCCAAAATAAAGAAATATTGAGGATTTAATAATAAAATCAAATAAGATTTTATTTTGGAGTTTTTCGTTATTTTATTTGAATTTAGGAAAAATGTGCGTTTTTCAAAATTGCATTTAGGCCCCAAATAAATGTTCAATTTGTGCGGCTTGATTTTAGAAGCCCGGGAAAATTTATTTCGGGATTTTTGGAGTCCATTTAGTATTTCTTTCTAATTTTTTTCTGCGCGTAATTATTTTAAAAAAAACGAACCTACCTGGGGCCGTGTCCGACTAGGACTCCCGGCCCGTTAGGCTATATATAGCCGGGGGAGGCCCAGTCGAAACCCTAGCCAGCCCCAAGCCGCCCCAAGCCGCCGCCGCGCCGCCCCGCCGCGCCGCTGCCGGACGCCGCCGCACGCCGCCCGAGGTCCGCCGTCGCCTCGTTTTCTGCGCCGGTCTTTTTATTTTTTTCGAAAAATCATTCGGTTTTTCCGTCGGTTTTTTGTCAGTTTTTTTAGATTCATTTTTTTAATAGATCGGTTTTTCCGGTTTATTTAAATAGCGAGCGTTCGTCCGTTCGTTCGTTCTAGCGAACGTTCGTCGTTTTTCTTTTTCTCGGATTTTAATCGGCGATTTGTCTGATCGCGATTCCTGATTCGATTTTCTTTTTAGTATGACTTTTCGCTCGTTTATCGGAATCAGGCGATTCAAGCGCCTAGAGTTTCGTCTCGAAACCCTCTATCCGTTTAATGAACTTAAACAAGTTTTTGCTACTGTAAAATTTGCCCTAGATCCAGATTAGTAAAATGAAGTTGTTTTCTTTCGTCGTTTGACTTTCGTTGCTTCGTTCTATTTGATTCTTTTTGCAAACCGGAGTTCTTAAGTTGAACCTTCTGGTTAGATCTCTTATTTGAGTTTTACCCGTGCATTAGATGAGTACTTATTGTATGCTTGTTTGTTGTTTGCGATAGAGTACCCGGAGTGCGCCGCTTGTTACTTCGAATCGTTAGGTTTCCCGGATCATCAGCAAGGCAAATAACACTTTGATCATACCTTTCCTACTACCTAGTTTTATTGCATTAGATCAATCCTCACACATTGCATGATTAGGATCTAATTAAATTGTGGGATGGGAAGTAGTTGAGGTAGTACCTATTACTTGTTTATTATCAAACCTTTGGGAGTTACTTCTACGTTTGCTTATTATGCCATGCTACGCTAGTAGACGTGGATTGGGTGAGTGATATCCATGACAGATGTGAGTTGTTAATTAATGGTTTATCTAAGGTGGCAACTTAAACACACATCTGGGTGGATTGAGGCACCTGGGTATTCCAGGACTTGCCTGTTTTCTTTTGGACCGCCACCCAGGCTCAAAGGGATCATGAGACTATTCATACTAGAAACTTCCGTGTGCAAGCACAAGCTATTATGGGCTCTAGCATAGTTAACTAAGTCGTGCGAACTCTTACAATGGTAGACTAGCAGATGTAGGGGATGTAGGTGGTACGGTCTACCCGATTGTAAGGTGCTAGCGCTTCTGAAAGACTATGTCTCGGTCATCCGTCTTCTCAAACACCATTTAGTGCGAGAAACCAAACGGAGGCGATCGAGTCTTGTGGGGAAAAGTGCGCAAACCTCTACAGAGTGTAATAAACTAATCATGGTTAGCCGTGTCCCCGGTCATGGACATCTTGAGTATCTAGTACCTGGATTATCATGTGAATCTCAACATGTTACCCTAAATTAATTTTGTTAGGTTTGTTTAATGATGATGCTTAATTGGGATTGAGAATGCTGTCAACCATTCTCAATGTTTAACAACCACCATGATAGTAATTAAATTTATTCCTTTGTAGTAGGGAAAAATTGGCTTTACGCAAAATTATAACCATAGAGCTTTCCACCAGCCAAATATGCATATAGTATAGCTGTTTCATTCCATTATTCTCTATGTGTTACCTTGCCAGCATATTCCATGTGCTGACCCGTTTCGGGCTGCAACGTTAATGTTGCAGACTTTTCAGACGACGATTAAGGAGTTTTTAGGTCGTGGTTCTATACTCAGTGATGCCGTTGGAGTTGATGGACTCACTTATCTTCCAAGCCTTCCGCTGTTATCGTTATTAGATGGCCTTAAGCCATATTTATTGTAATAAGCTCTCTATGGAGACACTCGATGTAATAAGTGTGTGATTGCTACTCTGCTATAAATCCTCCGAGTATTGTGTGGTGTCAGCATTACTGATCCAGGGATGACACCGGAGCACAGAGATCAGACTGTTTGAGGTCTGGTCGCTACAGTTTTTCACGTGCTATTTTTGCTAGTAACTCCCCAACCACTTACCAGAATTGAGCAAATGATATACCAATGGAAAGCTGTTGAAAACACCCAACTTTCCAATGTTGATAATATTTTCATACTTGCGATGGTTCAAAACAATTTTTTGAATACATAAAAACATGTTTTAATTGGTATATATGAAACTTTTAAACCATAATTGGAATATAGCATATAATATCCCGTTGGAAAGCTTATGAATAGGAGCAACTTTTTCATGTAGACAGTTGCCACAAATTTGGTGCCGTTTGACATCAGCTTTAAAAATGTCAAAAACAACGTCGTTTTTACCTTGTTTGAACATGCATTTAAAGGTCGAACGTCTCGCAATATATATTTTAAACTATGCAGGGAGGAGCACGTGAACTTCTTGCAACTAATACTTTAGGCTTTTAGTTTTGTATTTTTTTATTCTCATCTGAAATGCATTCCATGTAGTAGTTGAATTGCTCGCTCTTTTCACATTGAACTTCGGTCACATATTTTTGTTCATAATTCCATATTCGTTTCGTCGGACTTCCACAAATGATACACCTTTTTAGAAACCTGTTGAAAAGACACGACTTTTCCTAATACGGTTAAAACTTCGTTTCGAACAACATACACCAATTTGTTTTAACCGTTTATTTTGGAATAGAGCATACGATATACCCTTTGGAAAGTTGTAGAATAACGGGAACTTTTTTCACGTAGAGCATTTTGTTTCAAAATTGTAATGAAATGAGAGAATTATTATAATACACCAAAACCAACATCTTTTGTGTGTTTTTGAACATATAAATACATGGCGAATCTCTCTCAAAAGAATTTTTGAACTTTCCCGGGCCGAGCACCTGAACTTCTATCAACAAAAAATTTAGACTTCGCCTTTTTATTCTCTTTTGATCATACAAAATACACACCATGCAATACGTGAAATTTTGTTAGTTATCAATTTGAACTTCTCTCTGTTTCGCTTTAGTAACGGAAAAATTCAGAGTTTTTTATAGCCATCGAACCGCTCTAACTTTTCATTTTGAACTTCTTTGTGTATTTTTAGAGATGTGAAAATTGAAGTTTTGTTAAAAACATCAAACTTCTTCGTTATTTTAAATCAAACTAATTGGTTTTATTCTTTAGTAACTGGAAAAACCAATTTTTCAAATAAATATCAAACTGCTTTGCTTTTTCCAATTGAACTTCTTGGTTTTATACCCTAGTTACAAGAAAACCTGAATTTTTTATATACATTGAACTACTCTATTTTTTAAAATTGAACTTCTTGGTTTTAATCTTTAGTATTGGGAAAAATTTGAGTTTTTTTATAAGCATAAAACAACTTCATCTTTTTAGTTAGGACTTCTTGGTGTTATTCTTTAGTAACGGGAAACGTCCTAATTATGTTACAAATATTGAACCGCTCAATTATTTAAATTTAAACTTCTAGGTATTTTTTGGAAAGAGTGAAAATTTGTTTTTATAAACTTTTAAAACCGCTCGGTTTGTTTAATTTGACCTTCTTGGTATTGTAATAAACATTGAACATCTCCCTTATTTAAATTTGAACCTCTATGGTTTTTTAGAAAAGAGGAAATCTATTTTTTATAAATTTCTAACTACAATATTTTTTTAATTTTGAACTTAATAGTATATTCTTTAGTAATGAGGAAATCCATGTTTCATATTAAACATCGAACCGCTCCGCTATTTAAATTTGAAATCTAGGTTTTTTGACCATCTCTATTATTTTATATTTAAACTCGTAAGTGTTTTCAATTTGACCTTCTTGGTTTTGTAATAAACATTGAACTTCTCAGTTAGATAAATTTGAACCTCTAGGATTTCTTAGAGATGAGGAAAAGCCATTTTTAAAAATAAATTTTGGACTTCTATGTTTTTATAATGTTTTTTTAATGATAAAAATTCCTTTAAACATTGAGTTACTTCTTTTTATTTTTCTCACTCGAGTTTCTTCGTGTGAAAATACCATAGTTTTTTATGTCAACTATTAATAGCGAAGGTTCCGACTTCTCTCTCACATAAATAATTTTCTTTTTTTAAGTTTTGTATAAGTGTTCTACTTTTTCCGAATTTTACTCACTCTTTGTTTCAAAAGTTTTGATTTTTGTTCCATGGACTTGTTGGTTTCGCCCTGAACTTCCATTTTCTTTACAAGTTTACAAACATTACATAGACGTCCAGAGTTGCAATTGTAAGTACGTACTAAAGAAATTGGTTCCATTACCTTTAAAGATGAACACTTTGAAAACAACACTAGCTAAATGGGCAAAATGGGGCCAAATGGCAATGCGGTGGAGCTATTCACCACCACTCATTTTTTATCCTCTCATCATTGTAGGTGTTCTCTCTCACCCTTTGATTGTCTTTTTGCTTGTTCTCTCCTAGGATGATTAAATCCAGCATTGCCGTAGCAACTAGGAACATGCACAAATACCATTATTTTGCAACTGATGAAAAAGGTGGATCGACATAGTTGCAAAAAAATAATTCTCTTTTTTGTAGTGAACAGATGCTCGTCTGTAAAATGAGATTTTTTTTTGAAACTATGACATTTTTTATAGCAAATTCGAAAACTACATGACCTAATGTGTTATTTGCAAAACTATGACCCCGTCGGCCTCTTTTAGGCCGAAGACCAACTTTTCGGTCAGCATTAGGCCGAAGTAGACTCTTCGATCTCCTACTGGCCGAAGACAGGCGCAGCTGGGCCGGAGAGCTGTTTTCGGCTTTGCTCTGGCCGAAGACCACTCTTCGGTCATCTTTTGGCCGAAGAGCGCCTGGCCGGTGATCAATGCATGCGTAGCGTACATATGATGCTAGACTAATGCATCGAAGGGCTGATCGGTATTGCATGCGGTTCGTACGTGGCCAATGCATGCATCAGAACTTGGTGCATACGTACTAGCACACACGCAAGCCGCCAACATGCGCACATGTATTGGCCGAGAAGTACTGGCATACGAGTACAATATACGTACCTGATATAGTCCAGCCGGCACACGTGTATGTATACGAATACGTGCACACAACCAGCCAGCCGGCGAGCTGTCCACGTACTAAACACATGCATCGGCGTCAAATCTCGGTGCGGCTAACGTGTGTGCACACGTTCAGGTCGTCCGTGCCGTACGCCGGACTGCGGTGCAGTATGCTTATGAGCTCTTCGGCCAAAAGATGACCGAAGAGTGGTCTTCGGCCTGAGCAAAGCTGAAAACAGCTCTTCGGCCCAGCTGCGCCCATCTTCGGCCATTAGGAGACCGAAAAGCCTATTTCGGCCTAGTGCTGGCTGAAAAGTTGGTCTTCGGCCTAAAAGAGGCCGACAGAGTCATAGTTTTACAAATAACACTTTAGATCATATAGTTTCCGAATTTGCTATAAAAAAGATCATAGTTTTTAAAAAAAATATTGTCGTTTTTTTAGAGTGAAATTGTGCATCTCTTATTTGGTTAGTTAACTATCATAGAACAAACACTACTTTTTAGGACTGAGTGAATTGTCTTTTTGTAGTGGTCTGCATTAGACACATGTTAGCATCAAATATATGATGTACGCATGAACCAGAGACGGAGAATACTCAGGATGAGCGTAGACACGGAAGCATACGAGTCACTAAAGCAAATGAATATCCTCAGGCACCATCCATTCGCAAGCACGTGAGTGGAAGCAATCAGCCAGCATGGTGTCGGCCTCCAGGTGGGATGGCTGCCTGCACGGCCGTCGGAGTTGAGGAGCAGGGGCTGTGTGCAGTTGTCGCCGTCGATGGGTCAAGGAGCCCCGTGGACACAGCACGACGAGGATGGCAGCGAAGCAGTCCGTGGCGGCGCGTGCGAGCAGTCCATGTTCTACACATGCTCTGTATCCCCTTTGCTCCTGCTTATCCATCAAAATTAAGGCGTCGACTTCATTAAGAGAAAAATTTTAGCATTGGCAGAATAGCAGTAGCATTAGCAAGAAAGGCTACCTCTTGCGTCTTCAGGCCGGCGGATCTTCACCCAACAGCGACAAGCTACGATGAGATTGCGTGCACCCTGCGAGCCGGATCCCCGGAAGCAACCTTCCTCGAGAAGGTCGAGGTGGCCTTTGCGAGAAGGTCAACCAGTAGACGAAGGTTCAGGGGTTGGGGAAAGCAGATGGGTTGGGGGCGCCGCGGCGTCGGGCGGATGCAATGTGGAGCAGCTGCCGAGGGAAGAAGGCAGGGTGCGGCGGTGGAGTGCAGGGCCGGGGGCGACGGCGCCCGTAGTGGCTTGTGGTGAGGACGACGGTAGCGTGGAGGTCACGAGACCAAGGCGTCGGGCCCCTGGACGGCGGCTTCGCCAGAGACCTGGGCCTGCATCCCGGTCCTGGAGACGACAGCTTGCGTGATTGAGAGGCCGGCGGCAGCGTCGCGGGAGGAGGCCGACAGTAGCGTGGGAGGAGGCCGGCGGGAGGAGGCCAGCGGCGGCGGCACGGGAGGAGGCTGGTGGGAGGTTGAGGCGGACCACGACGGTGAATTGGGTAGCTCGGGAGGACGTGGCTCGTGGGGGTTGGGGGGAGGCCCCGCCGACGGCAGGGGCTGGGGGGGGCGCTGCGGCTGGCGGCGGTGGGTGGAGGCGCGCCGGATCGGGATGGTGGGGAATCGGGGTGGTGGCAGGACGAGGTTAGTGGGGATGAAACTTTTTTTTTCTGTTTGTGCGTTTTCTTTTTTGCTTCGCTGCTAGTTCGGGAGTTTCGGAACGGGGAACGTGTCGGTGGCGCTCTTATAGGCTGATCGTGATCAGAAAAACTATTCTAATCCCATAATCAGAATAGTGCTACTCTTTATATATATATATATAGTGCACTATTTTAATCCTGCGATTAGAATAATCATTCGGAATCACGGTGTCCCTATGTAGGGCGACGAGGTCCTCTCCGAGAAAAGAAAAACCCCCGGACCGGCGCACCCGAGCACCACCTTCGCCGTAGCCTTCCCCCAACCTTCCCACGCCTGCCTCCACCCGCAGCCGCCGCGGATCGCCACCGCCTCCAATCGCCGCCGTCGCGGATCCCCGTCGCCTCCGCCCGTCACCGCCGCCCAACCCACCGACGCCGGCCTGCCCCCACCCCCTAGTGGGCCACCGCCCCTTTCTCTGGGATCCGCGAGCCCCAGCGACACGCGCTGCCGGCGACCACCAGGACCTTGCGCTGCCACTGGCCACCACCAGAATCTCGCGCCGCCGCCCACCACCACCAGGATCCCGCGCCGCCCCCCACCACCACTAGGATACCCCCATCTACGCGCGGATCCAGTCTTGCCCGAGGCCACTCCAGGACGGAGGAACACAGGTCAGAGCCGCTAGCGTTGGGACAGGCTCGCCGGGCCTCACCCGGCAACCTCCTCCCTTCTTCCTTTGGTGCAAGTTACCTGTCGTGGGCTCCCTGGCCAGAGCTCGCTCGCGACAGAGGAGGGGAGCTCTTGCTCAATTCGTGTGGCGTGGGTCTCCCGTCCACCAGCGCCGCCCAACATTTCCCCTTCCCCAGTGGACGCCCCGGGCTCCGATGTGGACGACCCCTGATGCCCCTCGCGCCGTCCACTCCCTTTCCTGCTCCCCATGGCTATGAAGTTAACTGAACTTCAGTGTGTTAGATATTTTAACTTCAGATAACAAAGTGATTGCTCTGCTGTACCACCTGCCTTCAGATTATTACAGTGGCCTAGGTTGTGTGTTCAGGGACTGCATCTTGTGTTCTAAATCATTTGCAGAATATGTGATGAAATGTTGCTAGTTCCTGTGTATTTTTTATTCCACACTTCTCGGCCTACTTGGCAAAAATGCAGATGCGCAATCTCTAATGTTTACAACTTAAAAGGTTCAGGAAAAACAACAACTGTGGAAGTTCAGATATGAAACTGCATGATGTTTAGATATAGAAAAATGACTTTTCTTCTTTGAAAATGTTAACATGCTCTGGCCAGATGATTATGGTGTTCTATAGAAAACTTGGACAAAAATAATGAAATATGTTTACTAACCAAGTCCTGTTTGAAAAAATGCATGCAAGATGTACAATAAAAAAGCAAACAGTGAGCTGAGTGATTTTGTTGTCTTCAATTTCAACTAATATGAGAAAGAAAATTTTCAATCACTCTCTCTCTCTCTCTAAACTTCACTTAAGAATTCACGTGAGAAGTTCAAATATAAAAAACACATAAGTTCATATATAGTAAAACTAGTTTAATTACATTTTTCATAGTGAAAGCATACATTCTAAAATTTGGAGAGCTCGTGAAAAGAAAAACCGCCACCAGAAAAACACCAATAACAGCTCAAAAAAGTGGCTCTTATGGCTACGCGCACAAACGCACACACTTTCTTGTTGATTTGCAAATTCTCTAAAAGAAAAACAAAGAAGAACGATAAAGTAAACGCATTGTTTGATGTTTTTTTAAACTGAACCCACTACTTCTATATGAAGAAAGTGAGATCACCTTTGATCCTCAAAAATAAAAAAAGTGAGATCACCTAAAAAATGGATGTTTCATTAATATGACATATAACTAAAAATACATAAACTAAGAAATTCCGCAAAACGGAAACCTTGAGAAGTTCACTCGACAAAAAGCTGATGGTTTAGCGAGAAAACAAAAAATGTTTGAATTTTTTTAAGAATGTTTAATGTGCAAGTTTTTTACAATTTTAAAAAATATTTATAAAAAGCGATAGTTCTTCATGTTTTTCAAAATAAACCAAGAACTTCAAATCAAAAAGGTAAGGAGTTTGGTGTTTTTATAAAAAAAACATATTTTCATCATTCCAAAAAAATGAAATTAAGAAGTTCAAATTAACATAACGGAGGAGTTCTATGTACAAAATATTCAAATTCTTCTCGTTTCTAGGAAAAATGAAAGTATGAAGTTCAATTTAGAAAAGTTATTCGATGTTTACTTAAAATTTGATTTTTTTCCAAAGAAATAAAACTCACAATTAAAATTTAAAAAGTAGAGAAGTTTGATTTTTATAAAAACCTAAGATTTACATAGTCGAAAGAATTAGAAAAAAAGGGATTTCTATAGTTACTAAATGAATAAATCAAGAAGTTCAAACTAAAAATAGGAGAGTAGTTCGATGCTTATATACCAAGAAGAACACAAGAAGTTCCAATTAATATTAATATAACTCAAATTTTTCCCGTTAGTAACGATTATACAAAGAAGTTCAATTTCAAAAAACTGAGAAGTTCGATATTTATTACAAAAATTAGAATTTGGCCCGTTACTAATGAATAAACCAGGAAGTCCATATTAAAAAGATGGAGAAGTTCGATGATTATAGAAAACTTAGATTTTCCTCGTTATCAAAGAATGGAAACAAGAAGTTCAAAAATAAAATAACAAGAAGTTCAACTTTTAAAAAATGGAAAAAGTCCATTTTAAACCCTGAACTTGTACACGTTCGGCGAAACAAACCCTCAAGCCGAAATCCCGGTCGATTGCACCTTGAACTATGCAATCCCGGTCTAAATTGAACCTTCAAGTCGTTTGGATGGCTGGGATCGGTGTTTTCGCTGAGGGCTCACGCCTGCACCCCGCTGGGCCGGCCCGCTTTAGTTTTTTTTAAGAAATAAATATTCACAAACGGGCTACACCTTGCTCCTGCTGGGTCGGGCCGCTTTTGTTTTTGCGTTAAAACAAAAGGTCACGGTGTGGCTCGAAAAGCAATTGCGCGTAAGCCGGCCGGGGGCTTCCTGCTGAATTCGCTTCCGTATCGGTGCTGTGGAATGTGTTCCGTTCTGGAAGGACGAATCCAGTTACGGGTCAACCAGGTCTACCTAGCAACTGTACCTACTGCCGGCAATAACTCATCTCTTTAAGTATGTGTTTTTAAATTTCCTCTAAACGAAGTATGTCAATCCTTTTAAGTATGTACTTTTAAGAAACGGAGGGAGTATTTTTTAATGCAACGACAGACATGCATGGTGGGGATTTTTTTTAAACTATATAAAAACCGGTGGCTATCTTAGTAGGAAATAGAGTTCCTTATTTTGAAAATTTGTTCAGAATGTTTTCGTTCTATATTTCTTATAACTTTTTAAACAAATGTTCGAGATTTCAAAAAATGTGTCTGTTTCAAATATTGTTCACAAATTAAAAAAATATCCGTGTGTTCTAATTTTATTTTGGAGATTCAAAAAATATTCCTATATTTCACAAAATTCTACATATGTTCGTGTTTTCAATAAAAAATCTTTAGTTTAAAAAATGTTCCCATTTCAAAACTGTTTGCAAAATTTATAAAACATTTGTGTTTTGAAATTTTATAAAACTGGTAACAATGTTTATAAATTTGAAAAGTGGTTGCTTTTCATAAAACACTCATTTTTTCAAAAAAAATATTTTGAGTCCGAAATTTTAAAAATATTCGAGTTGGAGATGATTCTTATTGTTTTGTGCTGCTATATAAACATATTTGCTAGCTAGCTCAAGTTTTTTTTTTGAGTAACCTAGCTAGCTCAAGTGGTAGTACCACCTCATCTGTAGCTGCAGATCCTGGGTTTGAAACTCACCAAGCGCACAATTTTTTAGCGTTACAGGCTCGTGGTACAATGCTGGTTGTCTATCGGTCGCCAGTTTTCATGGGCCGGCCAAGTAAGACTTCCGCATGTGTGTACGTCCACAATTCTGCCCAAAGAGCGATAGAAAAATAAAAATAAATATTTTTGAGCAAACAAAAAATATAAATGGGTTGGCCCAGCGCAGAGGACGGGTGCTCCTTGGCCCACCAGCTAGACAAATCCCGGTTGACATTTGCCAGGGTTTGATTTAGACCGGGATTGCATAGTTCAAGGTGCAATCGACCGGGATTTCGACTTGAGGGTTTGTTTCGCCGAACGTCTACGAGTTCAGGGTTTAAAATAGACTTTTTCCTTAAAAAATAGAGCACTCAAAATTTCATAAAAAAGATTAAGAAATAAAATGAGGAAGTCCATATTAGAAAGATGGAGAAGTTCGATGATTATAGAAAACTCGGATTTTCCTCATTATTAAGAATGGAAATACGAAGTTCAAAAATAAAATAACAAGAAGTTCAAATTTTAAAAATAGAGCACTTCAAAATTTTATAAAAAAGATTGAGAAATAAACCAGGAAGTCCATATTAAATAGATGGAGAAGTTCGATGATTTTCCTCGTTATTAAAGAATGGAAACAAGAAGTTCAAAAATAAAATAACAAGAAGTTCAACTTTTAAAAAATAGAACACTTCAAAATTCATAAAAAAGGAATAAGAAAATCATATTAAAAATTGATAAAAAACTCAGATATTTTATGTAACCGAGAGAAGTTCATATTGATAACTGCCAGAAGTTCAGGTACTACACGGTGTGCATTTGTATTAAAAAGAATAAAAAAAGCAAAGGCTATTTTTGTTGTTGTTATAAGTTCAAGTCCTCCGTCGGAGAAAGTTAAAAAAAATTATTGTGGGAGTGATTTGTACAAAAGGAATATCATATGTGTAACACTAACGAATAGATGAGAAAATTATAAAGGAAAATACGTCACGGAAGTTCAACTGAAAACAACAGAAAGTTCAACTACTACAGTGGATGAATTTCAGATGAAAAACTATTAAAATCGTTGCGAGTATGAAAAAATGATCAACATGGGAAAGTTGCATGTTTACAGCGAATTTACACCGGTATATCACTTGCTCAATTCAGGTGAGTGTTTTGGCGAGTGGATGGAGATCTACGGGCAAAAGAAGCACGTGAAAAACAGAGTGAAGTTCAGGTAGACATGCCGAGAAGTTCAAGTTCTTCACGAGGTGCATATTCGAAGAATCTGCTTCGCAATAAAGGTAGAACGAATAATCCCGCCGTTTTCGAAATTACAGGAAAACGACTAGGAACTAGAGAAAACCATCAACATGGGAAAGTTTCGCATTTTCCGTAGCTTTTCAGCGGTGTATTATTTGCCCCATTCTGATAAAGTTTGTAGAAATTACGGGGAAAATACGTTTTTAGCCATTTTCAAAATTGACTTAAAACCATAATGAATTGGGAGAAACAATATATACAAAAAAGTTTCGCATTTGTTCAAGCTTTCCAAGGCCATATCATTTGCTGCATTCGGACATACGGTTAAAAAAATTAGCTCAAAAATACAAACTCTGTGGAACTTGTATCATTTGCTAAATTACTTTTAAACCGTTCAAAAATAGAAAAACTTTTAACATGAAAAAGTAGCGCATTTTCATAAGCTCTCCAACGCCATATTATTTGCCTCAGTTGAATTAGCCGTTTAGAAATGACATCGAAAATACGAACTCGGGTGTTCCGTTTGCGAAATTCTACGATTTTTCAAATTACTCTTTATCCATAGGGAATTAGAGAAAACTTTTAACATGTGGAAGGAGCGGTTTGCAGCAGCTTTCCAATGCCATATTATTTGCCTCATTCCGATAAACGGTTTAAAAACGCGATTGAAAATACGATTCACGTTTTTCCTATGAAGAAAAAACGGTTTCCAAAACTGCTCTTAAACCGCTTACATTTTGCCAAAAATTTAACTTGGGTCATGATACTGATGTCCATAGCTTTCCAACGGTATATCGCAAGCCCTGTTTGGACAATGTTGGCGGAAGTTCAACCTAGCAGTGGGAGAAGTTCAGGTCGAACAACTCAGGCAGTAAAATTGCAAAAAAATGCAATTTCATCACGAGTTGAGAGCAAAATCCGCCAACAAGCGAGATTCCTATTTAAAACCAGTATTTAGTTGCTAAAAAATGTTCCTAGATTACACCAACATCATATAGAACATGACTAAATAGAATAATTCGCGGGGGAAGCCACGATTGCGAAGATAGCCCGAAGGTCGGGTTCATACAAAGGGAAGTCCTGGCGCGTTACTCAGGCAGTTCAGGTTGTGATCAGAATATTATTCTGATCCCGTGATCAGAATAGTGTTTATGTGTGTGTGTCTATATATATATATCATTTCTTCTGCTAAAGTAACAATTCAATCACAATTTCAAGTATGAATCATAAACTTCATTAAGAACCAACAAACTCTAATCTCAGTCATTGTGGCAATTGCAATTTATCATAACATAGGAAAGAGTCAATATAAGAGCTTTTCAGCAAGTCCACATACTCAACTATTATTTAGTCTTTCACAATTGCTAACACTCACGCAATACTTATGGATATGGAGTTTTAATCGGACACAGAGAAAGATAGGGGCTTATAGTGTTGCCTCCCAACTTTTTACCTCAAGGGTAATGTCAACAATAATAGTTCATGAATACTCACATCCAATTAGCTATATATATCAGGATCTTTCCAACACATTGTGCTTGCCAAAGGATAAAATATAAAAAGGAAAGGTGAAGATCACCATGACTCTTTTCATGAAGTATAAGACAGGAATAAAAGATAGGCCCTTCGCAGAGGGAAGCAGAGGTTGTCATGCACTTTTATGGTTGGATGCACAAAATCTTAATGCAAAAGAACATCACTTTATATTGCCACTTGTCATATGGACCTTTATTATGCAGTCCGTCGCTTTTATTTCTTCGACATCACAAGATTGTATAAACTTATTTTCTCCACATTAATAGATCATACAAATTTAGAGAGCAATTTTTATTGCGTGCACCGATGACAACTTACTTGAAGGATCTTACTCAATCCATAGGTAGGTATGGTGGACTCTTATGGCAAAACGGGTTTAGGGATATTTGGAAGCACAAGTAGTATCTCTACTTGGTGCAAAGAAATTGGCTAGCATGAGAGGGAAAGGCAAGCTCAACATGTTGGATGATCCATGACAATATAATTTATCTCAGATGTAAGAAAACATAACCCATTACGTTGTCTTCCTTGTCCAACGTCAACTCTTTAGCATATCATACTTTAATGAGTGCTCACAATCATAAAAGATGTCCAAGATAGTATATTTATATGTGAAAACCTCTCTTTCTTTATTACTTCCTATTAATTGCAACGATGACCAAAACTATGTTTGTCAACTCTCAACAACTTTTATTCATCATACTCTTTATATATGAGCTAATTACTCTCCATAAGATCCATATGATCTCTTTATTTCTTTATTTTTTTTCTCTTTTATTTTATTCCCTCAGGATCATAGCAAAATAATCAAGCCCTTGACTCAACACTAATTTTTATTATATATAGCTCATGGACTCGATTACATAGGAAGATCATAAAGCAAAACTCACAACTAGATCATACTAAAACTTTATTCTACTGGATCAAGATATTATCAAAAGGATCGAACTAAGAAAAACGGTAAAGATAAAAGTGATGGTGATACGATACCGGGGCACTCCCCCAAGCTTGGCAGTTGCCAGGGGGAGTGCCCATACCCGATGCTCAGTTCTTCTTTGTTGATGAAGAAGATGATGGCGTTGTTGATGGCGTAGGCTTCTTCCTTAATTTGCGCTTGAGGATAGAATTTTGATCCCTCAGGTCATCGATCTCTTGCTCCAGGCTTAGTATCTTTTTGCATAATTCCTGCTTGTTTTCCTGCAAGAGGCGAAAAGGGGTAAACTTGATCTTAGGTTTCTTTACTCTATCCGGGAGTCTTAACTTTTTGAACTCCACATGCATGTCCCCAGGTTGAGGTAATGGGACTTCATCTTCATCTGAGCTCGTCTCCTCCTTTCCCTTAGGTTCATAGTCCTCTTCTTCTTCCGTAGTCCAACTGCAATGCTCCACATCCCCATAGACCTTAGGATCTGCAAGGTAATCAGCCACATAGCTTTCTCCTTCCGAATCCTGGGATGACATGCTGCTCAAATCTGCAGCATGACAGCTCGAAACAAAGACATGAGATATTTGCGTGATATGGTGGTCAAAATCTTCGAGAGATTATATAATGAATTTTTACCGACCAAAAGAAGTATTGTGCAAGAAAACAGAGTCCGGAGAGCACACGAGGTGCCCACGAGGCAGGGGCGCGCCCTCCACCCTCATGGAAACCTCGTGTCCTTTCCGGACTGCTTCTTATTTTCCTATTTTCTTAAATATTCCAAAACAGAGAAAAATTGCCATTTGAACTATTTTGGAGTCGGTTTACTTACCGTATCACGTACCTATTCCTTTTCGGAGTCTGAAACATTCCGGAAAGTGTCCCTTATGTATTCCTTCGGGGTTACATTTTCAATAACATTAGTTTCAACATTTATAGGATTACCTGAGATATAATATTTGATTCTTTGACCGTTCACCACCCTCTCGGGTTTGTGCCTTCGAAGTTGTTGATTTTTATGGCACCGGAACGATAAACCTCCTCGATGATGTAAGGACCTTCCCATTTAGAGAGAAGTTTACCTGCAAAAAATCTTAAACGAGAGTTGTATAGCAATACATAATCACCTACATTAAACTCACGTTTTTGTATCCTCCTGTCATGCCATCTTTTAACTTTTTCTTTGAACAACTTGGCTTTCACATAAGCCTGGGTTCTCCATTCATCAAGTGAGCTAATGTCAAAAAGCCTCTTCTCACCGGCAAGTTTGAAATCATAATTGAGCTCTTTAATGGCCAAATATGCCTTATGTTCTAATTTGAGAGGTAAGTGACATGCTTTCCATAAACCATTTTATACAGAGACATACCCATAGGATTTTTATATGCAGTTCTATAGGCCCATAATGCATCATCAAGTTTCTTAGACCAATTCTTTCTAGATCTATTAACAGTCTTTTGCAAAATTAATTTGAGCTCTCTGTTACTCAATTCTACTTGGCCACTAGACTGTGGGTGATATGGAGATGCAATTCTATGATTAACATCATACTTAGCAAGCATTTTATGAAAGGCACCATGAATAAAATGTGAACCACCATCAGTCATTAAATATCTAGGTACTCCAAACCTCGGAAAAATAACTTCTTTAAGCATCTTAATAGAGGTGTTATGATCAGCACTACTAGTTGGAATAGTTTCTACCCACTTAGTAACGTAATCAACAACAACTAAAATATGTGTATACCCATTAGAGGAAGGAAAAGGTTCCATATAATCAAAGCCCCAAACATCAAATGGTTCAATAACAAGTGAATAATTCATAGGCATTTCTTGACGTCTACTAATATTACCAATTCTTTGACATTCATCACAAGATAAGACAAACTTACGGGCATCCTTGAAGAGAGTAGGCCAATAAAAACCGGATTGCAATACCTTATGTGCAGTTCTATCTCCAGTATGGTGTCCTCCATAAGCTTCGGAGTGACACTTGTGTAGGATCTGTTCATGTTCATGCTCAGGTACACAACATCTAATAACACTATCTACTCTTTCTTTATAAACATGTGGGTCATCCCAGAAGTAATGTCTTAAATCATAGAAGAACTTTTTATTTTGCTGGTATGTGAAACTAGGTGGTATAAATTTAGCAACAATGTAATTAGCATAATCAGCATACCATGGAGCAGTACGAGAAGCATTTATGACATTTAATTTTTCATCAGGAAAGCTATCGTCAATAGATAGTGGGTCATCAAGAACATTCTCTAACCTAGACAAGTTGTCTGCAATGGGATTCTCAACTCCCTTTCTATCAATAATATGCAAATCAAATTCTTGTAGCAGGAGAACCCATCTAATAAGTCTAGGTTTAGCATCTTTCTTTTCCATAAGATATTTAATAGAAGTATATTCAGTGTGAATAGTTACTTTAGAATCAACAATATAAGGTCTGAACTTATCACAAGCAAATACAACTGCTAAGAATTCCTTTTTAGTGGTAGCATAATTTCTCTGGGCATTGTCTAGAGTTTTACAAGCATATTGAATAACATTTAATTTTTTTATCAACTCTTTGTCCTAGAACAGCACCTACAACATAGTCACTAGCATCACACATGATTTCAAAGGGTAAATTCCAATCAGGTGGCTGAACAATAGGTGCAAAAATTAAGGCTTTGTTAAGTATTTCAAATGCTTCTACACAATCATCATCAAAGACAAAAGGAATATCTTTTTGCAATAGGTTAGTCAGAGGCCGGGAAATTTTTGAGAAGTCCTTAATGAACCTCCTATAAAAACCGGCATGACCAAGGAAACTTCTTATACCTTTGATGTCATTGGGACACGACATCTTTTCAATAGCATCAACTTTAGCTTTGTCAACTTCATTACCTGTTTCAAAAATTTTATGCCCCAAGACAATACCTTCATTAACCATAAAGTGGCACTTCTCCCAATTCAAGACAAGGTTAGTTTCTTCACATCTCTAGAAAACTCGATCAAGGTTGCTCAAGCAATCATCAAAAGAGGATCCATAAACAGAGAAATCATCCATGAAAACTTCACAAATCTTTTCATAAAAGTCAGAGAATATAGCCATCATGCATCTTTGAAAGGTAGCAGGTGCATTACATAAACCAAAAGGCATACGTCTATAAGCAAAGGTACTGAAAGGGCAAGTAAATGTAGTCTTTTCTTGATCATCAACTGACACAGGTATTTGAGAGAAACCAGAGTAACCATCTAGAAAGCAAAAATGTGTATGTTTGGATAATCTTTCTAGCATTTGATCAATGAAAAGCAAAGGGTAATGATCTTTTTTAGTAGCTTGATTTAATTTGCGGAAATCAATCACCATCCTATAACTTGTAATAATTCTTTGTGGTATCAATTTGTCTTTATCATTAGGAACGACAGTAATACCTCCCTTCTTAGGAACACAATGGACATGGCTTACCCACTGACTATCAGCAACGGGATAAATTATACCTGCTTCAAGGAGCTTTTATATTTCTTTTCTTACCACTTCTTTCATCTTAGGATTTAGCCGTGATTGGTGATCAATAACTGGTTTGGCGTCTTTCTCCAAATTTATTTTGTGTTGACATAGAGTGGGACTAATGCCCTTAAGATCATCAAGAGTATATCCAATAGCAGCACGGTGCTTCTTCATAGTTTTCAATAATTTCTCTTCTTTGTGCTCTGAAAGGTTAGCACTAGTAATAACAGGATATATCTTCTTTTCATCAAGATAAGAATATTTAAGAGTATCAGGCAATGGTTTAAGCTCAAACACGGGATCACCCTTGGGTGGAGGAGGATCCCCTAGGATTTCAACATGCAAGTTGTGTTTCAAAATAGGTCCCTGCTTAAAGAATACTTCATCTATTTCCCTTCTTTCATTCATATACATATCATTTTCATGGTCTAGAAAATATTGTTCTAAAGGATCATTAGGAGGCACGGCAATAGAAGCAAGACCAATAATTTCATCTTTACTAGGCAATTCCTCATCGCGGGGTTGTCTACTAAATTTAGCAAAATTACACTCATGAGACATATCCCCTACACCAACAGAAACAATATCTTTGTTGCAGTCTATCTTAGCATTAACAGTATTCAAGAAGGGTCTACCAAATATAATGGGACAAAAGTCATCTTGTGGGGAACTGTAACACCCACGGTGCGGCTATATCTCCCACGTGTCGAAGCACGACTTAGAGGCATAACCGCATAGTAGGCATGTCGCAAGAGGGGTAATCTTTACACATCCCATGTATTGAATAAGAGAGGGATAAAGAGTTGGCTTACAATGCCACTTCACACAATACATAAATATAGCATTACATCATCCAGAATACAATCAAAGTCCGACTACGGAACCAAATAAAGAAAGACAACCCCTAATGCAAAAGATCCCGAATCGCCCCAACTGGGCTCCACTACTGATCAAAAGGAAACAAAACACAACAATGAAAAGGTCTTCATCGAGCTCCCACTGGAGCTGGGTTGCGTCATCTGCACTAGTATCATCGGCACCTGCAACTGTTTGGAAGTATCTGTGAGTCACGAGGACTCAACAATCTCACACCCGTGAGATCAAGACTATTTAAGCTTATGGGTAGGAAAGGGGTAATGAGGTGGAGCTGCAGCAAGAACTAAGCATATATGGTGGCTAACAAACGCAAATAGGAGCGAGAAGAGAAGGAATGCACGGTCGTGAACTAGAAGTGATCCTGAAACTACTTACGCACAACCATAACACAAGAACCGTGTTCACTTCCCGGACTCCGCCGAGGAGAGACCATCACGGCTACACACGCGGATGATGCATTTTAATTAAGTTAAGTTTCAAGTTCTCAAAAACCGAATATTAACAAATTTCCATCTGCCCATAACCGTGGGCACGACTTTCGAAAGTTCAAAACCCTGCAGGGGTGTCCCAACTTAGCCCATCACAAGCTCTCACGGTCAACGAAGGATATTCCTTCTCCCAGGAAGACCTGATCAGGCTCGGAATCCCGATTACAAGACATTTCGACAATGGTAAAACAAGACCAGCAAAGCCGCCCGATGCGCCGACATCCCGATAGGAGCTGCACATATCTTGTTCTTAGGGCAACACCAGATGAGACATCCTACGAGTAAAACCAAACCTCAAGTTTCCCTGAGGTGGCCCCGCAGTCTACTCGGTTTGGACCAACACTTAGACAAGCACTGGCCCGGGGGGCTTAAATAAAGATGACCCTCGGGTTGGCCGACCCGAGGGAAGGGTAGGTGGTGGTGAGGCAAATGGTAAAACCAAGGTTGGGCCTTGCTGGAGGAGTTTTATTCAAAGCGAACTGTCAAGGGGTCCCCATAACACCCAATCGTGTAAGGAACGCAAAATCAAGGAACATAACACCGGTATGACGGAAACTAGGGCGGCAAGAGTGGAACAAAACACCAGGCATAAGGCCGAGCCTTCCACCCTTTACCAAGTATATAGATGCATTAATTAACATAATAGATATTGTGATATCCCAACAAATCCATGTTCCAACATGGAACAAACTTCATCTTCACCTGCAACTAGCAACACTATAAGAGGGGCTGAGCAAAGCGGGAACATAGCCAAACAACGATTTGCTAGGAAAGGTGGGTTAGAGGCTTGACATAGCAATATGGGAGGCATGACATAGCAAGTGGTAGGTATCGCGGCATAGCAATAGAGCGAGCAACTTGCAAGCAAAGATAGAAGTGATTTCGAGGGTATGGTTATCTTGCCTGAAATCCCGCAAGGAAGAAGAATGAGTCCATGAAGAAGACAAATGGACGTAGTCGAACGGATCCTCACAAACGCGACGTTATCGGAACTAACCCGAAGAAGCAACACCGGGAAGAAGCAAACAACATAGTAAACAACCATCACATAAACATGGCATGATGCACAACCAAGTATGATGCATGTCCGGTTAAATGAGGCATGGCATGGCAAAATGCACAAACAATCCTACAAATTAAGTGGAGCTCAATATGCAACTCCGTTGCATATTGACGAAACACCATGTGACTTATTTAGTTCTCTCTCGTTTAGGTACCCAACAATATTAAATGTTGATTAACATGGCAAGAGGTGAAACATGAGTGAAATACACAGTTAGGCATTTTAAATGAGGCCAGAAACATCAAACAACAAATCCAGTATATCCCCATATGCATTTAGCAATTTAAAGCAAACAACAATTTTAAACATTCTTGATGTTGTTATCATGATGCGGATGACATGTGCAAGTTTATGCAATTTTTATTAAAAGATGACAAGAGTATTATGAAGCATTTGTCACCGTGGTGGAAATAAAAGGGGTGCCACGGCAATGTTCCGGTTCCGGTAACTCGATTGAGATACCGATGCAAAGGAGAAGTGTGCGGATGCGTGCAAAAGATGGTGGGGCGCTCCCGGATACCGAGTGTCCCATGAGTCGATGGCATGGAAGCGAGAGACACTACGGACACGATGCAGACAATGGGTGCACCTCATACAACACATGCAATCATACTCAGACGGTCGTCACGGGGTTATACCTTCAAAGCGTATATTTCGAAGCGGATCGGTTCGTAGAGGAAGTAGTCATTCACGGGTCGTCGAGGGAAGTAGTGGTTCATGTCCGTAGATGTTCGGGGTCACGACACAGAACTTGACGTCCACGGGGTGTTCCGCGATGGTCGTGGTACATGTTTCGTAGACGTTCGGTCGGCGGTAGTGGGACACGTTTTGAAGGGGAAGTAGAGGTTCACGTTTCGTAGTCGTTCATGGTCGCCGATAGTTGTACATAGTCATTGTTGGACTTGACGGATCCGATGACTTCGGGGTTCACCGTTGAACTTGACGAAACCCACGGCAACGGAGAGGTATGCGTCGGCGGTAGTCGTTCGGGCGGCGAGCATCGTCGGACTTGGCGGGCGTCGCGTAGTAGTACACTTCGATGGTAGTCGTTCACGTCCGTATTGGTACTTGGCACCATTGTGTCTCGAGTACTTGATGGTTCCGGTCGGGACAGCAAAACGTAGTCGACCGTGAAGATGTTTCGGTGTGGACCTTAGCGAACCAAAACAAGGCAGCACCATGGCAGTCTTGGCGGCCAACAAAGGGGTCGCGGTGACCACGACGATGAACAGGGGTGCGACACCATGGCGGGGAGGCGGCGTGCCTGTTTCGTTTGTCATGGGAAACCACGGCAGCAGCAGGAGCGACGGCTCTGGCGTGGGGCTGCCCGGTTCTCGCCGGAGCCATGGCCAGAGGCGGGCGATGCGGCTTCCTGAGGAGCCTAGGGCGGCCATGTAGGAGAGGGAGGCGCAGGCGGGAGGAGGCGCTGAGGCGGACGTGTGAGGGGGCGGCCACGGCGGCGCTGGTCGCCGGCATCAGGCCGCATGGCCCACGGGCAAGCAACGAGGGCGAGGAAGGTAGCAACAGGCGCGGGGAAGGGCAGAAACAGAGGAAGGGGGCCGCGCGAAGGGCGCCGTGCTCGCCGGCGCAGGGCAGCGGCCTACTGGAGAGGAAGCAGGAGCAGAGGGGCAGCGGAGCAGCGAGCCATGGAGGCCAGCGGTGCCATGGCTGTGCGGGCAGGCGAGCTCGCGGGGCCGTGGGGTGGCTGAAAGATCGTGGATGTCGCCTAGAGGGGGGGTGAATAGGCGCTTTAAAATAATTATGGTTTAGGCTTGAACAAATGCGGAATAAACCTAGCAGTTAATTTGACAAGCACAAAACCTACAACAACTAGGCTCACCTATGTGCACCAACAACTTATGCTAAGCAAGATAAACAACTAAGTGATGGTAAGATATATGACAAGAAACAATATGGCAATCACAAAGTAAAGTGCATAAGTAAAGGGCTCGGGTAAGATATGACCGAGGCACGCGGAGACGACGATGTATCCCGAAGTTCACACCCTTGCGGACGCTAATCTCCATTTGGAGCGGTGTGGAGGCACAATGCTCCCCAAGAAGCCACTAGGGCCACCGTAATCTCCTCACGCCCTCGCACAATGCAAGATGCCGTGATTCCACTAAGGGACCCTTGAGGGCGGTCACCGAACCCGTACAAATGGCAACCCTTGGGAGCGGTCACCGAACCCGTACACTTTGGCAACCCTTGGGGGCGGTCACTGGTACCGGTCAAATTGCTCGGGGCGATCTCCACAACCTAATTGGAGACCCCGACACTTGCCCGGAGCTTTACACCATAATGATTGAGCTCCGAACACAACCAACCGTCTAGGGCGCCCAAGCACCCAAGAGGAACAAGCTCAAGGGTACCAAGCACCCAAGAGTAATAAGCTTCTCAACTTGTAACTTCCACGCATCACCGTGGAGAACTCAAACCGATGCACCGAATGCAATGGCAAGGGCACACGGAGTGCCCAAGTCCTTCTCTCTCAAATCCCACCGAAGCAACTAATGCTAGGGAGGAAAATGAGAGGAAGAACAAGAAAGAGAACACAAAGAACTCAAAGATCTAGATCCAAGGGGTTCCCCTCACATAGAGGAGAAAGTGATTGGTGGAAATGTGGATCTAGATCTCCTCTCTCTTTTCCCTCAAAAACTAGCAAGAATCAATGGAGGGATTGAGAGTTAGCAAGCTCGGAGAAGGTTAACAATGGGGGAAGAACACGAGCTCAAAGGATAAGGTTCATTGGGGAAGAAGACCCCCTTTTATAGGAGGCGGAAAATCCAACCGTTATGTGCTCAGCCCGCACACAAGCGGTACTACCGCCTGGGTGGAAGAAGCAAGGAAAAGAGCAACATAACATGAACCTCGGGGCGGTAGTACCGCATATAAGCGGTACTGCCGCTGGAGGAGCAGAACACGGGATGAAAAGAGGCAGGGCAGAGCAAAGTATGGCGACAGTAATGCAGTAGCGGTACTACCGCATGACCGGAGCGGTACTACCGCTTATAGGCGGAACTACCGTGCCTTACTGTCGTGCAACTACTGCTAAACCCGACACGAAAAGAGCAGGACCCAAAATCGAGGCGGTAGTAGAGCGGTACTGGAGCGCTACTACCGCTTGACGCTATAAGCGGTACTACCGCTGCCGACCGCGGTACTACCGCAGGGAGAAAACCAGAACTGCCATAACTTCTTCATACGAGCTCCGAATTGAGCAAACTCAAGCTTGTTGGATACAAGACAACGAGTGGCATCAAAACAGCGAGAGGCAGGGGAGGTATGCCAACAAATAGAGGAGTGAAACCTCCAACCGAGAAGAACCGGCATAACCTCCAACATCGAAAACAACAAAGAAGATGTGAGTTAACTCCATTTTCGATGAACTCGAGCTTGTCACCAAGATGACCATAAGCTCTAAGACTCGCAAATAGAACCAAACAAGAACCAAGAAAGATGATGCAAGGATGCAATGTTTTGAGCTCTCTACGAACGATACGGTCAAGCTACTCATCGAGAGCCCCCCTTGATAGTATGGCAATCGATCCTATAACCCGGTCTCCCAACCACCACTACGAGACCGGTAAAATAGAAAACCTATCAAGGGCAAACCTTTGTCTTGCACATAGTCCACTTGAGATAGATGATGACGATCTTGACTTCCTCAAGTTGGACCACCTTTCTTAATTGTGTTGGCTCGATGAAGACTAGTTGATTGCTCCCCCATACTCCACTATGGGTGAGCCACTCTTCTGCACATCTTCACAAGTCCATTGTCACCACAATGGATGACAAGCTTCAAGCACTTGATCTCTTTGTGATGCATCACTTGAACTTGCACACGACAACCTAACCCCACATAGAACTCTCACAAAGACCATGGGTTAGTACACAAAGCGTAATTTACAATGCTTACCATACCATGGGATCACTTGATCCCTCTCGGTACATCTTCTGCGCTTTGTGAGTTGATCAACTTGATTCACTCTTGACTTAGTCTTGATCAACCTTGAACCTTTCCAATTCTCTTCATTTGGATGATGTCTTGAAGGTAGACACGAATGATCACACAATCTTCTTCTTCAAGACATGCTTGCAATAAGCCCAACTCTCACTTGACCAATCTTTGGATAATTCCTTGAATAACACCTTGGTCGACACAAACTCTCCTTGAAACCAACACATGTACTCCAAGAAAATCCTATGGACAAAACCTTCAAAAATAACTCAAGGCAACCATTAGTCCATCGAGATTGTCATCAATTAACAAAACCAAACATGGGGGCACCGCATGTTCTTTCAGTGGCAACGCCATGGAAGCGAGGAGGAGGTCGGGCATTCGCGCGAGATGAGGAGGTGGCGGAGCTCGATGGCGAGGCGAGAGGAGGGAGATGAGGGAAGGGTGGATCGAGCGATCCCCCTGGTGGCGTGAGGGGAATGCGAGACGGAGAGACCAGGGGTCGTGCTAGGGTTGAGAAGGGGTGTTTGGGCCAGCCTGGGACCGTGAAGCCAGATGGGCCGGGGCTGCAGTGAAGGAAGGCCTAGCTGGGCCTAAACGACCTGGTGGCTGGGATCTCTTCCCTCTACACTCTCTTCTCAAGAAAAAAACAGCACATAGATAAGAAAGAAAAGAAAGGGAGGATAGGGGAAGGAGTTGGACACGCGGATAATTTTCCTGGACTCACAACAATGTGCTTGTTCCGAGAAAATAGAAAAAAGGCCAAGATTGCAAAGTTTAAATTCAAACTCATTTGAATTTAAACAAAAGGTTTGAACTAGGACTAGGGTTATGAAGTGCCCAGAAAATGATGAGGATTTTTGGAGGAACCTCGATAAAAGGAGAAGGAGCTGTCGGCAAGGTTTTGAACTCGAACTTGAAATAGAAAAGACATGGGGAATATTTGCAAGTGTGTTAGAATATTTATTATAGCTCCCTAATATATTGGGAGGATATGTTATATAGAGAAATTACCATGTGAGTTCCCTCAATTTAAATGGATCGAAGATCCATACTATTTGATTGTTGAGATAAAGAAGGCATGAAAACATGATGCAATGCAAATGATGCAAAGATGAATGCATCAGACAAAACAAATCACACAACGAAACCCGAAAATCAAGGAAGGCATCTGAAGCTCTGGTCTTGGGGCGTCACAGGAACCAAGAACAAGAAAATCAGCAGGATGTTTAACTTTCCCACATAAGACTTCAACATCTCTAACAATCCCAACTGGTGAAATAGTATCTCTATTGTCAAGGTTAATTGTAACATCTATCTCTTCTATCTCAGCAGGTGCAATATCATGCATAATTTCTTTGTATAAGGAATGAGGTATTGCACTTGCACTAGCACCCATATCATATAAGCCATGATAACAATGATCTCCTATTTTAACGGAAATAGCAGGCATACCTACAAGAGGTCTATGTTTATTTTTAGCATCGGGTCTAGTAATTCCAGCAGCTTCATTGCAGAAGTAAATAACATGCCCATCAATATTATCGGCGAAGAGATCTTTAACCATAGCAATTTTAGGTTTAACTTTAACTTGCTCAAGGGGTTTGTGTGTCCTAATATTACTTTTGTTGACTACAGTTGAAGCCTTAGCATGATCCTTTATTCTAACAGGGAAAAGTGGTTTCTCAATATAAGAAGTAGGAACAACAATATCATTATAAGTGATAGTCTTTTCTTCAACTTTAATAGGTGCAGCTACTTTTACTTCAGCGGGAGGATTATATTTAAACCACTTATCCTTTGGGAGATCAACATGAGTAGCAAAGGATTCACAGAAAGAAGCTACTTTCTCAGAGTCAAGTCCATATTTAGTGCTAAATTCACGGAAAGCATCAGTATCCATAAAATATTTAACACAATCAAACTTAGGTGTTATACCTAACTCCTTACCTTCGTCGAGATCCCAATCTTCAGAGTTGCATTTAATTCTTTCTAATAAATCCCATTTGAATGCAATAGTCTTCATCATAAAAGATCCAGTACAAGAAGTAACGAGCATGGAGCGATTACTCAGAGAAAGCCGAGCATAATTTTTTTGAATAATCATTTCTTTTGAGAGCTCATGATTGGGGCATGAATATAACATTGACTTAAGCCTCCCCCAAGCTTGAGCGATGATTTCTCCTTCGCGAGGCCAAAAATTATATATATAATTACGATCACGATGAACAAGATGCATAGGATAAAACTTCTGATGAAATTCCAATTTCAATAGTTTGTAGTTCCATGATCCCATATCATCACATAGACTATACCATGTCAATGCCTCTCCCTTCAAAGATAAAGGGAAGACCTTCTTCTTGATAACATCATTAGGCATACCTGCAAGCTTAAATAATCCACAAACTTCATCCACATAGATTCGGTGCAAATCGGGATGTAATGTTCCATCACCTGTGAAAGGATTAGCTAGCAGTTTCTCTATCATACCCGAAGGAATTTCAAAGTAAACATTTTTAGTAGGTTCAGTAGGTTGAGGAGCAACTATTTGCTCTACTTGTCAGGGTAAAGATACCCCTAACAAGCCCCTCAAAGGATTATGTTCCATAGTAACAAGTGACAGTAAATTTCAGCACACTATATAAATTTTTCCTTACCAAATTCCACCTACCAAAGGCGCTTCACTCCCCGGCAACGGCACCAGAAAAGAGTCTTGATGACCCACAAGTGTAGGGGATCTAACGTAGCCTTTTCGATAAGTAAGAGTGTCGAACCCAACGAGGAGCAAAAGGAAATGATAAGCAGTTTTCAGTAAGGTATTCTCTACAATCACTAAAATTATCGGTAACAGATAGTTTTGTGATAAGGTAATTTGTAATGAGTATCGAGTAACAAGTGTAAATAAAGTGCAGCAAGATGGCCCAATCCTTTTTGTAGCAAAAGACAAGCCTAGACAAACTCTTATATGAAGTAAAGCGCTCCCGAGGACACATGGGAATTATCGTCAAGCTAGTTTTCATCACGTTCATATGATTCGCATTCGGTACTTTGATAATTTGATATGTGGGTGGACCGGTGCTTGGGTACTGTCCTTACTTGGACAAGCATACCACTTATAATTAACCCCCATTGCAAGCATCCGCAACTACAACAGAAGTATTAAGGTAAACCTAACCATAGCATGAAACATATGGATCCGAATCAGCCCCTTACGAAGCAACGCATAAACTAGGGTTTAAGCTTCTGTCACTCTAGCAACCCATCATCTACTTATTACTTCCCAATGCCTCCCTCTAGGCCCAAACAATGGTGAAGTGTCATGTAGTCGACGTTCACATGACACCACTAGAGGGATGACAACATACATCTCATCAAAATATTGAACGAATACCAAATTCACATGACTACTTATAGCAAGACTTCTCCCATGTCCTCGGGTGTTGGGGAACGTAGTAATTTCAAAAATTTCCTACGCACATGCAAGATCATGGTGATGCATAGCAACGGGAGGGGAGAGTGTTGTCCACGTACCCTCGTAGACCGTAAGCGGAAGCGTTAGCATAACGCGGTTGATGTAGTTGTACGTCTTCACGATCCGACCGATCAAGTACCGAACGTACGGCACCTCCGAGTTCAGCACACGTTCAGCCCGATGACGTCCCTCGAACTCCGATCCAGCCGAGTGTTGAGGGAGAGTTTCGTCAGCATGACGGCGTGGTGACGATGTTGATGTTCTACCGACGCAGGGCTTCGCCTAAGCACCGCTACAGTATTATCGAGTTGGACTATGGTGGAGGGGGGCACCGCACACGGCTAAGAGACGATCAACTTGATCAACTTGTGTGTCTAGAGGTGCCCCCTGCCCCTGTATATAAAGGAGCAAGGGGAGAGGTGGCCGGCCTTGGAGGAGGGCGCGCCAAGGGGGGAGTCCTCCCACCGGGAGTAGGACTCCTCCTTCCCTTGTTGGAGTAGGAGAGAAGGAAAGAGGGGGAGAGGAACAAGGAAAAGTGGGCTGCACCCCTTGTCCAATTCGGGCCAGAGGGGGGGCGCGCGCCTCCTTCCTTTTGGCCTCTCTCCTCTATTCCTGTATGGCCCAATAAGGCCCATATACTCCCCGGCGAATTCCCGTAACTCCCCGGTACTCCGAAAAATATCCGAATCACTCGGAACCTTTCCGATGTCTGAATATAGTCGTCCAATATATTGATCGTTACATCTCGACCATTTCGAGACTCCTCGTCATGTCCCCGATCTCATCCGGGACTCCGAACTCCTTCGGTACATCAAAACTCATAAACTCATAATATAACTATCATCAAAACCTTAAGCGTGTGGACCCTATGGGTTCGAGAACAATGTAGACATGACCGAGACACGTCTCCGGTCAATAACCAATAGCGGAACCTGGATGCTCATATTGGCTCCCACATATTCTACGAAGATCTTTATCGGTCAGACCGCATAACAACATACGTTGTTCCCTTTGTCATCGGTATGTTACTTGCCCGAGATTCGATCGTCGGTATCTCAATACCTAGTTCAATCTCGTTATCGGCAAGTCTCTTTACTCGTTCCGTAATACATCATCCCACAACTAACTGATTAGTTGCAATGCTTGCAAGGCTTAAATGATGTGCATTACCGAGAGGGCCCAGAGATACCTCTCCGACAATCGGAGTGAAAAATCCTAATCTCGAAATATGCCAACCCAACAAGTACCTTCGGAGACACCTGTAGAGCACCTTTATAATCACCCAGTTACATTGTGACGTTTGGTAGCACACAAAGTGTTCCTCTGGTAAACGGGAGTTGCATAATCTCATAGTCATAGGAACATGTATAAGTCATGAAGAAAGCAATAGCAACAAACTAAACGATCAAGTGCTATGCTAACGGAATGGGTCAAGTCAATCACATCATTCTCCTAATGATGTGATCCCGTTAATCAAATGGCAACTCATGTCTATGGTTAGGAAACATAACCATCTTTGATCAATGAGCTAGTCAAGTAGAGGCATACTAGTGACACTCTGTTTGTCTATGTATTCACACATGTATTATGTTTCCGGTTAATACAATTCTAGCATGAATAATAAACATTTATCATGATATAAGGAAATAAATAATAACTTTATTATTGCCTTTAGGGCATATTTCCTTCATCGGGAACAAACGTAACTACTCACAAAGCATATTCATGTTCATAATCAGAGGGGTATTGATGTGCATAATGGATCTGAACATATGATCTTCCACCAAGTAAACCAACTAGCATCAACTACAAGGAGTAATCAACACTACTAGCAACCCACAGGTACCAATCTGAGGTTTGGATACAAAGATTGGATACAAGAGATGAACTAGGGTTTGATATGAGATGGTGCTAGTGAAGATGTTGATGGAGATTGACCCCCTCCCGATGAGAGGATCGTTGGTGATGAGAGGATCGTGGCTAGGGTTTGGGCCCCCTCTAGTACTTTCTTTGCTTAGTATTTTTTATTAATTGCAAAAATGACTTCTGTGAAGTTTCAGGACGTTTGGAGCTGTGCAGAATAGGTCTATAACATTTGCTCTTTTTCCAGCCCAGAATTCCAGCTGCCGGCATTCCCCCTCTTCATGTAAATCTTGTAAAATAAGAGAGAATAGGCATAAGTATTGTGACATAGTGTGTAATAACATCCCATAATGCAATAAATATCGATATAAAAGCATGATGCAAAATGGACGTATCATACCTTGCCATGAGTTTGGCAAGAGGGTACAATAGTGATCCAGGAGTAGATCACTGGACAATGGTCAAAATTTGTCCTTAGTTACCTAAGAGGACTAAGGAAATATTTCTCGGTTATGGAGGTGATAAAGAGTTTGCCGTAAAGGGTTATATCGATGCAAGCTTTGACACCAATTCGGATGACTCAGAGTCTCAATCTGGATACATATTGATAGTGGGAGAAATTAGCTAGAGTAGCACCATGCAGAGCATTGTAGACATAGAAATTTACAAATATACACACGTATCTGAATGTGACAGACCCGTTGACTAAACTTCTCTCACAAGCAAAACATGATCATACCTTAGTACTCTTTGGGTGTTAATCACATGGCAATATGAACTAGATTATTGACTCTAGTAAACCCTTAGGGTGTTGGTCACATGGCGATGTGAACTATGGGTGTTAATCACATGATGATGTGAACTATTGGTGTTAAATCACATGGCGATGTGAACTAGATTATTGACTCTAGTGCAAGTGGGAGACTGAAGGAAATATGTCCTACAGGCAATAATAAAGTTGTTACTTTATATTTCCTTATTCATGATAAAAAGTTTATTATTCATGCTAGAATTGTATTGATCGAAAACCTAGATACACATGTGAATACATAAACAAACACCGTGTCCCTAGTGAGCCTCTACTTGACTAGCTCGTTAATCAAAGATGGTTAAGGTTTCCTAACCATGGACATGAGTTGTCATTTGATAACGGGATCACATCATTAGGAGAATAATGTGATGGCCAAGACCCATCCGTTAGCTTAGCATAATGATCGTTCAGTTTTATTGCTATTGTTTTCTTTATGTCAAATACATATTCATTCGATTATGAGATTATGCAACTCCCGGATACCAGAGAAATGTCTTGTGTGCTATCAAACTTCATAACGTAACTGGGTGATTATAAAGATGATCTACATGTATCTCCAAAGGTGTTTGTTGAGTTGGCATAGATCGAGATTATGATTTGTCACTTCGAGTATCGAAGAGGTATCTCTGGGCCCTCTCGGTAATACACATCATAAGCTTGCAAGCAAACGACTAAGGAGTTAGTCACGAGGTGATGTATTATGGAACGAGTAAAGAGACTTGCCGGTAACGAGATTGAACTAGGTATGAAGATATCGACGATCGAATCTCGGGCAAGCAACATACCGATGGACAAAGGGATTTACGTATGTTGTCATAACGGTTTGACCGATAAAGATCTTCGTAGAATATGTAGGAGCCAATTTGGGCATCCAGGTTCCGCTATTGGTTATTGACCGGAGAGGTGTCTCGATCATGTCTACATAGTTCTCGAACCCGTAGGGTCCGCACGCTTAACATTCGACGATGATATAGTATTATATGAGTTATGTGATTTGGTGACCGAATATTGTTCGAAGTCCTGGATGAGATCACGGATATGACGAGGAGTCTCGAAATGATCGAGAGGTAAAGATTGATATATAGGCCGATGATATTTGAACACCGGAATTGTTCCCGAGGATACCGGGTACTTATCGGGTCACCGGAAAGGAGTTTCGAGCACCCCCAGCAAAAATATGGGCCTTATGGGCCAAGTGAGGGAACACACCAGCCATGGTGCGCCCCTATAGAGGCCAGCCCTATGAGGAGGAGAAGGAAAGAGGGGAGGGTAAGGAAAGTGTGGATTAGGATGTCTACCTCCTTCCCTCTCCCCCTTTTTTCCTTCCACCTCAGTTATATATGGTGGGGGGATGGGTTGGGAGGGACTCCAAGTAGGATTCGTCCTACTTGGGTGTCTTTTATGGCTGCTCCTCCCTCCCTCCCTATATATGAGGACGGAGGCGCCTAACACATAACAGACAATTGCCTAGCCGTGTGTGGTGCCCCCTCCAACGTTTATACCCTTGGTCATATCTTTGTAGTGCTTAGGCGAAGCCCTGCGATGAGCACTTCATCATCACCGTCACCACACCGTCGTGCTGACGGAACTCATCTACTACCTCGATATCTTGCTGGATCAAGAAGACGGGGGGACGTTACCGAGCTGAATGTGTGCAGAACTCGAAGGTGTCGTGCGTTCGGTACTTGAACGGTCGAAGCTAGAAGAAGTTTGACTACATCAACCGCGTTGTCAAACGCTTCCGCTTAAGGTCTACGAGGGTATGTAGACACATTTTCCTCCTTGTTATTATGCATCTTTATGATAAATCATTGCGTGTGCGTAACATTTTTTTATTTTTCACGGAACGTTTTCAACATGAACGTACGGTCGGTTGCGAATTAATGCTCCCAGAAAGCGACGAGCTGGCCGCAGACATGTTTGGCTTGGAACCGAAGAGGAGGGCCATGATCGATCCGGTGAGCTCGCGTGCGCGACAGCCGAACCCGAACGTGGCCATTCCTTTTTGAAGTAAAAACGTGGCCATTCTTGCCGCGTGAGCTTTTGCCGTGCTCACAGAAGTCAGTCGTGCGCACTCTTACTTTATTGTGCTGTATACTATGTACTCCAAAGTGTTCAGACTCGACTCGCTCAATTTCTTACACCATCTACGATCGAACTTCTCAAATTAACTGAACAGATGCTGTACCACTGATCACACAAAAGAAAAAAGAAGAAAATTGACTCAGGGCATCTTCAATGCAAGACGCCTATATGGGCGCTTAGGAAAAAAAAAAATCTTGAAAAATTAAAAGCCCATCTAAGCGCTGTTTGTTACAACGCTGAGGGCTAATTAAGGGGGCGCTAAGGAAATCCGCCGCTACACGCAGCCTTCTATCTCGTACGAGAAAATAGCTCAAGCGCTCGGTTCCTTTTCTAGCATCGATGCCGTAGGTAGCGCCAGGATTGGAAGGCCCAACTGCCCCATCGACCAGGAATTCGATCCTGGCGCCTATGCTAGCGCCTAGCGTTGTAGATGCCCTTAACCGGACTTCTTAAAGCCTTCTTAAATGCCAGGCTATTTAGCAATCCTCATATTGGCCTTATATATGGGATAAGTATGATTCAGGGTCACTACATGTAGAAACAAAAATAGCCCTGGTTTACGACCTCTTGGCAAAAACATCGCCCGGGTCACACGCGAGTGCGGCTTCGGAGGCCCCCGAAACCCTAGACCAGCAAGGTCCCAGATCTCCTCCTCCGACCGCTGCCCCCGCCGGCGCCGATGGTGGCGGCCGCGCCTGGACGACGAGCCCCTTCCCTCCATCCTCGACAGGTCCTTTCACAGGGAGTGGAATGTCTTCGGGGTTGCCATGGTGGCAGGGTGGCCGGCAGCGGGATTCGCGGTGGCAGTTGCCGGCGCACGGCAGGGAGCGCGGTGGAGAGGCGGACCCAGTCCAGGTGCGCAGCAAAGTGGTCGAAGAGGGTGGGTCGCCGGTGCAGATGGGGGTGACGGCGTGAGCTCAAGGCCATGGTGGCGGCAACGTTGAGAGGCCCCGCCAGGAAGGAGTCCAGGATGGGCAGCGGCTGGCCGGCCGCCTACGTGTGTTGGGCGTGTTGTGGTGCTCTCAGAGGTGGCGGCGCCGAAGTGGTCGAAGGAGGTGCGTGCGGGTCAGATTTGAATCCCGCCATATTCGATATGGGCCTTAGGGCTGATTTTGTTGTGCGGCAGTCCCCTGGTGCGGGTGAAGGCCGTCGTGGCGGGGTTGGCTCTTGCACGACGTGGTTGGCTGTTGTGGCTTCTTGTCTGGGTGGATGGGCTTTTGTGGGTCGCGTTCTTTTCGGCAGTGCGAGTGAGGGAAGACCATAGATGCAGGGCTTCGACGACAAGTTGTTGCGGCGATGCAAGGCTTCATGGACGGTACTGCCTAAACCTTGGAGGCGTGGAGATGCGTGCCATTACGGATGAAAATCATGTCATGTTGTGGCTGGGCTGGCGGCGATGGCACCCGTGGGTGTCGTTCCCCTCTTTGGAGGTGTTGCCGAGTGTGTCGCCATCTCCCTCTCTTGCTTGGTGTTGGCAATTGTCTTCGAGCGAAAGCCTTGATTCGGTGCTGGATCAACACGATGGCGTCGTCCTCAACGTCGTCCCTCTGTTTGGGAGCACCGTGTCGGGGCACATGGTCTGGATGTCCTATGTTGCGCTCCTTCGGTGTTCGCCGCTACCCATGATCATTCTTCTCCTGCGCAATGTACAGTCGTCGCTGGTGATTCCAAGACGGCGCCTTTCTCGGGTTAGATCGAGTCCTGCCATCCTCTTTCACCTCCTTTCGGTATTAAGAGGGGATGGTGCATCGACAAGGGATGTTGGTGGAAGTTGCTGCTCTCTGGTGGTGACCAACGTCCGTCAAGACGCGGCAAGGTTTTCGGTTTTAGGCAAGCTTTTTTGCTTTGTAGTTACGTTGTTGTAGGTGGCTGTCTTTGAACTAGCTGGATGTGGAGTGATGCTATGCTCGTTGTTCATAGCGAGTGGTGATCATCTTGTATTTATAATTTTCTTTTTTATAAAATTATGATACACAATTTGTGTACTCTCGAAAATATAATATAAACATGAGTAGTGACCAAACGTGTCGTCACATAGGATTTAAACCACCACGAAGCATCTTTTTTCGTTGTTTATTATTTATTTTCTTTCTCTCCGCTTCTCGGTCAATCACATATTTTTTTTTCTTTCTCTCTGCTTCTCCGTCAATCACATATGGCCAGATGTAAAAATAAATGAAGAACATGACATCTTTGTTTATTATTTCCTTAAAGTTAGTGTAAAATTGAGCCACTTATTTTACAACAGAGAGAGTATTTCTTTTCTTTCTCTCTGCTTCTCCGTCAATCACTTCTCCGTCAATCACATATGACCAGATGTATAGAGAAAAGAGTGAAGAACATGACACATTTGATCAAAAGTGAGAAACATGACACATGTGACCGGACGCATACGGAGAAAAATGAGGAACATGGCTGCGGTGTCCGGATGTGTAGGGAAAAAAATCACATATGACCAGATGTATAGAAAAAAAGTGAAGAACATGACACATTTGATCAAAAGTGAGGAACATGACACATGTGACCGGATGTATAGGGAGAAAAATAAGGAACATGACTGCGGTGTCCGGATGTGTAGGAAAAAATATAAGGAGGAACATGACTGCAGTGTCCGGATGTGTAGGGAAAAAAAAGGAGAAACATGACTACGTGAATGGACAAATAGGGAGTTGCAACGGATGCGCCCGGACCGTGGACACCGAGGAGGCCAAATTCGCCGATTCCGGCTGTAGATGCCCTTATGACTTTATCCATCTTTTTATTTTATAGAAAAATTAGGACGACCAACCACATGACAGGATGCTGACATAGTCCGTGGATATGTTCGGACAATCGACTAATGCGTGTAGCTCGTATCTTGCACATTAGCAGTCATCCAAACCTAAAAGCAAAGAACGAACCAAGAATCTCCTCTGAAGGATCGACTTGCACGAGGCTTTATATTATGAGCAACCAGTGGGAACTGACAATTCTGTCACAAGAAAGGCGCCGTGTGATCATCAACACTTGCCAGTACCAACATCATGGCCTAACAACTCGGACAAACTCCAGCTTCGTACTAGTGATCGTGCAATGATCAAACAGGCCGCAAGCGTCGCCGAGTTGCCGTGATATTACAAGCCACTTATTCTCCACACGAAAGTGTTATAGGACTCTCAGATGGAGGCCAGGATATCCGGCTTTCGTCTTGTACTTCTCAAACAGTTCTTGCAACGCGCCGACGAATTGCCCGTGCACTTCGTTTATCTGTCGACAATGAGGAAACTTGTTTTTAGACGGCTGAAAACAATATACTGCTACTGTTATAGTGCAGGGGAACATGCAGAGATGAACTGTAAGATTAGTCCTACAAGTAATCAACTTATTTTCCTCTTCTAGCTTTTCACTAGATTGACAAAATTGTTCCTGGCAGCAGTTGCGTGATTATGAGTTTTCACCTCATCAATGGTAGGCAGAGGATTTTTCTTCAGCTCAATGGGTCTACCAACAACCACATGCATAGGTGACGAGAAGGCGATCGGTGTCCTGCATTCAGATGTGCCGGTAGATGATGAAAAGCCATCCAAACCGATATCGCAAATTCAACAATAATTATATCAACACGCAGGGAGTTACCCGTATCTTCCCCAGAAGATGATGGGAGTAAATTTAAGTGCTCTAGCAATGTTCACAAACAATTTGCCTCCTGGCCTCCACCACCTGTAAGCTTTGCTCTGACCAGATGATAACAACAGATAATCAACATTGGTAATTCTTCAGGAATGTATTCAAGGATAAAAAACGAAGAATACAGTTGACTTTGCAGGGACATGACCCTAAGCATATTCGGTAGCTTCCTTGTGTTTTCAAGTTTGGGAAACTGAATTTTCTTCAAGTTTACTTTCAACATTTTACAGTTAAAGTAACCAAATGTTGCTTTTTACCTGTCCGAAGCAGAAAACAGGGACTAAAGGGCAGCCAGCCTGCATAGCTATCTTGACAAACCCTTTTCTTGAATTAAGGAAAGCAACCTGCAAAACACGCAAGGGTTGGACAAACTTTACTTAGGAAGAGTGAGTAATAAGGTTATTTTAACTCAGAAAGTCAATGCTCCTCGTCAATGAATGACACGAGAAAGGATGCCATCGACGTGGCATAAGCACAAACCTCGGAATCATGATCCATGTGAAGAATCTCCTGTATACCTCCAGGCACCACGACGCAACTGTAACCAGCTGCAAGGTAGGAGTAGAAATTCTTCCTGGTTGCAGCAATCAGTCCTATCCATGTCCATATCTGCCTCAGGAATGGGGTGTGGAACACCTAACACAAATGGACCATTGAACAGAGTAAGGAACGCAGCCTACTAATCGATGGAATCAAATTAATCTGCGGCATTGTGCTGCAAGCAAATTCAGGGAGCTTACGTACCGCACTGCTCGCAAGGACTTTGAGCTTAGGCAGAGGCATGAACCCGACATGATTCGCCAGAGCCGCCACGCCGATCGGCAGCACAGAATGCGGTTCATAGCCAAACACTGCAAGCATAGCACACAAGTTAGCCAGGCACAGACTTTCTACCAAACAGATTTCTGTTTCTTTGCCCTTTTGATATCGTCAGCACCGAAACTGCCGTTGAATCGTCGGCTAAACACCGAATTAGCCCGGGAAATCCAGTGAAGAGCTAGATATGATGATCATTGCATCTGTATATGGAAACTGATTCTGAGGAAGCTCACCATAAGCCCTGCTGGAATCGAAGGCGTTGTAGTCCTCCACATGCAAGCTAATCGGGAAGTAGCCCATGGCATACTTGCAGATGAACCTGCAACCGCGAGCAGAACCATCGGTTGAACATCCAAGAAGGAATAAAACCGAGCAAATTGCAGCAATTAGGAGAGAAATGGACCTGCCGATTTTGCGGCCCAATTTGTCCTCGTCGTTGAGGGGGGTGAACATGAAGACGAGCTGCAACGCCACCACCCTGCATCATCAAGAAAGGAGTCAGCACTGACCCATGGAAGACAGGAGAAGAATAAGAAAGGAAAGAAAATGCTCTTTTGCCTCCTGCTATGCTAGAAAGAAAAGAGAATAAAGGAAAAGGGAAGGATTGGAAAGGGACGGGACGCACAGGGCGGCGAGGCGGAGCGGGAAGAGGAAGAGCGAGGCGAGGATGAGGATGACGTTGAAGTGGATTCCCCCGAGCCACAGCGCCAGCGCCGCGATCGTCCGCGGCAGCGAGTAGTTGGTGCCCCGGAACACCGTCGCCCCGCCCTCCTCCTCCTCCTCCCCGTCGGCCCGCGGCCTCTCCTCCTCCCCCTCCAGCGCGCCATTCGCGCCCATGTCGCGGAGCCGGGGCGGACCGGGGGAAGAAGAGGAAGAAGTTCCCGGTCGGTCTCCGCCGCTTCCCGGGAGTTTCTTTTCTTCCTTGCTCACGCACGCTCCGCGGAGGCGGGCGGATCCGTCCGGCAAAGGTGCTGCTGCCGCCGCCTACGCGTGCGTGTTTGGTGCGGTGGCGCCTCGGCCGTCGGATGTGCGGCGCGGTGCCTCGGATGGCGCACCGCGCCGCGTCTTATAAAGCCGATATCCCCGTCTCGTCGCGGTACGGGTGTCGTGTGCGCGCCGCATGCGCTCGACGTGGCGGCCCGCGCCCAGCCGCGCGGCGCGTTTCTTCGCCCCCGCGCGACGTCACGGGTTCCTTCGCCCCGTCCGTCCGGTCGTGCGTGCCGCTGCTCTCTCTGAACGAACGGCGGGGCTGCCCGCCAGATGCCACCGCTCCCTCGCTGCTCCTGCTTGTGTCCAGTCCGGTCCTGCCGAGCGCGCCGGACGTCCGGTCGTGTGTGCCGCCGCTGTCTCTGGACCCACCTCTCTCTGACTTGCGGGCTGAATCGGGGTGCACGAAAGCGGGTTGGAACGGGAGGAATTTCGGAGGAGCAAAAACCGTAAAGCTGTACACGCACAAAACGTTCTACTCCCCTTCACGCAACATCTTTTGGAATTCAACACCAATTTGGGAGGTACGATTACTTTCTTTTTGAAACCAGGGAGATATGATTCCAAGTTTCCAACGTGCGCGGTCGTAGGATTGAAGCACAAGAATGCCATAAAGAATAATTTGCCGTGAAGATCAATAGATTGGAAGTTTTTCCGCAAAAAAAAGAAGAAAAAGAATTTGTCGACTCGAGGCGTTCAGAAACAGTCTCTATATAAATAAATATAAAGGCCAAGAAAATAACCGCACTGTTCCCGTGTTCGATTTTTTTTATCAACTCGCCAAGGCGCCAAGCTGCCAGCGGTGGAGAGGATAACACGAGGTGGTGTGGAGTGGGTTTTCTGGACCTAGGGACACCTAAAGACGCATATACGTGATTCGGAGTCTGGATCTCGAGGTAGTGACGGCTTTTTGAGTCTTGTGGCGGTATGGGACGTCTCTTTCATTAACAGATCAGGTTCGATGCGGCTCGATAGGTGACACATGTGCCTCTTTCGGAGTTGTCGCGCGGTGCTTGTCGCCGGCAGATGATGCCACCGGTGGATGCGCTACCGGCGGATGCTACGCACGGCGTCTTATATGGACACGTCAAGTCATGCCTGCTAGCGGCAGGTGATGCACTGTGGCTCTGGCGGAGGTGTTATGTTTAGCCTGATGCTGTCGGAGGTGGCAACAGTAGCGGGAGGTAGGCGATATGGGACGTCTTTGTCTTTCGTTGTCTCCTCCAGAGGTATCCGCCTATCGAGGTGTCGGTAGACGGATAAGGTCGGATGGTACATACGGCTTCAGCGATGAGTTTATGCACTCCGGTGAAAACAAAAGATCTCTTATCATACTAAGTCATCGCGCGTTGTGTCGTGTCCTTACTGAAGGTGGTGGACTAAAACTTTGCTTCGGGGATGAGAATCCGGAGTTTAACCTTGTGATGGACTCGCCATCATCGGTGCATGTGCGACGATTTCTTCTTGAAGACGTAGCCTAGGAGTTGTGTTTTTTCGTTTATGTTGTGTTTTGTATCATAAGGATTAGTGGCTATCTGAGGAGGTACTGTCGTGAGGTATACGGCCTCAAGGTTTGTTTTCCGATTTATTTCCGGATCAATGGTGTTCAGCTACTGGATTTTGTACTTTTAAAAATATATGACTGCATGCATCGTCTTGATGTAGAGGCCGGGATTATTCTTCTTTTAAAAAAAAAAGAAAATATACAGCTAAAACATAGTCGTTGCATCCTTCATCGGTCAGTTTGTCAATTTTTGTACAGGCCGCATACATGCATATATTTTTGTACAGGCCGCATACAGCTAAAACATAGTCGTTTAATTTTCAAATTTTACATGCATATATTTTTTGTATCTATATATCCTCTAAGCGCGTTATTTATTTTAGTTTTCAAAATGCTTACATTAAAAAAAAACATTGTCGGATTCTGATGGACCGGCGAGATAATCTGAGGTGCTGTTAGGTTCGATCGTTTCTTTCCAACCTGTTTTTGAAAAACTACTAGTGTCGACACACAATCTCAATCATATATATATATATCTGGCAAGGACCGATTGCATTAGCATATCGCAATCACAGCTTTGAAGAGTAGGATTAGTTATCACTCTTCTACAGTTCTTTGATGGTGCTTTGGCTGAGGTGTTAGGCGAGGTCGGCGTGGGCGTGTTTTACTTTAACAAGGACACAAATTTTGCCTCTTTTTATTAATTATAAGAAGAGAGTATAATAAGTACATGACCTCGATCATAGGCAAGGAAAAGAAAAAGATTACTCTTGGGATATGATGTCGACCGACCCTCGGCTTATGCTCTAATACATGATATGATGATCGGTGTCATTGTGAAATGATTGTGTAAGGCACGTGTATTTCTTCCGTTCCATATCTTCCGAAAGACTAGCATGGCAAGGGGGGTCATGACTACTCTGGCTTCTAGAGGATGAGCCAATCGCAGACCACTTCCTTTGATACTGCCAAGATGTCCAAAGCAATGTCTTTTTGGAGATGGTGAATGCCTTTTTTATTGTTTCACCATCTCCAAGATCGGGAGTGATTATAAGAGAGGAGGATGACTTGGTGCTCCTATTGTCTTGGAACCACATATAGCTGGAAGCGATGGAATTTGCATTAGTGTGGGTCCGGAGAGAAACTCTATTTGGGATCTGATAGCCCTTCCTATTTGCATGGGAGGGGGGGGGGGGTTATTTTGGAGGATCATCATGATTCATGATAATTGTGTAGCATATGAGCTTGCGCAACTTGCAAATCATAATAAGCATTTTGCAATGTGGTATTTACCTTCTCCATCACTTTGGAATCGTCACCTAAGGGAGGATTGTCTCATCAATGCCGACCGAATAAACAGGCCTCCTACAGGACTCAACCCGGCTTGACAGAGAAGGCGCACATTCTGATGTTACACCATATTGGAGAATTCAGAAGACCTTGACATTTAGTGGCGCGAAGACTCCACGCCACAACATGAACACCATTAGCGGCGGTTAAGTGGAAGCACATAGCTCGTCACGTAGGAAAGCAAGCTCGTTTTCAACTACAATGCTGGAGACAGGCTCGGCTAGGTCGACGCGCAAGACAATGTCATAAGAGTAGAGGGCGACATAGAATGCCTGGCCCTGATCTAACTCAACTTGCCATTCTAGAATTTGACGGACTGACCGTTAGCCGACGCAACAATGTTTGATTTGACGGTGTTTGTCGCGAACTCTAATTTTTTGAAAGAATTGTTATAAAAGTTGAATGTAATAGCAGTTATGCTTTAAGGACATGTCTACATAAAAATTTAAATATTAGTGACCGGTATATACCAGTGACGGAGGCAAAAGACATTTTTTTTGGTGGGAGGAGGCAAAGGACTAGCAATAGCCGAGGCTCCCCCATGATCCCGTATATGTGTATATATGTGCTTGTTTTGCTTTTACATGTCGAATTTTCAGAAAAATACAGGTATTCGTATATAATTTGGACCATGCTATCAAAAGCTTGACTCATTTGCTCCGCCTTATCCTTTTCTTTTTGCGAAAATGATTCAGATTCATTATTAAAGTTCATCAGAAGTACAAAGCATCTCAAATATAATAAAAAATACATCAAGATTCCAAGACCAACGAACAAGCATTACTACCGCTAGAACGAGCCGCCGTTGCCGCTCCCCTATATTTGATTTGGTGGATGTATAATCGGTTTGGATGCACTCCATCCGAATTTATAACAAGACATGCAAAAAAAACTGGACCGGCCATTCTTTCTTATGCGGAAGAAATCAAGAAAGTGACAACGGAGAGCGAGTTGAGGGCGAGGCTTTGCCCCATAGACACTGCAACCACGAGTAATGCATAGAGCTGGCTTTTAAAGAAATTATCTAAGAACCTTGCACCTACTCACTTCACATGATCCGGGCAAACAGGTCCGGCAATGAACCCACTGAGTACATGAGGAACAAAGAGTAATATTTGAAGGACGCGTGATCTACAAAAGCAGATAAGGGTTCCCACATTTTATACGCATTGTGTCTTCATATGAAAACAGGTTCACACCTCACCATCTTCTGGACGGTGACATATGTTTTGTATGTTTTCTATTTGTTTTCCATTTGTTCCTCAGGAATAGGATGTGTACAACTTATTCTTGTGATCTTATCTGATATCCGTTTAAACGGAGACACGAGGCCATTAGGCCGTTTGCTTTACGTTTCATCAGAGAGAATGGATAAAGTTTGAGTTGCAGATGAGAGAAAGAGAGAATGGCTACTACGCTGAGGTGGCTGCCACGTAGGACAAAATTGAGAAGGGGCTTTCGAGTGATTTTAAGAGCCGGGCTTTATGTTTTAAATGATTTTGCTTGGTCGTAACTTCAACTTCTTAACCAGGATTATTTCCAAAATAAACAAATAAATAAACTTCTTCGCCACGAATCGAGTGGAGTAATACAAATACGTTGACCAAAGTTTGTTCCTTTTGAAAGGTTGCTACAAGTAAACATGGGATGTGGCACTTTTAAACTGTCTTCCTCACGGTATTTTCCGGTTGCACACTGCTCTCCCTACGAGCATCTAAGAGCAACTCTACCAGACCCCGTATTTTGCCGACCTGTAAAATGTGTTTACAGGTCGCACGGGAACGGTTATACATGCCGAAATTTACGGCGGCAGACTAGAAACCGCAAACAAACCTCTAAATTTAAAAAATGTTGTTTCGTACGAGAAATTTAAACAACAACTCACCGAAGCTCGCTCGCATAGATGGTTCTTCTTCGCATATAAGTTCATACAAGCCACATACGTACATAAAGGTTAGATATGGTAGACAATGCCTACGCTACCGCACCACTGCAATAAAATTGAGCTCACCGGAGCTCCCGCGGTATCTACCCACCGGCGGCGATCAGTCGGAGTCGGAGTCGAGGTCGACGAAGAGCTTCACCTGCTCCTCCTTCATCACGCGCAGGTCGGCCTCCTTCGATGCGTGCGCCTGCGATGCCGTGAGGCCCGTCTCGAGGAAGAGCCGCTCGTACTCGAGCTCGCGCCGGACGCGCTCTTTCATCTCCTCCTGATCTCTCGCCGATCGCTCGAGCAGTGGTGGAGCTTGAAGCTCAAGGCTGGGCGGGCTGGGCGGCCCAAACAAGTAGATTTAGCCTGTGGGCTTGTGTTCTAAGGCCCAGCAGTAAAAAAGCTAGTGTACAAGTTCTAAAATGTTGGGCGGGCCATGGCCTATCCGGCCTTGCAGTAGCTCCGCCAGTGCGCTCGAGGACGACACGCTCGAGGAGCTCCTCCTGCCCCGGTGGGAGGTAGTCCTCGGGTCCGATGACGCCTCGGCGCGGCGGCGCAACGGGCACGGCCTCCTCCGGCTCCCTCTTCACCGGAACGAGCCGCGAGCTCGATGCGCCCGCGGATGAGCACGCTGCGGACCCGTGGACGGATGAGCTCCCCGCGGACCAGTTGCCGGAGGAGGCGCGGCGGCGACGGGCGCGCTCGAGCTCGAACTCGTCGAGCTCGTGCCGGTCGAATGCCGGCGGCGGCCGGGCACCCTGGTTGAGCCACCGACGCGCCCCCCGCTTGCGCGCGGCGTCAGATCTGGCGCGGCGGTGGCGCTCCGCCTCATCCCCCGAGTCGGCCATGGTGGTTCAAGACTCGCCGGCGGCGAGAAATCGAGCGGCGCGGTGGGGAATTGGAGGGGAATACGGCGGCGGGAGGATAGGGTTTCGACCCGCATCTGTCCCGCAAACCCGCAGTTATAGTGGCTCGGGGTTGCGTTTGCGGGCCGCGGCAAAAAAATTTACGAGCCGGACACCGATGCGGGCTTTGTTCTGACCAGAAAAATAAGCCGAGCCCGTATAATCGCTGGAATTATGCGGATTTGCGCCGGATGCGGGGTCTGCTAGAGTTGCTCTAAGCCACAACTTGCCAAATTGGACCCTTAAATGCACGTGAAAGCGCCCGGATCGGGCCATTTCTTCATATGTACAGCCACATTTTTTAAATTGCCCTCTCTACTTTCTGTCATTTCAATACAGAGTTACAGAGGTTATGTGCGACACAACTAGAGCACGCACAAGCACACATGGGACTCAGAGCAACCGTTGCATGCACGGCCGGGGCCAGCACCAGGCCACGCGACGAACAACACGCGGTGCGGCTAGCGGCCGGACTAGCAGGCACGCCCGCCCGCGCTCGCGGCTGCATGCCCGGCGTCCTGCACAACCCGGCGTCTGCGGCACCCGCGAATGCCCGCGCCTGCGGCTACCTGCGCGCCCGTGGCTGCGGCGCCCGCGCACGCACGCGCCCACGCCCACGGCTGCACCTGCACACACGCGCCCACGGCTGCGCGCCGACCCACGCCTCGGCAGCTGCGCGCACTGCGCCCGCCCGCGGCAGCAGCGGCTACGCACGCACGCGCCCGCGGCGAGCAGAGACGGGTCAGAGAGGAAGATGGCTTGGGTGGTTGCGGCAGGCACGGCACAGCACGGCGCGGGCGAGCTCCGGCGTGGCGCGGGCGAAGGTTCCAGTGCCGCGCGAGCGAGCGAGTTCCCACGGTTTTCTTCGTCAGGTCGCTGCATGCGGGGTCGAGTGGAGGTGCCCGGACGTGACCGGGCATAACCGGGCAGCCTTATATTGCCCCAGATTTAAGACGAGTTTGAGATACCCCGCTCAGTCCAGAAGTTTAGGGAGAAAGTGGGGGTCTAATTTTTTTTCCGGGTGAAATAGCATTGTATTACTCAATCACAAGGTCCTTACAATCATTCGATGCTATTTCCACAACTTCAACTGGACCAGCTCCTAACCAAATCATGGTTCTACCATGGGTTCTAGCAAAACTAGCAAAACTATCACTAGCTTTATTTTGAGTTCTAGAAATATGAGAAATACAAGTTTTCCTTAAACCCAATAAGTACTTGATCTCTCTAACAATTGAAGAGTAAACCGAGCGATCCGTTCCCGAGCTTGATATGAGAGTGACCGCTTCAAGAGAATCCAACTCCAACGCTATCGGCACGTCACATCGTTGTATCGCCAGGGACAAGCCTTCCATACACGCGCACAGTTCCGCCTCGAGGGGGTCCCTGCACGAGTACAACACCCTGCAAGCCGAGTAGTTGATCGCACCCATATGATCACGCAGGATCATACCCGCCCCAACTTCACCTGACGCAACAAAAGAGCCATCAGTGTTCAGCTTGCACCACCCCGGATCCGGCTTCGTCCATCTTCGTTTCTCTTGATCTCCAGCACTACTCCCCCTCTTCCTTGGGATTCGCCATTCAACATATGATTTTCCCTTGGTCGGATCAGCTTGTGGTTTTTGCTTGATACCAATCAAAGACTCCAAGTAACTTTGCATAAAACGTACCGAGACTTCCATCGGCGGGGCAGGCTTAGCATGAGTGAGCTCATTCCGAACAAACCAACTTCTCCAAAAAATCATTAGTATCATTGTGCGTTCAAGTTCAGTAAGAGGACTCAGGACGTGTAGCAGCCATTCCTTACCATTATTCAGTATAGATGTAATGTCTGGAAGCCTCCATACCTTGGCCATAGCCACAAACATATCACGTCCGAATTGACACCGAACGAACGGATGGAAATTATCCTCCTCTTCTGTCCCACACACCGGGCATAAACTCGTAGTCTCCAGCCCAATACGATGTTTCCTCTGCCAAGTAGGGAGTGCATCAATTGCCATGTGCCATGCAAAGTGCTTGACAGTTGGAGGGGCATCACACTTCCAGATGAAATCCCAGCATGCACGGCTTCCTGAAGGCGACGCGCTGGACGTAGTCGCAGTACCTCGATGATCCTCGTCAAAGGCCAACTCGTATGCTGATTTGACAGAAAAAATACCATGCCGACCAGGACCCCATGCAATCACATCTCCCTCCAATCTGGGTGAGGCGCGAATCTTCAATATTTCATGCACATCTGCAGCCACAAAGTAGTCCCAAAGGAGCTCAATATTCCACGACCCATTAGGGTTCAGAAAACCAGAGACGAACCGAATGCGGCATCGCCCTTGCGGAGAGATCGGTTTATAAGAGAAGGGTCTTGGGATCCAACTATCTCGCCAAACCCTTATGCTTGCACCGTATCCAACTCTCCACAGCAGCCCTTTTTTCAACAGTTCCAGACCATGACATATAGCTTGACATGAAGATGATCCGTTTCCAGCAAAAACCGTGTCTTCCAACTTGCCATCAGGATAATAACGTGCTTTTAAAACCCTAGCACAAAGGCTATCAGGCTTGGTTAGTAGCCTCCACGCCTGCCTAGCCAACAGAGCTTGATTAAACAGCCTGAAATCACGAAAGCCAATACCCCCCCTGTCCTTGGGCTGCATGAGATAGTCCCAATTCTTCAAGTGTACCTTCCTCTTGCCCTTTGCCGACCCCCAATAAAAATTCCGCACCATGCGCGTGAGATCATCACAAACCAAAAAGGGTAGCTTGAAGACACCCATAATGTTGTTGGGGAATGTAGTAATTTCAAAATTTTCCTACGCACAAGCAAGATCATGGTGATGCATAGCAACGAGAGGGGAGAGTGTGATCTACGTACCCTTGTAGACCGACAGCGGAAGCGTTAGCACAACGCGGTTGATGTAGTCGTACGTCTTCACGGCCCGACCGATCAAGCACCGAAACTACGGCACCTCCGAGTTCTAGCACACGTTCAGCTCGATGACGATCCCCGGACTCCGATCTAGCAAAGTGTCGGGGAAGAGTTCCGTCAGCACGACGGCGTGGTGATGATCTTGATGTACTACCGTCGCAGGGCTTCGCCTAAGCACTGCTGCAATATTATCGAGGATTATGATGGAAGGGGGCACCGCACACGGCTAAGAATATGATCACGTGGATCAACTTGTGTGTCTAGGGGTGCCCCCTGCCCCCGTATATAAAGGAGAAAGGGAAGGTGCGGCCGGCCAGGAGGAGGGCGCGCCAGGAGGAGTCCTACTCCCACCGGAAGTAGGATTCCCCCCCTTTCCTAGCTGGAATAGGATTCGGGAGGGGGAAAGAGGAGAGAGAGAAGGAGGGGGGGGGGCGCCCCCCTCTCCTTGTCCTATTCGGACTAGGGGGGAGGGGCGCGCAGCCCAGCCCTGGCCACCTCTCCTCTCTTCCACTAAAGCCCACTAAGGCCCATATACCTCCCGGGGGGTTCCGGTAACCTCCCGGTACTCCGGTAAAATCCTGATTTCACCCGGAACACTTCCGATATCCAAATATAGGCTTCCAATATATCAATATTTATGTCTCGACCATTTCGAGACTCCTTGTCATGTCCGTGATCACATCCGGGACTCCGAACAAACTTCGGTACATCAAAATGCATAAACTCATAATATAACTGTCATCGAAACCTTAAGCGTGCGGACCCTACGGGTTCGAGAACAATGTAGACATGGCCGAGACACGTCTCCGGTCAATAACCAATAGCGGAACCTGAATGCTCATATTGTCTCCTACATATTCTACGAAGATCTTTTATCGGTCAGACCGCATAACAACATACGTTGTTCCCTTTGTCATCGGTATGTTACTTGCCCGAGATTCGATCGTCGGTATCTCAATACCTAGTTTAATATCGTTACCGGCAAGTCTCTTTACTCGTTTCGTAATACATCATCTTGCAACTAACTCATTAGTTGTAATGCTTGCAAGGCTTATGTGATGTGCATTACCGAGAGGGCCCAGAGATACCTCTCCGATAATCGGAGTGACAAATCCTAATCTCGAAATACGCCAACCCAACATTCACCTTTGGAGAGACCTGTAGAGATCCTTTATAATCACCTAGTTACGTTGTGACGTTTGGTAGCACACAAAGTGTTCCTCCGGTAAACGGGAGTTGCATAATCTCATAGTCATAGGAACATGTATAAGTCATGAAGAAAGCAATAGCAACATACTAAACGATCGGGTGCTAAGCTAATGGAATGGGCCATGTCAATCACATCATTCTCCTAATGATGTGATCCCATTAATCAAATGACAACACATGTCTATGGTTAGGAAACATAACCATCTTTGATTAACGAGCTAGTCAAGTAGAGGCTTACTAGTGACGTTTGGTTTGTCTATATATTCACACAAGTATTATGTTTCCGGATAATACAATTCTAGCATGAATAATAAACATTTATCATGATATAAGGAAATAAAATAATAACATTTATTATTGCCTCTAGGGCATATTTCCTTCAATCTCCCACTTGCACTAGAGTCAATAATCTAGATTACACAGTAATGATTCTAACACCCATGGAACTTTGGTGCTGATCATGTTTTGCTCGTGGAAGAGGCTTAGTCAATGGGTCTGCTACATTCAGATCTGTATGTATCTTGCAAATCTCTATGTCTCCCACCTGGACTAGATCCCGGATGGAATTGAAGCGTCTCTTGATGTGCTTGGTTCTCTTGTGAAATCTGGATTCCTTTGCCAAGGCAATTGCACCAGTATTGTCACAAAAGATTTTAATTGGATCCGATGCACTAGGTATGACACCTAGATCGGATATGAACTCCTTCATCCAGACTCCTTCGTTTGCTGCTTCTGAAGCAGCTATGTACTCCGCTTCACATGTAGATCCCGCCACAACGCTTTGTTTAGAACTGCACCAACTGACAGCTCCACCGTTTAATGTAAACACGTATCCGGTTTGCAATTTAGAATCGTCCGTATCAGTGTCAAAGCTTGCATCAACGTAACCATTTACGATGAGCTCTTTGTCACCTCCATATATGAGAAACATATCCTTAGTCCTTTTTAGGTATTTCAGGATGTTCTTGACCGCTGTCCAGTGATCCACTCCTGGATTACTTTGGTACCTCCCTGCTAGACTTATAGCAAGACACACATCAGGTCTGGTACACAACATTGCATACATGATAGAGCCTATGGCTGAAGCATAGGGAACATCTTTCATTTTCTCTCTATCTTCTGCATTGGTCGGGGATTGAGTCTTACTCAATTTCACACCTTGTAACACAGGCAAGAATCCTTTCTTTGCTTGATCCATTTTGAACTTCTTCAAAACTTTGTCAAGGTATGTGCTTTGTGAAAGTCCAATTAAGCGTCTTGATCTATCTCTATAGATCTTAATGCCCAATATGTAAGCAGCTTCACCGAGGTCTTTCATTGAAAAACTCTTATTCAAGTATCCTTTTATGCTATCTAGAAATTCTATATCATTTCCTATTAGCAATATGTCATCTACATATAATATCAGAAATGCTACAGAGCTCCCACTCACTTTCTTGTAAATACAGGCTTCTCCAAAAGTCTGTACAAAACTAAATGCTTTGATCACACTATCAAAGCGTTTATTCCAACTCCGAGAGGCTTGCACCAGTCCATAAATGGATCGCTGGAGCTTGCACACTTTGTTAGCTCCCTTTGGATCGACAAAACCTTCCGGCTGCATCATATACAACTCTTCTTGTAGAAATCCATTCAGGAATGCAGTTTTGACATCCATTTGCCAAATTCATAATCATAAAATGCGGCAATTGCTAACATGATTCGGACAGACTTAAGCATCGCTACGGGTGAGAAGGTCTCATCGTAGTTAATCCCTTGAACTTGCCGAAAACCTTTTGCGACAAGTCGAGCTTTGTAGACAGTAATATTACCGTCAGCGTCAGTCTTCTTCTTGAAGATCCATTTATTCTCAATTGCTTGCCGATCATTGGGCAAGTCAACCAAAGTCCATACTTTGTTCTCATACATGGATCCCATCTCAGATTTCATGGCTTCAAGTCATTTTGCGGAATCTGGGCTCACCATCGCTTCTTCATAGTTCGTAGGTTCATCATGATCTAGTAGCATGACTTCCAGAACAGGATTACCGTACCACTCTAGCGCGGATCTCACTCTGGTTGATCTACGAGGTTCAGTAGTATCTTGTTCTGAAGTTTCATGATCATTATCATTAGCTTCCTCACTAATTGGTGTAGGTGTCACAGAAACAAGTTTCTGTGATGTACTACTTTCCAATAAGGGAGTAGGTACAGTTACCTCGTCAAGTTCTACTTTCCTCCCACTCACTTCTTTCGAAAGAAACTCCTTCTCCAAAAAGTTTCTGAATTTAGCAACAAAAGTCTTGCCTTCGGATCTGTGATAGAAGGTGTATCCAATAGTTTCCTTTGGATATCCTATGAAGACACATTTCTCCGATTTGGGTTCGAGCTTATCAGGTTGAAGCTTTTTCACATAAGCATCGCAGCCCCAAACTTTCAGAAACGACAACTTTGGTTTCTTGCCAAACCACAGTTCATAAGGCATCGTCTCAACGGATTTTGATGGTGCCCTATTTAACGTGAATGCGGCCGTCTCTAGAGCGTATCCCCAAAACGATAGCGGTAAATCAGTAAGAGACATCATAGATCGCACCATATCTAGTAAAGTACGATTACGACGTTCGGACACACCATTACGCTGTGGTGTTCCGGGTGGCGTGAGTTGCGAAACTATTCCACATTGTTTCAAATGTACACCAAACTCGTAACTCAAATATTCTCCTCCACGATCAGATCGTAGGAATTTTATTTTCTTGTTACGATGATTTTCAACTTCACTCTAAAATTCTTTGAACTTTTCAAACGTTTTAGACTTGTGTTTCATTAAGTAGATATACCCATATCTGCTTTAAGTCATCTGTGAAGGTGAGAAAATAACGATATCCGCCACGAGCCTCAACATTCATCGGACCACATACATCTGTATGTATGATTTCCAACAAATCTGTTGCTCTCTCCATAGTACCGGAGAACGGTGTTTTTGTCATCTTACCCATAAGGCACGGTTCGCAAGTACCAAGTGATTCATAATCAAGTGGTTCCAAAAGCCCATCAGTATGGAGTTTCTTCATGTGCTTTATACCGATATGACCCAAACGGCAGTGCCACAAATAAGTTGCACTATCATTATCAACTCTGCATCTTTTGGCTTCAACACTATGAATATGTGTGTCACTACTATCGAGATTTAATAAGAATAGACCACTCTTTAAGGGTGCATGACCATAAAAGATATTAGTCATGTAAATAGAACAACCATTATTCTCTGATTTAAATGAATAACCGTCTCGCATCAAACAAGATCCAGATATAATGTTCATGCTTAACGTTGGCACCAAATAACAATTATTTAGGTCTAATACTAACCCCGAAGGTAGATGTAGAGGTAGCGTGCCGACTGCGATCACATCGACTTTGGAACCATTTCCCACGCGCATCGTCACCTCGTCCTTAGCCAATCTTCGCTTAATCCGTAGTCCCTGTTTCGAGTTGCAAATATTAGCAACAAAACCAGTATCAAATACCCAGGTGCTACTGCGAGCATTAGTAAGGTGCACATCAATAACATGTATATCACATATACCTTTGTTCACCTTGCCATCCTTCTTATCCGCCAAATACTTGGGGCAGTTCCGCTTCCAGTGACCAGTCTGCTTGCAGTAGAAGCACTCAGTTTCAGGCTTAGGTCCAGGTTTGGGTTTCTTCTCTTGAGTAGCAACTTGCTTGCTATTCTTTTTGAAGTTCCCCTTCTTCTTCCCTTTGCCCTTTTTCTTGAAACTAGTGGTCTTGTTGACCATCAACACTTGATGCTCCTTCTTGATTTCTACCTCCGCAGCTTTCTGCATTGCGAAGAGCTCGGGAATAGTCTTATTCATCCCTTGCATATTATAGTTCATCACGAAGCTCTTGTAGCTTGGTGGCAGTGATTGGAGAATTCTGTCAATGACGCAATCATCTGGAAGATTAACTCCCAATTGAATCAAGTGATTATTATACCTAGACATTTTGAGTATATGCTCAGTGACAGAGTTGTTCTCCTCCATCTTGCAGCTATAGAACTTATTGGAGACTTCATATCTCTCAATCTGGGCATTTGCTTGAAATATTAACTTCAACTCCTGGAACATCTCATATGCTCCACGACGTTCAAAACGTCGTTGAAGTCCCGATTCTAAGCCGTAAAGCATGGCACACTGAACTATCGAGTAGTCATCAGCTTTGCTCTGCCAGACGTTCATAACATCTGGTGTTGCTCCAGCAGCAGGCCTGGCACCCAGCGGTGCTTCCAGGATGTAATTCTTCTGTGCAGTAATGAGGATAATCCTCAAGTTACGGACCCAGTCCGTGTAATTGCTACCATCATCTTTCAACTTTGCTTTCTCAAGGAACGCATTAAAATTCAACGGAACAACAGCACGGGCCATCTATCTACAATCAAACATAAATAAGCAAGATACTATCAGGTACTAAGTTCATGATAAATTTAGGTTCAATTAATCATATTACTTAAAGAACTCCCACTTAGATAAACATCCCTCTAATCCTCTAAGTGATTACGTGATCCAAATTAACTAAACCATGTCCGATCATCACGTGAGATGGAGTAGTTTCATTGGTGAACATCACTATGTTGATCATATCTACTATATGATTCACGCTCGACCTTTCGGTCTCCTTGTTCCGAGGCCATATCTGTATATGCTTGGCTCATCAAGTATAACCTGAGTATTCCGCGTGTGCAACTGTTTTGCACCCATTGTATTTGAACGTAGAGCCTATCACACCCGATCATCACGTGGTGTCTCAGCACGAAGAACTTTCACAACGGTGCATACTCAGGGAGAACACTTCTTGATAATTAGTGAGAGATCATCTTATAATGCTACCGTCAATCAAAGCAAGATAAGATGCATAAAAGATAAACATCACATGCAATCAATATAAGTGATATGATATGGCCATCATCATCTTGTGCTTGTGATCTCCATCTTCGAAGCACCGTCGTGATCACTATCGTCACCGGCGCGACACCTTGATCTCCATCGTAGCATCATTGTCGTCTCGCCAATCTTATGCTTCCACGACTATTGCTACCGCTTAGTGATAAAGTAAAGCATTACAACGCGATTGCATTGCATACAATAAAGCGACAACCATATGGCTCCTGCCAGTTGTCGATAACTCGGTTACAAAACATGATCATCCCATACAATAAAATTTAGCATCATGTCTTGACCATATCACATCACAACATGCCCTGCAAAAACAAGTTAGACGTCCTCTACTTTGTTGTTGCAAGTTTTACGTGGCTGCTACGGGCTTAAGCAAGAACCAATCTTACCTACGCATCAAAACCACAACGATAGTTTGTCAAGTTGGTGCTGTTTTAACCTTCGCAAGGACCGGGCGTAGCCACACTCGGTTCAACTAAAGTTGGAGAAACTGTCACCCGCTAGCCACCTTTGTGCAAAGCACGTCGGGAGAACCGGTCTCGCATAAGCGTACGCGTAATGTCGGTCCGGGCCGCTTCGTCCAACAATACCGCCGAACCAAAGTATGACATGCTGGTAAGCAGTATGACTTATATCACCCACAACTCACTTGTGTTCTACTCGTGCATATAACATCAACACATAAAACCTAGGCTCGGATGCCACTGTTGGGGAACGTAGTAATTTCAAAATTTTCCTACACACACGCAAGATCATGGTGATGCATAGCAACAAGAGGGGAGAGTGTGATCTACGTACCCTTGTAGACCGACAGCGGAAGCGTTAGCACAACGCGGTTGATGTAGTCATACGTCTTCACGGCCCGACCGATCAAGCACCGAAACTACGGCACCTCCGAGTTCTAGCACACGTTCAGCTCGATGACGATCCCCGGACTCTGATCCAGCAAAGTGTCGGGGAAGAGTTCCGTCAGCACGACGGCGTGGTGACGGTCTTGATGTACTACCGTCGTAGGGCTTCGCCTAAGCACCGCTACAATATTATCGAGGATTATGGTGGAAGGGGGCACCGTACACGGCTAAGAATATGATCACGTGGATCAACTTGTGTGTCTAGGGGTGCCCCCTACCACGTATATAAAGGAGCAAGGGGAGGTGCGGCCGGCCAGGAGGAGGGCGCGCCAGGAGGAGTCCTACTCCCATCGGGAGTAGGATTCCCCCCTTTCCTAGTTGGAATATGATTCGGGAGGGGGAAACAAGAGAGAGAGAAGGAAGGGGGGGGGGGCGCCGCCCCCCTCTCCTTGTCCTATTCGGACTAGGGGGGAGGGGCGCGCGGCCCAGCCCTGGCCACCTCTCCTCTCTTCCACTAAATCCCACTAAGGCCCATATACCTCCCGGGGGGTTCCGGTAACCTCCCGGTACTCCGGTAAAATCCCGATTTCACCCGGAACACTTCCGATATCCAAATATAGGCTTCCAATATATCAATCTTTATGTCTAGACCATTTCGAGACTCCTCGTCATGTCCGTGATCACATCCGGGACTCCGAACAAACTTCGGTACATCAAAATGCATCAACTCATAATATAACTGTCATCGAAACCTTAAGCATGCGGACCCTACGGGTTCGAGAACAATGTAGACATGACCGAGACACGTCTCCGGTCAATAACCAATAGCGGAACCTAGATGCTCATATTGGCTCCTACATATTCTATGAAGATCTTTTATCGGTCAGACCGCATAACAACATACGTTGTTCCCTTTGTCATCGGTATGTTACTTGCCCGAGATTCGATCGTCGGTATCTCAATACCTAGTTTAATCTCGTTACCAGCAAGTCTCTTTACTCGTTTCATAACACATCATCTTGCAACTAACTCATTAGTTGTAATGCTTGCAAGGCTTATGTGATGTGCATTACCGAGAGGGCCTAGAGATACCTCTCCGACAATCGGAGTGACAAATCCTAATCTCGAAATACGCCAACCCAACATTCACCTTTGGAGACACCTGTAGAGCTCCTTTATAATCACCCAGTTACGTTGTGACGTTTGGTAGCACACAAAGTGTTCCTCCGGTAAACGGGAGTTGCATAATCTCATAGTCATAGGAACATGTATAAGTCATGAAGAAAGCAATAGCAACATACTAAACGATTGGGTGCTAAGCTAATGGAATGGGTCATGTCAATCACATCATTCTCCTAATGATGTGATCCCATTAATCAAATGACAACACATGTCCATGGTTAGGAAACATAACCATCTTCGATTAACGAGCTAGTCAAGTAGAGGCTTACTAGTGACGTTTGGTTTGTCTATATTCACACAAGTATTATGTTTCCGGATAATACAATTCTAGCATGAATAATAAACATTTATCATGATATAAGGAAATAAAATAATAACATTTATTATTGCCTCTAGGGCATATTTCCTTCAAATGTAAGTTGGGAGAGCCTGTGCAACTGACTTAATCAGCACTTCTCTCCCCGGTTGCGCCAAAAGGCCGTCTCCCCACTGTATCAATCGTTTGGTTAACCGAGTCTGTAAATTTTGAAAACGTCCCTTAGACATCCGACCCTCCGGTGTCGGCAGGCCCAAGTACTTTTCCTCAAAATGCATGTTAGTGATCTGTAGTACTGACCTTACTTCCTCCTGCATCGCAATGGGGCAGGCCTCCCCAAAAAGAATGGAACACTTGTTAGGGTTTAGGCTCTGGCCTGTCGCCCTACCATACATGTCCAGCACAACTTTGAACTCTCTTGCTTGTTCTCCCGTAGCCTCAAAGAACAACAACATATCGTTAGCAAACAATAAGTGCGACACACCCGGTCCTCTTCTAGACACTTTTACCGGTGTGATTACACCAGTAGCCACTTTGTTCCTTAGTAAAGCAGATAGCCCGTCTGCCACAAGCAAGAAAAGAAACGGGGATAGCGGATCTCCTTGCCGAAGCCCACACATCGGTGCAAACGAATCCAAGAGGGTTCCATTTAGTTTGACAGAGTATCTCACCGACATGACACAAGACATTATCCAGTCAACCCATCGCTGAGAGAAACCCAACTTTTGCATCATTTGCCTCAAGAAGACCCAATCAACTCGATCATAAGCTTTTGATAAGTTCAATTTGTACGCACATAAACTTCTTGTAGGATCCTTTTCCTGCATAATGTGGTGGACACATTCAAACGCAACTAGGGCGTTGTCCGTGATCATCCTTCCTGGGATGAATGCACTTTGTTCAGGAGATATGAGATCATCCAACAAAGGCCTCATCCTATTCACTAGGCACTTGGATATCACCTTATAGATAACATTGCACAAACTAATAGGTCTGTAGTCTTTGATTCTCACCGGGTTGGGAATTTTGGGAATAAGTACTATCGAGGTGGAGTTCACTCCCTCCGTCAAGATACCCGTACTGAAAAAATCCCTCACCGCTGCCAACACACCCTCCTTGAGAGTGCTCCAATTCCGCTGAAAGAATCTCGCGGGAAAGCCATCCGGACCCGGAGCTTTTAGAGGACCAATTTGAAACAAAGCATCTGAAATCTCTTTATCTGTAAAAGGCGCACACAACTTAGCATTATCCTCTTCGGTTACCACCTGGTTTATTAAGTCCAGAATAGGAGCAGCATTAAGCGTCGGATCAGCTGTAAAAATATCATGGAAACAAAGGTTAGCTAGTTCCCCCATGCCGGCATGGTCGGAGTGAATTACACCGACGCTGTCCGTGAGTTCACGGATCTTGTTCTTCCTCGCCCTCCAGACTGCCTTGCTTTGGAAATATTTTGTGCTTCTGTCCCCTTCCTTCAACCACGTGATACGCGAACGTTGCAACCAAAGCATCTCCTCTTGATACAAAAGCTCATTCATCTTATCCGTCACACGTGCAATATCTTGACGATCAGCGTTCATACTCATCAACTCCTCTAGCTGGGTTCGTGATTTTGCTAGCTCTCGAGTAACATTACCGAATTTTTTGCTCCTAAGTCGAAGAGTTGTCATCATTTTGTTAACGCATCTCTCAGTTGTACCATGTTATGCACACCCCCGTAGACCGAAAACAAGAGGGGAGAGTGTTGTCTACGTACCCTCGTAGACTGAAAGCGGAAGCGTTAGCACAACACGCTTGATGTAGTTGTACGTCTTCACGATCCGACCGATCAAGTACCGAACATACGGCACCTCCGAGTTCAGCACACGTTCAGCCCGATGATGTCCCTCGAACTCCGATCCAGCCGAGTGTTGAGGGAGAGTTTCGTCAGCACGATGATACGTCTCCAACGTATCTATAATTTTTGATTGCTCCATACTATATTATCTACTATTTTGGACTATATTGGGCTTTATTTTCCACTTTAATATTATTTTTGGGACTAACCTATTAACTGGAGGCCCAGCCCAGAATTGCTGTTTTTTGCCTATTTCAGTGTTTCGGAGAAATAGAATATCAAACAGAGTCCAAACGGAATAAAATCTTTGGGAGCGTGATTTTCTCACCGAACATGATCCAGGAGACTTGGACCCTACTCCAAGGAGTCAAAGAGGAGGTCTCGAGGGTGGGGGGCGCCCCCCTAGGGCGCGCCCCCTGCCTCGTGGGCCCCTCGGTGCTCCACCGACGTACTCCTTCCTCCTATATATACCTACGTACCCCCAAACGATCAGAACAGGAGCCAAAAACCTAATTCCACCGCTGCAACTTACTGTATCCACGAGATCCCATCTTGGGGCCTGTTCCGGAGCTCCGCCAGAAGAGGGCCGTCATCACGGAGGGCTTCTACATCATCATAGCCTCTCCGATGAAGTGTGAGTAGTTTACCTCAGACCTTCGGGTCCATAGTTAGTAGCTAGATGGCTTCTTCTCTCTTTTTGGATCTCAATACAAAGTTCTCCCCCTCTCTTGTGGAGATCTGTTCGATGTAATCTTCTTTTTGCAGTGTGTTTATTGAGACCGATGAATTGTGGGTTTATGATCAAGTCTATCTATGAATAATATTTGAATCTTCTCTGAATTCTTTTATGTATGATTGGTTATCTTTGCAAGTCTCTTCGAATTATCCGTTTGGTTTGGCCAACTAGATTGGTAGTTCTTGCCATGGGAGAAGTGCTTAGCTTTGGGTTCGATCTTGCGGTGTCCTTTCCCAGTGACAGAAGGGGCAGCAAGGCACATATTGCATCATTGCCATCGAGGATAACAAGATAGGGTTTATTTCATATTGCATGAATTTATCTCTCTACATCATGTCATCTTGCTTAAGGCGTTACTCTGTTTTTAACTTAATACTCTAGATGCATGCTGGATAGCGGTCGATGAGTGGAGTAATAGTAGTAGATGCAGAATCGTTTCGGTCTACTTGTCACGGACGTGATGCCTATATACATGATCATGCCTAGATATTCTCATAACTATGCTCAATTCTGTCAATTGCTCAACAGTAATTTGTTCACCCACCGTAGAATACTTATGCTCTTGAGAGAAGCCACTAGTGAAACCTATGGCCCCCGGGTCTATTCTCATCATATCAATCTCCATCACTTTAATCTTGCTTTGCTTTTTTACTTTGCTTTTACTTTTTACTTTGCATCTTTATACCAAAAATACCAAAAATATTATATCTATCAGATCTCACTCTCGTAAGTGACCGTGAAGGGATTGACAACCCCTAATCGTGTTGGTTGCAAGTAGCTATCGCTTTGTGCAGGTACGAGGGACTTGAGCGTGGCCTCCTACTGGATTGATACCTTGGTTCTCAAAAACTGAGGGAAATACTTATGCTACTCTGCTGCATCATCCCTTCCTCTTCAGGGAAAACCAACGCAAGCTCAAGACGTAGCAAGAAGGATTTCTGGCACCGTTGCCGGGGAGTCTACGCAAAAAGTCAACATACCAAGTACCCATCACAATCCCTATCTCTCGCATTACATTATTTGCCATTTGCCTCTCGTTTTCCTCTCCCCCACTTCACCCTTGCCATTTTATTCGCCCTCTCTCTCTCTCTCTATCCTCCCTCTCTTTTCTGTTTGCCTCTTTTGCCCGTTTGCTTTTGTCTGCTCGTGTGCTAGTTTGCTTGTTTGTCGCCATGGCTCAAGATAATACTAAATTGTGTGACTTCACCAATACCAACAACAATGATTTTATTAGCACTCCAATTGCTCCTCTTACCGATGCTGAATCTTGTGAAATTAATACTGCTTTGTTGAATCTTGTTATGAAAGATCAATTCGCCGGCCTTCCTAGTGAAGATGCTGCTACTCATCTGAATAGCTTCGTTGATTTATGTGATATGCAAAAGAAAAAAGATGTCAATAATGATGTCGCTAAATTGAAGCTATTTCCTTTTTCGCTTAGAGATCGTGCTAAAGCTTGGTTTTCGTCTTTGCCTAAGAATAGTATTGATTCTTAGAACAAGTGCAAAGATGCTTTTATCTCTAAGTATTTCCCTCCCGCTAAGATCATCTCTCTTAGAAACGATATTATGAATTTTAAGCAACTTGATCATGAACATGTTGCACAAGCTTGGGAGAGAATGAAATTAATGATACGTAATTGCCCTACTCATGGTTTGAATTTGTGGATGATCATACAAAATTTTTATGCCGGATTGAATTTTGCTTCTAGAAATCTTTTAGATTCGGCCGCGGAGGCACTTTTATGGAAATCACTTTAGGAGATGCTACCAAACTCCTAGATAATATTATGGTTAATTATTCTCAATGGCATACTGAAAGATCATCTAATAAAAAAGTGCATGCGATAGAAGAAATCAATGTTTTGAGTGGAAAGATGGATGAACTTATGAAATTATTTGCTACTAAGAGTGTTTCTTCTGATCCTAATGATATGCCTTTGTCTACTTTTATTGAGAATAACAATGAATCTATGGATGTGAATTTTGTTGGTAGGAATAATTTTGGTGTCAACGCTTATAGAGGGAATTTTAATCCTAGGCCATATCCTAGTAATCCTTCTAATAATTATGGGAATTCCTACAACAACTCTTATGGAAATTATAATAAGATGCCCTCTGAATTTGAGAATAGTGTTAAAGAGTTTATGAATTCACAAAAGAATTTTAATGCTTTGCTTGAAGAGAAATTGCTTAAAGTTGATGATTTGGCTAGAAACGTTGATAGAATTTCTCTTGAGATTGATTCTTTAAAGATTAGATCTATTCCTCCTAAGCATGATATCAATGAGTCTCTCAAAGCCATGAGAATTTCCATTGATGAGTGCAAGGAAAGAACCGCTAGGATGCGTGCTTCCAAAGATGCCTTTATTAAAGCGTGTTCTTCCAATTCCTATGAAAATCAAGATGAAGATCTAAAAGTTATTGATGTGTCCCCTATTAAATCTTTATTTTGCAATATGAATCTTGATGAAACTGAATATGATCTTCCTTTACCTAGAAGGCGTTCTAAAAATTCGGAGTATTTAGATCTTAATGATGAAATTGATGAAAGTGGGATTGAAAGAAATAAAAATCTAGATGTTGCTAAACCCACTATATTGGATTTCAAGGAATTTAATTATGAAAGTTGCTCTTTAATTGATTGTATTTCCTTGTTGCAATCCGTGCTAAATTTTCCACATGCTTAAAGTCAAAATAAAGCCTTCACCGAACATATGGTTGATGCCTTGATGCAATCTTATGAAGAAAAACTTGAGTTGAAAGTTTCTATCCCTAGAAAACTCTATGATGAGTGGGAACCAACTATTAAAATTAAAATTAAATATCATGAGTTTTATGCTTTGTGTGATTTGGGTGGTAGTGTCTCCACTATTCCCAAAACTTTGTGTGATTTACTAGATTTCCGTAATTTTGATGATTGCTCTCTAAACTTGCATCTCGCGGATTATACTATTAAGAAACCTATGGGAAGGATTAATGATGATCTTATTATTGCAAATAGGAATTATGTGCCCGTAGATTTCATTGTTCTTGATATAGATTGCAATCCTTCTTGCCCTATTATTCTTGGTAGACCTTTCCTTAGAACGGTTGGTGCGATTATTGATATAAAGGAAGGGAATATTAGATTTCAATTTCCATTAAAAAAGGGCATGGAACACTTTCCAAGAAAGAAAATAAAATTACCATATGAAACTATAATGAGAGCCACTTATGGATTGCCTACCAAAGATGGCAATACCTAGATCTATCCTCGCTTTTATGCCTAGCTAGGGGCGTTAAACGATAGCGCTTGTTGGGAGGCAACCCAATTTTATTTTTATTCCTTGCTTTTTGTTCCTGCTTAGTAATAAATAAATTATTTAGCCTCTGTTTTGGTTGTGTTTTTTGTGTTTAATTAGTGTTTGTTCCAAGGAGAACCGTTGGGAAGACTTGGGGAAAATCTTGTTGAACTTGCTGTAAAAAACAGAAACTTTAGCGCTCACGAGAACTGCTGTCATTTTTATTTGAAGAGTGCTATTTAGTTAATTATTTTTGCAGATGATTAATAGATAAATTCCTCACGTCCAGAAATTTATTTTAGAATTTTTTGGGTTCCAGATCTTGCGCTAGCTACAGATTACTACAGACTGTTCTGTTTTTGACAGATTCTGTTTTTCGTGTGTTGTTTGCTTATTTTGATGAATCTATGGCTAGTAAAATAGTTTATAATCCATAGAGTAGTTGGAATACAGTAGGTTTAACACCAATATAAATAAAGAATGAGTTCATTACAGTACCTTGAAGTGGTCTTTTGTTTTCTTTCGCTAACGGAGCTCACGAGTTTTCTATTTTGAGTTTTTTGTTGTGAAGTTTTCAAGTTTTGGGTGAATTCTTTTGATGGATCATGGAACAAGGAGTGGCAAGAGCCTAAGCTTGGGGATGCCCATGTCACCCCCAATATAATCCAAGGACACCAAAAATTCAAAGCTTGGGGATGCCCCGGAAGGCATCCCCTCTTTCGTCCACTTCCATCGGTAATTTACTTGGAGCTATATTTTTATTCACCAACATGATATGTGTTTTGCTTGGAGCATCTTGTATTATTTGTGTCTTTGTGTCTTAGTATACCACGATCATCCTTGCTGTACAAACCTTTTGATAGAGCCATACATGAATTAAAATTTGATAGAATACTCTATGTGCTTCACTTATATCTTTTGAGCTAAGTAGTTTTGCTCTATGTGCTTCACTTATATCTTTTGAGCTAAGTAATTTTGCTCTATGTGCTTCACTTATATCTTTTGAGCGTTATAATTTTGCTCTATGTGCTTCACTTAGATCTTTTAGAGCATGGTGGTGGATTTGTTTTAAAGAAACTATTGATCTCTCATGCTTCACTTAAATCATTTTGAGAGTCTCTTAGTAGCATGGTAATTTGCTTAATAATAATATGCTTGGTATTCAAGATTTGTGAAACTTTCTTTTGAGTGTGTTGAATACTAAGAAAAGATTGAAGCTTGATAATTGTTTTGAGATATGGAGGTGATAATATTAAAGTCATGCTAGTTGAGTAGTTGTGAATTTAAAGAATACTTGTGTTAAAGTTTGTGATTCCCGTAGCATGCACGTATGGTGAACCGTTATGTGATGAAGTCGGAGCATGATTTATTTATTGATTGTCTTCCTTATGAGTGGCGGTCGGGGACGAGCGATGGTCTTTTCCTACCAATCTATCCCCCTTGGAGCATGCGCGTAATACTTTGCTTTGATAACTTCTAGATTTTTGCAATAAGTATATGGGTTCTTTATGACTAATGTTGAGTCCATGGATCATACGCACTCTCACCCTTCCACCTTTGCTAGCCTCTCTAATACCGCGCACCTTTCGCCGGTATCATACACCTACCATATACCTTCCTCAAAACAGCCACCATACCTACCTATTATGGCATTTCCATAGCCATTCCGAGATATATTGCCATGCAACTTTCCACCATCTAGTTCATCATGACACATTCATCATTGTCATATTGCTTAGCATGATCATGTAGTTGACATAGTATTTGTGGCAAAGCCACTGTTCATAATTTCTTCATACTTGTCACTCTTGATTCATTGCATATCCCAGTACACCGCCGGAGGCATCCATATAGAGTCATACTTTGTTTTAGAATCGAGTTGTAATCATTGAGTTGTAAATAAATAAAAGTGTGATGATCATCATTTAATAGAGCATTGTCCCAAAAAAAAGAGAATGGCCAAAGAAAAAAGAAGGCCCAAAAAAGGAGAAAATAAATAAAAAGGGGCAATGCTACTATCCTTTTACCACACTTGTGCTTCAAAGTAGCACCATGATCTTCATAGTAGAGAGTCTCTCATGTTATCACTTTCATATACTAGTGGGAATTTTACATTATAGAACTTGGCTTGTATATTCCAATGATGGGCTTCCTCAAATTGCCCTAGGTCTTCATGAGCAAGTGAGTTGGATGCACACCCATTAGTTTCTTTTGTTGAGCTTTCATACATTTATAGCTCTAGTGCATCCGTTGCATGGCAATCCCTACTCACTCACATTGATATCTATTGATGGGCATCTCCATAGCCCGTTGATATGCCTAGTTGATGTGAGACTATCTTCCCCTCCTTTTTGTCTTCTCCACAACCACCATTCTATTCCACCTATAGTGCTATATCCATGGCTCACGCTCATGTATTGCGTTAAGATTGAAAAAGTTTTGAAAAAGTTAGAGTATGAAACATTTGCTTGGCTTGTCATCGGGGTTGTGCATGATTTAAATACTTTGTGTGGTGAAGATGGAGCATAGCCAGACTATATGATTTTGTAGGGATAACTTTCTTTGGCCATGTTATTTTGAGAAGACATAATTGCTTTGTTAGTATGCTTGAAGTATTATTATTTTTATGTCAATATAAACTTTTGTCTTGAATCTGAATATTCATACCACAATTAAGAAGATTTGCACTGAAATTATGCCAAGTAGCACTCCGCATCAAAAATTCTCTTTTTATCATTTACCTACTCGAGGACGAGCAGGAATTAAGCTTGGGGATGCCTGATACGTCTCCAACGTATCTATAATTTTTGATTGCTCCATGCTATATTATCTACTGTTTTGGACTATATTGGGCTTTATTTTCCACTTTTATATTATTTTTTGGACTAACCTATTAACCGGAGGCCCAACCCAGAATTGTTGTTTTTTTGCCTATTTCAATGTTTCGGAGAAACAGAATATCAAACGGAGTCCAAACGGAATAAAATCTTCGGGAACGTGATTTTCTCACCGAACGTGATCCAGGAGACTTGGACCCTACTCCAAGGAGTCAAAGAGGAGGTCACGAGGGTGGGGGGCGCCCCCCTAGGGCGCGCCCCCTGCCTCGTGGGCCCCTCGGTGCTCCACCGACGTACTCCTTCCTCCTATATATACCTACGTACCCCCAAACGATCAGAACAGGAGCCAAAAACCTAATTCCACCGCCGCAACTTTCTGTATCCATGAGATCCCATCTTGGGGCCTGTTCCGGAGCTCCGCCGGAAGAGGGCCGTCATCACGGAGGGCTTCTACATCATCATAGCCTCTCCGATGAAGTGTGAGTAGTTTACCTTACACCTTCGGGTCCATAGTTAGTAGCTAGATGGCTTCTTCTCTCTTTTTGGATCTCAATACAAAGTTCTCCCCCTCTCTTGTGGAGATCTATTCGATGTAATCTTCTTTTTGTGGTGTGTTTGTTGAGACCGATGAATTGTGGGTTTATGATCAAGTCTATCTATGAATAATATTTGAATCTTCTCTGAATTCTTTTATGTATGATTGGTTATCTTTGCAAGTCTCTTCGAATTATCCGTTTGGTTTGGCCAACTAGATTGGTAGTTCTTGCCATGGGAGAAGTGCTTAGCTTTGGGTTCGATCTTGCGGTGTCCTTTCCCAGTGACAGAAGGGGCAGCAAGGCACATATTGCATCATTGCCATCGAGGATAACAAGATAGGGTTTATTTCATATTGCATGAATTTATCTCTCTACATCATGTCATCTTGCTTAAGGCGTTACTCTGTTTTTAACTTAATACTCTAGATGCATGCTGTATAGCGGTCGATGAGTGGAGTAATAGTAGCAGATGCAGAATCATTTCGGTCTACTTGTCACGGACATGATGCCTATATACATGATCATGCCTAGATATTCTCATAACTATGCTCAATTCTGTCAATTGCTCAACAGTAATTTGTTCACCCACCGTAGAATACTTATGCTCTTGAGAGAAGCCACAAGTGAAACCTATGGCCCCCGGGTCTATTCTCATCATATCAATCTCCATCACTTTAATGTTGCTTTGCTTTTTTACTTTGCTTTTACTTTTTACTTTGCATCTTTATACCAAGAATACCAAAAAAATTATATCTATCAGATCTCACTCTCGTAAGTGACCGTGAAGGGATTGACAACCCCTAATCGCGTTGGTTGCGAGTAGCTATCACTTTGTGCAGGTACGAGGGACTTGAGCGTGGCCTCCTACTAGATTGATACCTTGGTTCTCAAAAACTGAGGGAAATACTTACGCTACTCTGCTGCATCATCCCTTCCTCTTCGGGGAAAACCAATGCAAGCTCAAGACGTAGCACACGGCAGCGTGGTGACGACGTTGATGTTCTATCGACGCAGGGCTTCGCCTAAGCACCGCTACAGTATTATCGAGGTGGACTATGGTGGAGGGGGCACCGCACACATCTAAAAGATCAAACAGATCAATTGTTGTGTCTTTGGAGTGCCCCCTATCCCTGTATATAAAGGAGCAAGGGGGGGTGCAGCCGGCCAGGGAGGAGGCGCACCAGGAGGAGTCCTACTCCCACCAGGAGTAGGACTCCCCCCTTTCCTAGTTGGATTAGGACTTGGGAGGGGGAAAGAGTGGAGGAGAAGGAGAGGCCCCCCCCCCTCTCCTTGTCCTATTCGGACTGGGGGGGGGGAGGGGCGCGTGACCCAGCCCTAGCCGCCTCTCCTCTCTTCCACCTAGGCCCACTAAGGCTCATTAAGTCCCTGAGGGGTTCCGGTAACCTCCCGGTACTCCGGTAAAATCCCGATTTCACCCGGAACACTTCCGATATCCAAACATAGGCTTCCAATATATCAATCTTCATGTCTCGACCATTTCGAGACTCCTCGTCATGTCCGGGATCACATCTGGGACTCCGAACAACCTTCGGTACATCAAACCATATAAACTCATAATACAACCGTCATCGAAACTTTAAGCGTGCGGACCCTACGGGTTCGAGAACTATGTAGACATGACCGAGACATGTCTCCGGTCAATAACCAATAGCGGAACCTGGATGTTCATATTGGCTCCCACATATTCTACGAAGATCTTTATCGGTCAAACCGCATAACAACATACGTTGTTCCCTTTGTCATCGGTATGTTACTTGCCCGAGATTCGATCGTCGGTATCTCAATACCTAGTTCAATCTCGTTACCGGCAAGTCTCTTTACTCATTCCGTAATACATCATCCCACAACTAACTCATTAGTTGCAATGCTTGCAAGGCTTAATTGATGTGCATTACGGAGAGGGCCCAGAGATACCTCTCCGACAATCGGAGTGACAAATCCTAATCTCGAAATACGCCAACCCAACAAGTACCTTTGGAGACACCTGTGGAGCACCTTTATAATTACCCAGTTACGTTGTGACGTTTGGTAGCACACAAAGTGTTCCTCCGGTAAATGGGAGTTGCATAATCTCATAGTCATAGGAACATGTATAAGTCATGAAGAAAGCAATAGCAACAAACTAAACGATCAAGTGCTAAGCTAACGGAATGGGTCAAGTCAATCACATCATTCTCCTAATGATGTGATCCCGTTAATCAAATGACAACTCATGTCTATGGTTAGGAAACATAACCATCTTTAATCAACGAGCTAGTCAAGTAGAGGCATACTAGTGACACTCTGGTTGTCTATGTATTCACACATGTATTATGTTTCCGGTTAATACAATTCTAGCATGAATAATAAACATTTATCATGATATAAGGAAATAAATAATAACTTTATTATTGCCTCTAGGGCATATTTCCTTCAGTCTCCCACTTGCACTAGAGTCAATAATCTAGTTCACATCGCCATGTGACTTAATACCAATAGTTCACATCACCATGTGATTAACACACATAGTTCACATTGACATGTGACCAACACCCAAAGGGTTTACCAGAGTCAATAATCTAGTTCACATCGCTATGTGATTAACACCCAAAGAGTACTAAGGTGTGATCATGTTTTGCTTGTGAGAGAAGTTTAGTCAACGGGCCTGCCACATTCAGATCCGTATGTATTTTTGCAAATTTCTATGTCAACAATGCTCTGCACGGAGCTACTCTAGCTAATTGCTCCCACTTTAAATATGTATCTAGTTTGAGATTTAGAGTCATCTGGATCTGTGTCAAAATTTGCATCGACGTAACCCTTTATGACGAACCTTTTTGTCACCTCCATAATCGAGAAACATATCTTTATTCCACTAAGGATAATTTTGACCGCTGTCTAGTGATCTACTCCTAGATCACTATTGTACTCCCTTGCCAAAAATAGTGTAGGGTATACAATAGATCTGGTACACAGCATGACATATTTTATAGAACCTATGGCCAAGGCATAGGGAATGACTTTCATTCTCTTTCTATTTTCTGCTGTGGTCGGGCTTTGAGTCTTACTCAGTTTCACACCTTGTAACACAAGCAAGAACTCTTTCTTTGACTGTTTCATTTTGAACTACTTCAAAATCTTGTCAAGGTATGTACTCATTGAAAAACTTATAAAGCATCTTGATCTATCTCTATAGATCTTGATGCTCAATATGTAAGCAGCTTCACTGAGGTCTTTCTTTGAAAAACTCCTTTCAAACACTCCTTTATGCTTTGCAGAATAATTCTACATTATCTCAGATTAATAATATGTCATTCACATATACTTATCAGAAATGCTGTAGTGCTCCCACTCACTTTCTTGTAAATACAGGCTTCACCGCAAGTCTGTATAAAACTATATGCTTTGATCAACGTATCAAAGCGTACATTCCAACTCCGAGATGCTTTCACCAGTCCATAGATGGATCGCTGGAGCTTGCATATTTTGTTAGCACCTTTAGGATTGACAAAACTTTCTTGTTGCATCATATACAACTCTTCTTTAATAAATCCATTAAGGAATGTAGTTTTGTTTATCCATTTGCCAGATTTCATAAAATGTGGCAATTGCTAACATGATTCGGACAGACTTAAGCATAGATACGAGTGAGAAACTCTCATCGTAGTCAACACCTTGAACTTGTCGAAAACCTTTTTGCGACAATTCTAGCTTTGTAGATAGTAACACTACTATCAACGTCTGTCTTCCTCTTGAAGATCCATTTAATCTCAATGGCTCGTCGATCATTGGGCAAGTCAATCAAAGTCCATACTTTGTTCTCATACATGGATCTCATCTCAGATTTCATGGCCTCAAGCCATTTCGTGGAATCTGGGCTCATCATCACTTCCTCATAGTTCGTAGGTTCATCATGGTCAAGTAACATGACCTCCAGAACAGGATTACTGTACCACTCTGGTGCGGATCTCACTCTGGTTTACCTACGAGGTTTCGGTAGTAACTTGATCTGAAGTTACATGATCATCATCATTAGCTTCCTCACTAATTGGTGTAGTAGTCACAGGAACATATTTCTGTGATGAATTACTTTCCAATAAGGGAGCAGGTACAGTTACCTCATCAAGTTCTACTTTCCTCCCACTCACTACTTTCGAGAGAAACTCCTTCTCTAGAAAGGATCCATTCTCAGCAATGAATATCTTGCCTTCGGATCTGTGATAGAAGGTGTACCCAACAGTTTCTTTTGGGTATCCTATGAAGATTTACTTCTCCAATTTGGGTTCGAGCTTATCATGTTGAAACTTTTTCACATAAGCATCGCAGTCCCAAACTTTAAGAAATGACAGCTTAGGTTTCTCGCCAAACCACAGTTCATATGGTGTCATCTCCACGGATTTAGATGGTGCCCTATTTAACGTGAATGTAGCTGTCTCTAATGCATAACCCCAAAACGATAGTGGTAGATCGGTAAGAGACATCATAGATCGCACTATATCTAATAAAAGTACGGTTATGACGTTCAGACACACCATTACACTGTGGTGTTCCAGGTGGCGTGAGTAGTGAAACTATTTCACATTGTTTTAACTGAAGGCCAAACTCGTTAACTCAAATATTTTACTTCTGCGATCATATCGTAGAAACTTTTATTTTCTTGTTACGATGATTCTCCACTTTACTCTGAAATACTTTGAACTTTTCAAATGTTTCAGACTTGTGTTTCATCAAGTAGATATACCCACATCTGCTCAAATCATCTGTGAAGGTCAGAAAATAATGATATCCGCCGCGAGCCTCAACACTCATCGGACCGCATACATCAGTATGTATTATTTCCAGTAAGTCAATTGCTCGCTCCATTGTTCCGGAGGACGGAGTTTTAGTCATCTTGCCCATGAGGCATGGTTCGCAAGCATCAAGTGATTCATAATCAAGTGATTCCAAAATCCCATCAGCATGGAGTTTCTTCATGCGCTTTACACCAATATGACCTAAACGGCAGTGCCACAAATAAGTTGCACTATCATTATTAACTTTGCATCTTTTGACTTCAATATTATGAATATGTTTATCACTACGATCGAGATCCAACAAACCATTTTCATTGGGTGTATGACCATAGAAGGTTTTATTCATGTAAACAGAACAACAATTATTCTCTAGTTTACATGAATAACTGTATTGCAATAAACATGATCTAATCATATTCATGCTCAACGCAAACACTAAATAACATTTATTTTAGGTTCAACACTAATCCCGAAAGTATAGGGAGTGTGCGATGATGATCATATCAATCTTGGAACCACTTCCAATACACATCGTCAGTTCACCCTTAACTAGTCTCTGTTCATTCTGCAACTTCCGTTTTGAGTTACTATTCTTAGCAACTGAACTAGTATCAAATACTGAGGGGTCGCTATAAACACTAGTAAAGTACACATCAATAACATGTATATCAAATATACCTATGTTCACTTTGCCATCCTCCTTATCCGCCAATTACTTGGGGTAGTTCCGCTTCCAGTGACCAGTCCCTTTGCGATAGAAGCACTCAGTTTCAGGCTTAGGTCCAGACTTGGGTTTTTTTCACTTGAGCAGCAACTTGCTTGCCGTTCTTCTTGAAGTTCCCCTTTCTTCCCTTTGTCCTTATACTTGAAACTAGTGGTTTTGTTTACCATCAACACTTGATGCTTTTCTTGATTTCTACCTTCGTTGATTTCAGCATCACAAAGAGCTTGGGAATCGTTTTCGTTATCCCTTGCATATTATAGTTCATCACGAAGTTCTACTAACTTGGTGATGGTGACTAGAGAATTCTGTCAATCACTATTTTATCTGGAAGATTAACTCCCACTTGATTCAAGCGATTGTAGTACACAGACAATCTGAGCACATGCTCACTGCTTGAGCTATTCTCCTCCATCTTTTAGCTATAGAACTTGTTGGAGACTTCATATCTCTCAACTCGGGTATTTGCTTGAAATATTAACTTCAACTTCTGGAACATCTCATATGGTCCATGACGTTCAAAACATCTTTGAAATCCCGATTCTAAGCTGTTAAGCATGGTGCACTAAACTATCAAGTAGTCATCATATTGAGCTACCAAACGTTCATAACGTCTGCATCTGCTCTTGCAATAGGTCAGTCACCTAGCGGTGCATCAAGGACATAATTCTTCTGTGCAGCAATGAGGATAAACCTCAGATCACAGACCCAGTCCGCATCATTGCTACTATCATCTTTCAACTTAGTTTTCTCTAGGAGCACATATAAAACATAGGGAAGCAATAACGCGAGCTATTGATCTACAACATGGATATGCAAATACTATCAGGACTAAGTTCATGATAAATTAAAATTCAATTAATCATATTGCTTAAGAACTCCCACTTAGATAGACATCCCTCTAATCATCTAAGTGATCACGTGATCCATAACAACTAAACCATAACTGATCATCACATGAAATGGAGTAGTTTTCAATGGTGAACATCATTATGTTGATCATATCTACTATATGATTCACGCTTGACCTTTCGGTCTCCAGTGTTCCGAGGCCATATCTGCATATGCTAGGCTCGTCAAGTTTAACCTGAGTATTTTGCGTGTGCAAAACTGGCTTGCACCCGTTGTAGATGGACGTAGAGCTTATCACACCCGATCATCACGTGGTGTCTGGGCACGACGAACTTTGGCAACGGTGCATACTCAGGGAGAACACTTTTATCTTGAAATTTAGTGAGAGATCATCTTATAGTGCTACCGTCAATCAAAGCAAGATAAGATGCATAAAAGATAAACATCACATGCAATCAATATAAGTTATATGATATGGCCATCATCTTCTTGTGCTTGTGATCTCCATCTCCGAAGCACCATCATGATCACCATCGGCACCGGTGCGACACCTTGATCTCTATCGCAGCATCGTTGTCGTCTCGCCAATCTTATGCTTCCAGGACTATCGCTACCGCCTAGTGATAAAGTAAAGCATTACAGGGCGATTGCATTGCATACAATAAAGCGACAACCATATGGCTCCTGCCAGTTGCCGATAACTCGGTTACAAAACATGATCATTTCATACAATAAAATTTAGCATCATGTCTTGACCATATCACATCACAACATGCCCTGCAAAAACAAGTTAGACGTCCTCTACTTTGTTGTTGCAAGTTTTACGTGGCTGCTACGGGCTTAGCAAGAACCATTCTTACCTACGCATCAAAACCACAACGATAGTTTGTCAAGTTGGTGCTGTTTTAACCTTCGCAAGGACCGGGCGTAGCCACACTTGGTTCAACTAAATTTGGAGAAACTGACACCCACCAGCCACCTGTGTGCAAGGCACGTCGGTAGAACCAGTCTCGCGTAAGCATACGCGTAATGTCGGTTTGGGCCGCTTCATCCAACAATACCGCCGAACTAAAGTATGACATGCTGGTAAGCAGTATGACTTATATCGCCCACAACTCACTTGTGTTCTACTCGTGCATATTACATGAACGCATAAAACCTAGCTCTGATACCATTGTCGGGAAATGTAGTAATTTCAAAAAATTTCTTACGCACACGCAAAATCATGGTGATGCATAGCAACGAGAGGGGAGAGTGTTGTCTACGTACCCTTGTAGACCGAAAGCGGAAGCTTTAGCACAATGTGGTTGATGTAGTCGTACGTCTTCACGGTCCGACCGATCAAGTACCAAACGTACGACACCTCCGAGTTCAGCACATGTTCAGCCCGATGACGTCCCTCGAACTCCGATCTAGCCGAGTGTTGAGGGAGAGTTTCGTCAGCACGACGGCATGGTGACGATGTTGATGTTCTACCGACGCAGGGCTTCGCCTAAGCACCGCTATAGTATTATCGAGGTGGACTATGGTGGAGGGGGGCACCGCACACGGCTAAAAGATCAAGCAGATCAATTGTTGTGTCTTTGGGGTGCCCCCTGCCCCTGTATATAAAGGAGAAAGGGGCGGTGCGGCCGGCCAGGGAGGAGGCGCACTAGGAGGAGTCCTACTCCCATCGGGAGTAGGACTCCCCCCTTTCCTAGTTGGATTAGGACTTGGGAGGGGGAAAGAGTGGAGGAGGAGAAGGAAGGGGGGGGGGCGCCGCCCCCCTCTCCTTGTCCTATTCGTACTAGGGGGGAGGGGCACGCGGCTCCGCCCTAGCCGCCTCTCCTCTCTTCCACCTAGGCCCACTAAGGCTCATTAAGTCCCCGAGGGGTTCCGGTAACCTCCCGGTACTCCGGTAAAATCCCGATTTCACCCGGAACACTTCCGATATCCAAACATAGGCTTCCAATATATCAATCTTCATGTCTCGACCATTTCAAGACTCCTCGTCATGTCCGGGATCACATCCGGGACTCCGAACAACCTTCGGTACATCAAATCATATAAACTCATAATACAACCGTCATCGAAACTTTAAGCGTGCGGACCCTACGGGTTCGAGAACTATGTAGACATGACCGAGACATGTCTTCAGTCAATAACCAATAGCGGAACCTGGATGTTCATATTGGCTCCCACATATTCTACGAAGATCTTCATCGGTCAAACCGCATAACAACATACGTTGTTCCCTTTGTCATCGGTATGTTACTTGCCCGAGATTCGATCGTCGGTATCTCAATACCTAGTTCAATCTCGTTACCGGTAAGTCTCTTTACTAGTTCCGTAATACATCATCCCGCAACTAACTCATTAGTTGCAATGCTTGCAAGGCTTAAGTGATGTGCATTACGGAGAGGGCCCAGAGATACCTCTCCGACAATCGGAGTGACAAATCCTAATTTCGAAATACGCCAACCCAACAAGTACCTTTGGAGACACATGTAGAGCACCTTTATAATCACCCAGTTACATTGTGAAGTTTGGTAGCACACAAAGTGTTCCTCCGGTAAACAGGAGTTGCATAATCTCATAGTCATAGGAACATGTATAAGTCATGAAGAAAGCAATACCAACAAACTAAATGATCAAGTGCTAAGCTAACGGAATGGGTCAAGTCAATCACATCATTCTCCTAATGATGTGATCCTGTTAATCAAATGACAACTCATGTCTATGGTTAGGAAACATAACCATCTTTGATCAACGAGCTAGTCAAGTAGAGGCATACTAGTGACACTCTGTTTGTCTATGTATTCACACATGTATTATGTTTCCGGTTAATACAATTCTAGCATGAATAATAAACATTTATCATGATATAAGGAAATAAATAATAACTTTATTATTGCCTCTAGGGCATATTTCGTTCAATGGCCTCATTGAAATCACACACGACAAGCCAAGGTAGATCATTCACGACTTTTAGTTGCTCGAGTTCGGACCACATGATGTGCTTGTTCTCAACACGTGGTTCACCATATATACATGTGATCCTCCATTGGGCCGCCCCCTCCTGGACACGGACTAGTGCATCAATAAAATGCTCTTCTTTGTCCAAAATCTCCACATCATAACTCTCATGCCAATAAAGCGCAAGACCACCGCTCATCCCATTACTATCAACTCCTGCAAAACCCTTCAAACCAATCCTCCCTCGCACCTTCTTCATTTTGTCAGCTCTCTGTCTTGTTTCACACAAAAACACCATGCTGGGGGAATGCGATTGACAGATAGTCGCTAACTCACGAACTGTCCGGGTATTCCCCCCCTCCCCGGCAGTTCCAGCTTAGGACATTCATTGGGCCCGACGGTCCTCCTCGAAGGAGGCCGCCTCTTCTGTCATTGTAATATCAACATCCTTCCTCTTCTCACCTTGCTTTCTTCTTTTCACAACTGGTATCTTGCCAGGCGTAGACGACGGGCAGACACCTCATTTGCCCCTGACCCACTTCCACTCTCCAACAACAAAACCGTTTTCGGGACTGCCAACAAGGCTCGGCACTGGTTGACCTCGCACCATCACAACTCCATCGTCCCCTATGAGCCTTTTCCGAACTGTCCGAAGATCTTCATCACCAACATTGGGGGCACCTGACACTGCAAGCACCCCATCCCCCGTCTTCCGTCCAGCGTCATCTACTCTCCCAGCCGGCTGACCTTCTGCACCACCCCTTCCTCCTGAGTTTCCTACTCCTCTACCTCCCCCTCTACCAACCCGTCTCCCTCCTCCCACGCCAAGACCTGCAGACGCCCCGCCTCTACCATGCCCTACACCACCTCCTGCCATAGCCGACTCACTACTCCAATGCAACCAGTCCCCCCAATCACACTCGGAAGGAACGTGGATCCTGTCTCCGCACTCCTCTACCACATGCCCCATACAGCCATAGAAAAAGCATAAATCCGGCAGCTTCTCATAAGTAATGGGGTACCTTTTCGTCTCTTTGAGAGTAATACTCACAAACATCACCAATGGTTTCTGCACATTCACAAACACCCTGACCCTTAAGCGGCTAGAAGGATTAATCCTCCCCTCATTCACAACCACCGTAAACGGCGGCTCTCCCACCATCTTAGCAACTTTCTCCGCTAGCTCCCTCTTTCTTGTTAGCCCATCCGGTAAACCTTTGATCCTTACCCACAGGGGAAACATATCCAGTGCATATTCGGAGACGTTAGTGAATCCATCATATTCCACAATAACCACCGGATCTCGTTGAAATTGCCAAGGGCCTCCCTCCATGACACGCTTCCAATCCCCCGGGCAATGACACTGAGCCAAGAACAGATTTGGCCCTTTGATGTTGAAAGTAACTCCCTGGGCACAAGCCCAAGCGTTCCTCATTGAATTCAGCAACGCCGCGTGACTAAACGGCCTCATAGTATGGACCCGGAACAAGCACAACCAACGAACATCTTTGATCATCTCTTCTACCTCTCCAGAAAGATCCAGGTCTTCCTCTTCCTCACCATGGAGCTTCAAGCCTTCAAATGCGTCTTCCAGCTCGGGTTCTGGACCAAACTGATCCCATCCATGGTCAACCTCTTCCCGATCTGCAGCTTCGTCCCGATCTGCGTCTCCCATCTTGACCCCCTCCCTCTTTGTGGCTCCATCCGCAGTCGTACCAAAGTCTGCTCCAGTCTCCCTTCTCTTGCCTCCAACGACGCCCTCATCGACAACAAACCCTAATCCGCCATGATCTCCCTTCTTCCCGCCCCCCGCCCTCCTGGACATCCTGATCCGCTATGCAACACCGCCGCCTTGTTCCCAAGGGTGAGCCCTTGCGTATCGTCGGTCAAGATCGCTAAACGTAACGCTGGAAATTGGTGGGTGGACTCCGGCGGCGCCGTCGGAGGAAGAGGTGGACTCTAGGAAACCCTAGAGGAAGAGGTTCATAAAGTGGGGGTCCAATTGTGTCACTTTTTTTGACCGGACACTATCGAACGGATGTTTCGGGCGTTTGAGGAGCATATATAGGGGGTCCGGTTGTAGATGCTCTAACCTTACTTGGATTAGCAATTCAGCACGCCGCGGTGGGAACCAGTCTTCGTGAATCATGATTTTCTTAGGGAATCTACAACCGCGACCTCTCAAACCCGCCTCATATGTCAGGGCAGGCCGCCTGGTCATTGTCCGGGTACGGTTTTTTTAGCTAGACGGACGCCTTAAACGGGCCTCAAACTCCAATAAACGTCCAAAAGTTTGATACCCAAAAACTGGTTTTAACGGATGAGAGAGAAGGTTTTGAAGCGCCAGGAAATTTTCTACTGCAACAGATGCCCTAAACTTTTAAATTTGAACATGATTCATTGCATATTTCGAAATTAGAAACTCTAGCATGAAATATTGAACATTAAACATTAAAGCAACATAATTAATCACTACTATGATAGAACATAACTACTATGGAGAGACTACTACAATAGACTATCACGAATCCGATGTTTTTCTATGCACACAGTACGTGTCAAAGTCTTCGTCGTCTGAGTCAATGTTGATCACCCCTCCGACATAGGGGCTTGCCTCCTGCAGGGCATACACATGCGGGAGCACACACCCGCCCAACCGTCCGGTTGCCTCGCGATCCGCAAAGTCACTGGATCTTGCACAAGCACACACCAAGTTTTATGTTTTAGTTTCCAAAATTTATGATTTTGATGTTTGCAGTTTCTGAAAACTTGTGATTCTGTCATTCGCTCGCACTAGGTTTCAGATTTTGACGTTTGCGGTTTCTGAATCTTACAATATATTTGTTCGCTCGTCTAAGTTTCAACAGTTAAACTTAACGAAGTTTTTAAAAAGTCAAAACATGATAAAAATATATCTTATTTGAAAGCTTTGTCACAAAAAACACGAATCTGAAAACCAAACTTAATTTGAACTAGTATCAGAGTGGCTCACGGCGGCCAGTGGGGTGGCAGCGCGTGATGACCCACAAGTATAGGGGATCTATCGTAGTCCTTTCGATAAGTAAGAGTGTCGAACCCAACGAGGAGCAGAAGGAAATGATAAGCGGTTTTCAGCAAGGTATTCTCTGCCAGTACTGAAATAAGTGATAACAGATAGTTTTGTGATAAGATAGGTTGTAACGAGCAACAAGTAACAAAAGTAAATAAAGTGCAGCAAGGTGTCCCAATCCTTTTTGTAGCAAAGGACAAGCCAGCACAAACTCTTATAATAGGAAAAGCACTCCCGAGGACACATGGGAATATCGTCAAGCTAGTTTTCATCATGTTCATATGATTCGCGTTCGATAATTTGATAATTTGATATGTGGGTGGACCGGTGCTTGGGTGCTGTTCTTACTTGAACAAGCATACCACTTATGATTAACCTCTATTGCAAGCATCCGCAACTACAATAAAAGTATTAAGGTAAACCTAACCATAGCATGAAACATGTGGATCCAAATCAGCCCCTTACGAAGCAACACATAAACTAGGGTTTAAGCTTTTGTCACTCTAGCAACCCATCATCTACTTATTACTTCCCAATGCCTTCCTCTAGGCCCAAATAATGGTGAAGTGTTATGTAGTCGATGTTCACATAACACCACTAGAGGCTAGACAACATACATCTTATCAAAATATCAAACGAATACCAAATTCACATGACTACTAATAGAAAGACTTCTCCCTTGTCCTCAGGAACAAACGTAATTACTCACAAAGCATATTCATGTTCATAATCAGAGGGGTAATAATATGCATATAGGATCTGAACATATGATCTTCCAACAAATAAACCAACTAGCATCAACTACAAGGAGTAATCAACACTACTAGCAACCTACTAGCACCAATCCCGGACTTTGAGACAAGAATTGGATACAAGAGATGAACTAGGGTTTGGAGATGAGATGGTGCTGGTGAAGATGTTGATGGAGATTGCCCTCTCCCGATGAGAGGAGCGTTGGTGATGACGATGGTGATGATTTCCCCCTCCCGGAGGGAAGTATCCCCAGCAGAACAGCTCTGCCGAAGCTCTAGATTGGATCCGCCAAGGTTCCGCCTCGTGGCGGCGGAGTCTCGTCCCGAAAAGTTCCTTCCTATTTTTTTCTCATCGAAAGACTTCATATATGAGAAGATGGATGTCGGAGAGCCACCAGGGGGCCCACGAGGTAGGGGGCGCGCCCCCACCCTCGTGAACAGGGTGTGGGCCCCCTGGCTTTCATCTTTGGCGAGGATTTTTCTTTATTTTTTTAAGATGTTCCGTGGAGTTTCAGGACTTTTGGAGTTGCGCAGAATAGGTCTCTAATATTTTCTCCTTTTCCAGCCCAGAATTCCAGTTGCCGGCATTCTCCCTCCTTATGTAAACCTTGTAAAATAAGAGAGAATAGCCATAAGTATTGTGACATAAAGTGAAATAACAGTCCATAATGCGATAAATATCGATATAAAAGCATGATGCAAAATGGACGTATCAACTCCCCCAAGCTTAGACCTCGCTTGTCCTCAAGCGAAAAGCCGATAACTATAAATATGTCCTCATGTTTAGAGGTGGAGGCGTTGATAAAAATAAAATACAGACATGAAGGCATCATGGTTATTCTCATAACAGCAACATATATAGATTTTGTCATATGATTACTTATGTTCAAGAGATGATCTATTCACAATACAAAAGTATAAATCATAAACCTTATTGGGCTCCGACAAACTATAATCTCAGTCATTGAAGCAATTGCAATTTATCATAACATCGGAAAGAGTCCATGTCAGAGCTAAAAAGCAAGTCCACATACTCAACTATCATTTAGTCCTCCATAATTGCTAACACTCACGTGATACTTGTGGTTAGGGAGTTTTAACCGGACACAGAGAAAGATAGGGGCTTATAGTTTTGCCCCACAACCTGTTACCTCTAGGGTAATGTCAACAATAATGGTTCATGCTCCCCTACATCCAATTAGATATATATATATATATATATATATATATATATATATATATATATATATAGTGTTACTATTCATCACCCAGGATGCAGAATAAGTTATTCTTCACCCGAGGTAATCTTACGATCGCTTTCTAAATAAATTATGTTTAGAATATAAATAGTTACGTGCAGATTGATTCAATATGTAAAATTTGGTTTTAAAAAAATAAAAATATAGTTATAAGACCAGAAAAATCACATTTTATGTATGTTTTACACTATGTTTTTACATTCATAATTTTACGTAACATAAAATATTTTTTACGGCGAGTACATATTTTCTTACGTTCTCTTTTTATGTATGAAATAAGACAAAATTTATGAAACATAAAAATATGGTGCATTGATGTCAAAATAGAGAGGGGTGAAGAATAACTATTCCTCAACCAGGGTGACGAATAGCGTGACCCTATATATATATATATATATCATGTTCTTTCCAACATGCTGAGCTTGCCAAAGGATAAAATGAAAAAAAAAGGTGAAGGTCACCATGACTCTTGCATAAGGTAGAAGATAATAATAAAGGATAGGCCCTTCGCAGAGGGAAGCAGAGGTTGCCATGCACTTTTATGGTTGGATGTATAAAATCTCAATGCGAAAGAACGTCACTTTATATTGCCCCTTGTGATATGAACCTTTATTATGCAGTCCGTCGCTTTTATTACTTCCACATCACAAGATCGTATAAAGCTTATTTCTCCCACACCAATCGATCATACATATTTAGAGCAATTTTTATTGCTTTGCACCGATGACAACTTACTTGAAGGATCTTACTCAATCCATAGGTAGATATGGTGGACTCTCATGGCAAAACTGGTTTAAGGGTATTTGGAAGCACAAGTAGTATTTCTACTTGGTGCTGAGAATTTGGCTAGCATGAGGGGGAAAAGCAAGCTCAACAAGTTAGAGGATCCATGACAACATACTTTATCTCAGATATAAGAAAGACATAACTCATTACGTTGTCTTCCTTGTCCAACATCAACTCTTTAGCATGTCATATTTTAATGAGTGCTCCCAATCATAAAAGATGTCAATGATAATATATCTATATGTGAAAACCTCTCTTTCCTTATTACTTCCTATTAATTGCAACAATGACCAAAGCTATTCTTGCCAACTCCCAACAACTTTTAATCATCATACTCTTTCTATGTGAAGTCATTACTCTCAATAAGATCAATATGAACTTTTTGTTTCTTTTTATTCTTTTTCTCTTTACTTTTATTCACCCAAGATCATGACAAAATAATCAAGCCCTTGACTCAACACTAATCTTTATTATATATAGCTCACGGACTCGATTACATAGAGAGATCATAAAGCAAACTCAAAACTAGATCACGCCATAAACTTTATTCTACTAGATCAAGATACTACTAATAGGATCGAACTAAGAAAACGGTAAAGATAGGAGTTGTGATTGTGATACGATACTAGGGCACCTCCCCCAAGCTTGGCAGTTGCCTAGGGGAGTGCCCATACCCATGTGATTAGATCTCCTTGGTTGGTGAAGAAGGTGGAGGTGTTATTGATGATGCAGGCTTGTCATCCATCTTCCAAGGCATAGGTTCACCATCATAGAAGGATGGTCGAGTCTCCGGAATCCTCGAATCTGTAGCCAAACTCATTCTTTTGAATCTATATTCATACTCACAGTTTTGGTTTTGCAGGTCATAGATTTGGGCTTGGAGGTGCTCGATCTTCTCATATAGCTTGAAGATGGCCTCCTCAGTGTTCTTGGCATCCGGCTTGTAGTTGTTGGTGAACTCCGCGAGCATCATGTGGCTAGCGTTGATTCCACGCTCCACCATCCCCTGGCACTTGAAAACTTGTTGCTCCATTGCTTCGAGCTTCGTCTCCACGCTTCCGGTTCCCTTTGGTCCCTCAACATCGTGGATGTGCAACAACCCATCATGCATCTCAATGGTTTGAGGGTGTCGGAGCACCTCCGCGAGGTAAGGGTTGATGAACTTCTCGAAGAACTTGTCCTTGGAAGCACTTGGGGACGTCATGATAATCTAGATCTGTCAGAAAAACAGCTCGAAACAAGAACAGAGGAGGTTTGCGTGATACGGGAATCAAAACCTTCGGGAGGTTATATAATTTACCGACCAAAATACGTAACATGCAAGAAAACGGAGTCCAGAAGGCACACGAGGTGCTCACGAGGTAGGGGGCGTGCCCTGGGGGGTAGGGTGTGCCCAGCACCCTCGTGGGGCCCTCGTGTCCTTCCTGGACTGCTACTTATGTTTCTATTTTTCTAAATATTCCAAAACGGAGAAATATTGACTTAAAAATTGTTTTGGAGTCGGTTTACTTACCGTACCACATACCTATTCCTTTTTGGAGTCTGAAACGTTCCGGAAAGTGTCTCTTATGTATTCCTTCGGGGTTACTGTTTCAATAATATTGGTTTCAACATTTATGGGATTACCTGAGATATAATGTTTGATTCTTTGACCGTTTACCACCTTCGGATTTGTGCCCACGAAGTTGTTGATTTTTATGGCACCGGAACGATAGACCTCTTCGATAACATAGGGGCCTTCCCATTTACAGAGAAGTTTTCCTGCAAAAAATCTTAAACGAGAGTTGTATAGCAATACATAATCACCTACATTAAACTCACGCTTTTGTATCCTTTTGTCATGCCATCTTTTAACTTTTTCTTTAAACAACTTGGCATTTTCATAAGCTTGGGTTCTCCATTCATCAAGTGAACTAATATCAAATAACCTCTTTTCACCGGCAAGTTTAAAATCATAGTTAAGCTCTTTAATAGCCCAATATGCCTTATGTTCTAGTTCGAGAGGTAAGTGACATGCTTTTCCATAAACCATTTTATACGGAGACATACCCATAGGATTTTTATATGCAGTTCTATAAGCCCACAATGCATCATCAAGTTTTTCGGACCAATTCTTTCTAGACCTATTAACAGTCTTTTGCAAAATTAATTTGAGCTCTATGGGTGATAAGGAGATGCAATTCTATGATTAACATCATATTTAGCAAGCATTTTACGGAAAGCACCATGAATAAAGTGTGAACAACCATCAGTCATTAAATATCTAGGGACTCCAAACCTCGGGAAAATAACTTCCTTAAGCATTTTAATAGAAGTGTTATGATCAGCACTACTAGTTGGAATAGCTTCTACCCACTTAGTAACGTAATCAACAACAACTAAAATATGTGTGTATCCATTAGAGGCAGGAAAAGGTCCCATATAATCAAAACCCCAAACATCAAATGGTTCAATAACAAGTGAATAATTCATAGGCATTTCTTGACGTCTACTAATATTACCAATTCTTTGACATTCATCACAAGACAAGACAAACTTACGGGCATCCCTGAAGAGAGTAGGCCAATAAAAACCAGATTGCAATACCTTATGTGCAGTTCTATCTCCAGCGTGGTGTCCTCCATAAGCCTCAGAATGACACTTGCGTAGGATCTGTTCCTGTTCATGCTCAGGTACACAACGTCTAATAACACCATCTACTCCTTCCTTATAAAGATGTGGGTCATCCCAAAAGTAATATCTTAAATCATAGAAAAACTTGTTTCTTTTGCTGGCATGTGAAGCTAGGTGGTATAAACTTAGCAACAATATAATTAGCATAATCAGCATACCATGGAGTACTACGAGAAGTACTTATAACATTTAATTGTTCATCAGGAAAGCTATCATTAATAGGTAGTGGGTCATCAAGAATATTTTCTAACCTAGACAAGTTGTCTGCAACGGGGTTCTCAGCTCCCTTTCTATCAACAATATGCAAATCAAATTCTTGTAGCAAGAGAACCCATCTAATAAGTCTAGGCTTAGCATCTGTCTTTTCCATAAGATATTTAATAGCAGCATGATCAGTTTGAATAGTTACTTTAGAATCAACAATATAAGATCTGAACTTATCACAAGCAAATACAACTGCTAAAAGCTCTTTTTCAGTAGTAGCATAATTTATTTGAGCATTGTCTAGAGTCTTACTAGCATAATGAATAACATTTAATTTCTTATCAACTCTTTGCCCTAGAACAACACCTATAGCATAATCACTAGCATCACACATAATTTCAAAGGGTAGGTTCCAATCAGGTGGCTGAACAACAGGTGCAGTGACTAATGCTTTCTTAAGTATTTCAAATGCTTCTACACAATCATCATCAAAGACAAATGGTATATCTTTTTGCAATAAATTAGTCAGAGGCCAAGAAATTTTTGAGAAGTCCTTAATGAACCTCCTGTAAAATCCGGCGTGACTAAGTAAACTTCTTATACCTTTGATGTCCTTGGGACATGACATCTTTTCAATAGCATCAACCTTGGCTTTATCAACTTCAATACCTCTTTCAGAAACTTTATGCCCCAAGACAATACCTTCATTAACCATAAAGTGGCACTTTTCCCAATTCAAGACAAGATTAGTTGCTTCACATCTCTGCAAAACTCGATCAAGATTGCTCAAGCAATCATCAAAAGAGGAACCATAGACGGAAAAGTCGTCCATGAAAACCTCACAAATCTTTTCACAAAAGTCAGAGAATATAGCCATCATGCATCTTTGAAAGGTAGCAGGTGCATTACATAAACCAAAAGGCATACGTCTATAAGCAAAAGTACCAAAAGGGCATGTAAAAGTAGTCTTTGATTGATCTCTAGCCGACACAGGTATTTGAGAGAAACCAGAATAACCATCTAGAAAGCAATAGTGTGTATGTTTGCATAATCTTTCTAGCATTTGATCAATAAAAGGTAAGGGGTAATGATCTTTCTTAGTAGCGTTATTTATTTGTGGAAATCAATTACCATCCTATAACCTGTGATAATTCTTTGTGGAATCAATTCATCTTTATCATTAGGAACAACAGTAATACCTCCCTTCTTAGGGACACAATGGACAGGACTTACCCACTCACTATCAGCAACGGGATAGATTATACCTGCCTCCAGAAGCATTAGTATTTCTTTTCTTACCACTTCTTTCATTTTAGGATTCAGACGTTGTTGAGGATCACGAACTGGTTTGGCATCTGCTTCCAAATTTATTTTATGTTGACATAGAGTGGGACTAATGCCCTTAAGATCATCAAGAGTATATCCAATAGCAGCACGATGCTTCTTCAGAGTTTTCAATAATCTTTCTTCTTCATGCTCTGAAAGGTTAGCACTAATAATAACAGGATATATCTTCTTTTCATCAAGATAAGCATATTTAAGATTATCAGGCAAAGGTTTAAGCTCAAACACGGGATCACCCTTGGGTGGAGGAGGATCCCCTAAAATTTCAACAGGCAAATTATGTTGCAGAATAGGTTCCTGTTTAAAGAATACTTCATCTATTTCCCTTCTTTCATTCATGAACATATCATTTTCATGGTCTAGCAAATAATGTTCTAAAGGATCACTAGGAGGTACGGCAATAGAAGCAAGACCAATAATTTCACCCTTACTAGGTAATTCTTCCTCACAATGTTGTTTACTAAATTTAGAGAAATTAAACTCATGAACCATATCATCCAAGCCAATAGTAACAACATTCTTTGTGCAATCTATGGTAGCATTAACAGTATTTAAGAAGGGTCTACCAAATATAATGGGACAAAAACTATCTTGTGGGGAACCAAGAACAAGAAAATCAGCAGGATATTTAGTTTTCCCACACAAGACTTCAACATCTCTAACAATTCCAATTGGTGCAATAGTATCTCTATTAGCAAGTTTAATAATAACATCAATATCTTCTAACTCAACAGGTGCAATGTCATGCATAATTTCTTTGTATAAGGTATTGTACTAGCACTAGAACCCATATCACATAAGCCATGATAACAATGATCTCCTATTTTAACAGAAATAACAGGCACGCCTACCACAGGTCTATGTTTATCTTTATCACAAGGTTTAGCAATTCTAGCAGTTTCACCTTCGAACTGAATAGCATGCCCATCAATATTATCAGACAAGAGATCTTTAACAATAGCAATATTAGGTTCTACTTTAACTTCCTCAGGAAGTGTATAAGTTCTAATATTGCTTTTACGAACAACAGTTGAAGCTTTAGCATGATCCTTTATTCTAACAGGGAAAGGTGGTTTCTCAACATAAGAAGTAGGAACAATAGGATCATTATAAGTGACAGTCTTTTCTTCAACTTTAATAGGTGCATCTACTTTTACTTCTATGGGAGGATGATATTTAAACCACTTATCCTTAGGGAGGTCAACATAAGTAGCAAAAGATTCACAGAAAGAAGCTACTATCTCAGAGTCAAGTCCATATTTAGTGCTAAACTTACGGAAAATATCGGTGTCCATAAAAGATTTAACACAATGAAACTTATGTGTCATACCTGACTCTTTACATTCGTCGAGGTCCCAATCTTCAGAGTTGCGTTTAACTCTATCCAATAAATTCCATCTGAATTCAGTAGTCTTCATCATAAAAGAGCCAGCACAAGAAGTATCGAGCATGGTGCGATTGTTATCAGAAAGCCGAGCATATAAATTTTGAATAATCATTTCTCTTGAGAGCTCATGATTGGGGCATGAATATAACATTGATTTAAGCCTCCCCCAAGCTTGAGCGATGCTTTCTCCTTCGCGAGGCCAGAAATTATATATATAATTGCGATCACGATGAACAAGATGCATAGGGTAATACTTTTGATGAAATTCCAACTTCAATCTTTTATAGTCCCATGATCTCATATCATCACATAGCCTATACCATATCAATGCATCTCCCTTCAAGGATAAAGGGAATACCTTCTTCTTAGCAACATCATCGGGTATACCTGCAAGCTTAAATAATCCACAAACTTCATCCACATATATTAAGTGCTCATCATCAAGATGCTTTGTTCCATCTCCTGTAAAAGGGTTAGCTAGCAGTTTTTCCATCATACCCGAAGGAAATTCAAAAGGAGTTTCATTTTCAATAGGTTCAGTAGGTTGAGGAGCAACTCTTTGCTCTACTGGACGGGGTGAAGATACCCCGAACAAGCTCCTCAGAGAATTACTTTCCATAGTAACAAGTGACAGTAAATTTCAGCACACTATATAAATTTTTCCTTACCAAATTCCACCTACCAAAGGCGCTACACTCCCCGGCAACGGCGCCAGAAAAGAGTCTTGATGACCCACAAGTATAGGGGATCTATCGTTGAAAGTGCGTTATATCGACTAGAGGGGGGTGAATAGGCGATTTTTATGAAATTCTTCACTGAGAAATTTGCCGGTGAGGAAATTCCTTAGCGAAGAACTACTAGCAGCGGAATAAGTACTCAAAAGTAAACATAACAGAATACAAGCATAGTCATCATGATGAAATGAAGACAGGCACAGAGTACAGGAAGCGTAAGCACAGGATAACACAGGATGAAGACAAACAGACTGAAGAAATTGAACTGAGGAAATTGAGAAAGTCTTCATTCAAAGTCATCAAACACAGATATGAACAAGTACACAACTCAATTATGAGGAAATGAAAGAGTTGAGGAAATGGAACCAGTAAGGTTGGTGAAGACAATGATTTGGTAGACCAGTTCCAACTGCTGTCTCAGTTGTACGTCTGGTTGGAGCGGCTGGGTATTTAAACTCGAGGACACACAGTCCCGGACACCCAGTCCTGAACACGCAGCTCAGGACACCCAGTCCTCACCGTATTCTCCTTGAACTAAGGTCACACAGACCTCGTCCAATCACTCGTGGTAAGTCTTCAGGTGACTTCCAAACCTTCACAAACTTGGTCACTCGGTGATCCACAATTCCTCTTGGATGCTCTAGACCATGACGCCTAACCGTCTGGAAGAAGCACAGTCTTCAAAGGTAACAAGCATCGGATCCACGCATGATCAATCTCTTCAGTGATGCTTAATCGCTTGGGGTTTGTAGGTGTTTGGGTTTTGGGTTTTTCCTCACTTGATGATTTTCGCTCAAAGTCCTCGGAGGATGGGTTGCTCTCAAATGACAAGTGTCAGTTTCTCTCGGAGCAGCCAACCAGCTAGTGGTTGTAGGGGGCGGCTATTTATAGCCTAGGGAGCAGCCCGACATGATAAGACATAAATGCCCTTCAATGATATGACCGTTAGGTGGATAGATATTTTGGGACAACTGACGCGTAGCACAGCAACGGTCGGAATTTTGAGTAGCAAAATTCTCAGGGCTATCATGTTCCTCACTGTGTAGGAAATCCGCACTGGCGAATTCCTAACTCCTCAGTCAGAACAAATTCCTCAGAGACCAGAAGAACTTCGTCTCTGTCACTGAAGAAATTGACTGAACTGTATGAGATTTCCAATGGCTTCACTCGAAGGGATTGGTAGGTGTAGGATTTTGAGTTGAGCATCACATGGAAATTTTTCCTTAGTATTTCCTCGACCCCTTTAACAGTACGGTGTTTCCTATGACTCAAGAAAGAGAAAATGAAACTACGAAAACAAAAGTCTTCACGCTTCATGTTCCTCGAATGAATACCAAGTCTTCAAGGTCACACCAATTTCTTCACTTTCAAAGTCTTCAGAAAGTCTTCAGAGATCCAAAGTCTTCAGTCGAAGAACTTCATTTTTAGGGGTCGACTTTCTCTGTAAATATCAAACTCCTCATAGACTTATAGACCTGTGTACACTCACAAACGCATTAGTCCCTTAACCTATAAGTCTTCAATACACCAAAATCACTAAGGGGCACTAGATGCACTTACAATCTCCCCCTTTTTGGTGATTGATGACAATATAGGTTAAGTTTTCAACGGGATAAACATATGAAGTGTAACTACTGATATTGAGGAATTTGATGGCATGATATAAAAGAACTCCCCCTAAAGATGTGCATAGTGAGGAATTTGATTTTGAAGCAATGCACACTTGAAGAGTTGAATCATGGAGATCTCCCCCTATATCTTGTAATTCATACACGCATTTGACATATAACAGTGAAGAATTTGAAATGCATGATGAAATATGGTGACTGATGTAATTCAGCATGTGTGCAATAATATTAACGAGGAATAAGCATGCAGAAAAATGTATCAAGAGTATCAGAGCACCATCGGGTTTAAGTTTACAACTCTATCCAATAAAGTCTCAGAAGAACGAGAGTTGTAACTTAACAAAAAAAACGCCCATATAGAAAGACCCGCTTGAAGACTAACTCAAAATTCTCCCCCTTTGTCATCAAATGACCAAAAGGATCGAATATGAGGACTAACGCCCCTACAGAATATCAAGTTGATGAAGGAGCGCCAGCGTTGTTGGGGTCGTTTGTTGTAGTAGGGCCTGCCGTAGTGTCGTCCAAGTCTTCATTTTCATCAGTGTCGCGCGATGAAGAATATGAGCTGGTCACCAGAGAAGGAACCTTGACCTTCTTGAATTTCTTCGGTGGAGGTGCAGACCAGTCAAAATCTTCATTGAGACCCATTTTCTTCAGATCTTCTTCACCATACAGATGTGACAGGATTGCCCAGGTGCGACCGAAGACTTGATGGAGGTAGTAATGGTTTTTCTTCACTGCATTGTGTGTGGCAGTCGTGTTATGAAGAAGTGAACCAAACTGATGCTTAATCCATTTGTGATTTTGATCCACCTTCTGGTGAAGACTAAGAAGAAGTTCACGGTCAGTCATCACGCGCGGAGCAGTGGCTTGAGGAGTGGACTTGGGTGCATTGGCAGAGTCATGTGTGGCAGAGTCATCATTGGTGGAATAAGATGCAGCTTTGCGAAACTGACCATCCAATGGACGAATGCCTTCATCTATTACAGCTGGTGCCTTGCCCTTTCCATCAACTGAGGAATATGTCTGCTTGAGGACTTCAATTGGGGGCAAGTAGCTGAGGTGATTCTGGAAATCAGCTTTGTAGTTGAGTGAAGACCTTGTCCTGAGGAATCTCATAATCCAAGGTGCATAAGGCTTCAGCTCAAACGGAGACAGTGCAACATTTGCCATAGTCCTCATGAAGAAATCGTGATAATTGACAGGAATGCCATGAACGATGTTGAATACCAGATTCTTCATGATGCCAACAATTTCCTCATCAGATGAGTCGTGGCCTTTGATAGGACTGATTGTCCTCGTAAGAATATGATAGACAGTTCTGGGCACGTACAACAATTCCTTCACGAGGAATTTGGTTCTTGGTGCTTGACCTGGCTTCAAAGGTTTCATCAGCACCTGCATGTAATGATGTGTGAGCTCAGGTTCACTGTAGATGCAGCGAGCTTCTTCAAGGGGAGGACTGAGTGGTAGAGCACGAAGCAATTCAGAGGCTGGTGCAGTGTAGTGAGTGTTTTCAGACATCCAGTCCAGCACCCATGAATTCACATCTTCAGCATCTCCGGTGATGTGCAGCGTTGCATAGAATTGAAGAATCAGTTCTTCATTCCAATCGCAGATGTCAGAGCAAAAGTTTAGCAGTCCAGCGTCGTGAAGAACACTAAGGACTGGTGCGAAGCACGACAGAGATTCCATATCCACGTGAGGAATATGCTCATGGTAGAAGATTTTCTCCTTGTTGAACATCACTGAGGAATAGAAATTGGCTTGACTAGCAGTCCAGAAACGCCTCTTCCTAATGCGAGCAGAGTTATATGGGTTGTAATCTTCGAAGAATACGTGCTCGCCGAAGAAATCATCAGCCTTGAACTTTTGCTTGCGTGAGAATGGATCCTTTGGCTTCGGCAGAGGAGTGTCAGTGAGTTGCATCACGACCTCAGGAATCTCAATCGCAGGTTCTTCAGGCTGAGGAATTTCTGGTTCCTCCTCAGTGGCATTCTGCATCGTTGGTTGTTCAGCAGCAGCAGTTTCTTCAGCGCTAGTGGCTGGAATTTCCTCATGGACAGATGCAGTGGGATGAGTTTCTTCAGAGCCCATTTGAACAGTTGGTGCAGGCGACTGAGGTATTTGCTGTAGCGGTGTGAACATTGGAGAGTTTGGATGCTGACTTTCCCAGAATTCATCACTGATTACGGGTGTGGAGCAGCCAACGTCCACATCTTCATCTTCCATTTCTTCAACGCCAGCCTCTTCAGCTGTGAACTGAGGCATGGGCGAGGAGATGATAGGTGTTGAAGGGATCGCATCCACTTCAATTTCTTCATCCAACGGCTCAGACGAAGCAGCAGAAGGAGTTTCTTCATCAGATCCGCTGGGGATCACATATTCTTCATCAAAAGGAACAAGGTCCTTTGATGGCCTGGTTGAGATGGGAACAACATCAATCGGATTAGCAAATGAACTTGTCATAGGCTTTATTTTCTTCGAAGCTGAAGAATCTGAAGCAGCTGATGCTTTCCTTTTCTTCACTGCAGCACGCTCTGCAGCCTTGGTCTTCTTCACATCTGATGCAGATGGAAGGATTGGAGTTGAAGTTGGTGCAGGAGCAGCTGAGGAATCTGGTTGATTTTCTTCAGGCACAACTGATGCAGTTGCCCTGAGTTCTTCATTTTCTTCAGGCGCACCACTAGTGGGTGCCCTGGCAATTTCTTCAGCGGCTGGAATGCAGTCATCAGCCCTGGAACTCACATTTTCTTCAGTAGCCTGATTGTCATCAACGGTGCTGGCATTTTCTTTAGTAGGCTGAGCAGATGCTTCAGCCTGAGGAATTTCCTGTTGCGTTGGGGCTGCAACATTGGAAGTGAAGTTATCCGCAAGTTTCACAAAATGAACCTTGGCTCCAAGCCAATCAGTGCGATATGCATCAAAGTCATCACTGAGTTTCTTGATCTCAGTCTGAATAGTGACAAGTTCTTCAGTTGTCATAGAGACAACGTTTTTCTTCAGATAGCGCTCTTTCCTGTACTGCGCTTTCTTGATCTGCCTGGCCTTCTCAAATTTCCACTTTTCTTCTTGAATGAAGTGGGTCAGCATTTGACTTTGGCCAGGAGTCAGCTTGAAGTCAGGCATGGGAGTGTTGGAGTCCTTGTGCCAAACATCAATGTAGTCGAGGATCAACTTGGGATCCAAAAGCGGTGGCACCTCTGTTCCTTTGGCTCTAGCGGCCCTGACTTGCATGTCTCTAATGATTTCTGCAAGTTCATCATCATCAGCTTCGTCTTCTTCAGACGGCACTTGGAAAGCGACTTGTTTCTTTTGAGGACTTGGGCGAGGACCTCGTCCAGCAGTGGCCTTTGTCTTCAGCAGTGGCCTTTGTCTTCAGCAGTGAGGGGCCAGCTGAGGAACTTGGTGCAGCTAAGGAACTAGCTAAGACACCTGAGGCAATGGAGATGCCTACAGTCCTTTGGTACGAGGCGAGAGGCACAGGTGCTGAGGATTTAGTCGTAACAGCTGAGGGCTTTGGCGAAGGAGCCGAGGACTTTGGCGGAGCAGCATGAGGAATTTGCCGTGAGGGCTTTGAGGATTCTGGCCGTGAGGGCATTGCTGAGGAACTTGGCCTTGAGGGCATTGTTGGTGAAGCACTTGGCTTGCGCGCAGGCTTCTTTGACATAGTCTTCTTTGGCTTGACAGCAAAGGCCTCAGCAGAGGCAGCAGCAGTAGAGTCTTCATTGAATTTCCTCACTGCTTCTTTGGCTTGCTTAGCCAACTTGGCTTGGCGCTTGGCCCATTCATTAGGATAGTCCTCACCGCACTTGAGGCTGGTGGGATCAGCGATTTGGCCAGGTGCCAATGGAGCTCTTGGGCATGGAGGGTTGAGTGTGAATTTCTTCATGTACTTTGGAGTTACATACCTGTACTCCCTCCACTCTCTTGCCCATCTCCTTTCTATTTTCTGAATGCGCACCTTGTGCTCATTCTTGGTTTCCTCAGTAGGTGTGCAGTACCCAGCATATATTTCATCAGGGATCTCAAACGCTGTATTGACCTTAGGCCTCTTTCCTCCCTTCTGTGGCTTCTTACCATCAGCCATTTTCTTTAGTTGAGGAATTTGTACAATTGAATTCTCTGAAGAAGTATGCAACTTGTCTTCGAGGAACGCTGCAAATGAGTTAAGTTGATGAGAACCTAGTGATTCAGCAGCTAACATGTGTACCTGTGAACAGAGTATAGTTGCGAGGAATTTGGAGAGGTCATATGCGTTCTCAGAGGGTTTTTCAAAAAGAACAAGTTTGAGGAATTTGACCAGATGAGTCTTGAAGAATTTCACTAAGCGTTCTTTGTCTTAGGTTCCAGAGTTGTATAGATCGAAGATCCACACAATTGAGGAATCTTGAAAAAAATGATGCTTAGAGAAACGAATCAAGAACAGATGACTTGTGAGGTGTTTAGTGTGTGAAGCTATGAAAAAATACCTTTGAAGATTTTGAAGATAATCATTTGAATTAACGAGGGCAGTAAAAGTAACTTTTAATTACCATGGACGAAGAACACGACGAACAATGAGGTGTAGAGATGAAGTTCGTTTGTGTAGATCTTCCACGCCCTAACTTGGCGGAGGAAGATGGCTACGACGGCGGCGGGGTGAAGATTTCCGCGGTCGGCGCGAGTACGTCGGTGATGAGGTCGAGGCAGTGAAGCTCTTCCTCACCAGCAGCGATGAAGTAGCGGCAGCGCTAGGGTTTGAGAAGCTCGAGCTGGAGAGAGGTCGAGCAGAGTAAAAGAAGTGAGGAAGGGAAGGAGGGGTATTTATAGCCACGGTGAAAAACTGCTCGCCCGAAGAAATTGGACGAACGTGCCCTTGACCCTTCTCATTCGCTTGACATGGGTCACCCACATACTGAGAGGTGGAGATCGTGTGCGATCATGGGTGAATGGATAAGTGTATCGTGGGATGCGGAACGGTTTGAGCGGCAAAGCCGAAAATTTAGATAAGATAGGTTTTAAAGTTCTGTTCGCAATTTCTTCAGCTGACAAGGACACAGTGAAGATTTTGAACGAGTTTCAAATAGAACGCACATGAAGAATTCTTGAATAGATTGGGTTTAGTATAGCATAGAGGGGGAAGGGTCCGATCACATTCACTTAGCAGAAAAACCAACTTGAAGAATTAGCAATAAGTGAATGCTGTAGAGGACATAAACTTATATATATATATGTATATATATATATATATATATATATATATAGTCAATGAAGAAAAACGACGGAAGTAGTGAAGACAATGCAAAGTTGAAGAATATGAATAATTGAGGAATTTCAACTTTTGGTGGTGGCGTGACCCACTGTATAAGAATGATGATTTCAGACACCGCGTATAATTATTGTAGGGTTCTGAGGATCAAATTCTTCGTTAATTTCTTCACACTAAGAGTGTTATTCTTCATTGAATTGAAGAAAAACGTTTCTTCATGTGTTGCACATCTAAGTCATCAATTTTGCATAAGTGTTAGGATGAGTGTCCTTTTCAAAGAACATTCGAAGATTCTAGGATATTTAGCTCACACCGCAACTTGCTAAATCTCTTCTCATCCAAGGGCTTTGTGAAGATATCGGCTAGCTGTTCTTCAGTCTTCACATGCTCAATAGAAATGTCGCCCTTCAACACATGATCACGAAGAAAATGATGACGAATCTGAATGTGCTTTGTCTTCGAGTGCTGAAATGGGTTGTGAGCAATCTTGATGGCACTGTCATTGTCACAGTAGAGAGGCACATTCTTCATGTTGACGCTATAGTCCTTGAGAGTTTGCTTCATCCATAGCAATTGGGCACAGAAAGAACCAGCGGCAATATACTCAGCTTCAGCAGTAGATAGTGATACGCAGTTCTGTTTCTTCGAGGACCAACAGACCAAAGATCGTCCGAGGAAATGACATGTACCAGATGTTGACTTGCGGTCCACACGATCACCAGCATAGTCAGAGTCAGAATATCCAATGAGATCAAAAGCCGAGCCCTTGGGGTACCATAATCCAAGTGTTGGTGTGTGAGCTAGATATCGAAGAATATGCTTCACAACCTTATGGTGTGATTCCTTTGGTGTAGCTTGAAATCGGGCACACATGCAAACACTAAGCATTATATCTGGCCTAGATGCACATAAGTACAATAAAGAGCCAATCATGGAGCGGTATACCTTATGATCGAAGTCAATACCATTTTCATCAGTGCACAGATGGCCATTTGTGGGCATAGGAATTTTGACGCCTTTGCAATCTTGCATGCCGAATTTCCTCAGTACATCCTTGAGGTATTTCTCCTGAGATATGAATATGCCATTGCGTTGTTGACGAATTTGAAGACCTAAGAAGAATTTCAACTCTCCCATCATAGACATTTGATATTCTTCACTCATCATATAGGCAAATTCATCACTATAACGTTGGTCAGTACAGCCAAAGATAATATCATCAACATATATTTGGCACACAAACAATTCACCATCATAAGATTTAGTGAAAAGAGTAGGGTCGAGTGAACCGGGTTTGAAGCCTTTCGTCATGAGGAATTCCTTCAAAGTATCATACCACGCCCGTGGGGCCTGCTTGAGGCCATAGAGGGCCTTGTTGAGTCTGAAGACTTTGTCAGGATTCTTTGGATCTTCAAAACCTGGGGGTTGAGCAACATATACTTCTTCCTCAAGCTTACCATTGAGGAATGCACTTTTCACATCCATTTGATATAAAGTGATATCATGATGGTTAGCATAAGCAAGTAATATGCGAATAGCCTCAAGTCTAGCAACAGGTGCAAAAGTTTCATCGAAATCAATTCCTTCAACCTGTGTGTAGCCTTGAGCTACAAGCCGTGCCTTATTCCTCACCACAAGGCCATTTTCATCTTGCTTGTTGCGGTAGATCCACTTTGTGCCGATGATATTGTGCTTGCGAGGATCTGGACGTTTGACCAGTTCCCAGACATTGTTGAGCTCGAACTGATGTAATTCTTCTTGCATGGCCTGAATCCACTCAGGCTCCAGAAATGCTTCATCTACCTTAGTGGGCTCTGTAATAGAGACAAAAGCATAGTGCCCACAAAAGTTAGACAAATGTGAAGCTTTTGAGCGTGTGAGAGGACCTGGCGCTTTGATGTCATTGATGATCTTTTCAACTTGCACTTCTTTTGCAATGCGAGGATGAGCTGGTTGCCGTTGAAGAATTTGATCAGCGTTTTCTTCAGCACCATTTTCTTCAGCATTTTCTTCAGGTGCATTAGCTCGACGTTCTTCATGTTCTGGAATGAATTCTTCAGCAGATTCTTCAGTAGGAATGACATCCTCAGTAGCCTTGAACTTGATAGTTTCCTCAGGTGCTGGTTCATCTATCACAGTAGGTAGGTGCTCTCTTTGCGAGCCATTAGTTTCATCGAACCGCACATCTACAGTTTCAACAACCTTGTGAAGAACGTTGTTGAAGACTCTGTAGGTGTGCGAGTCCTTTCCGTAACCAAGCATAAAACCTTCATGTGCTTTCGGTGCAAATTTTGAGTTGTGATGAGGATCTCTAATCCAACATTTAGCACCGAAGACTTTGAAATAACTTACATTGGGTTTCTTATCAGTGAGGAGTTCATAGGCAGTCTTCTTGAAGAATTTGTGAAGATATACTCTGTTGATGATGTGGCACGCAGTATCAATTGCCTCAGTCCAGAACCGACGAGGCGTTTTGTATTCATCAAGCATAGTGCGAGCCATCTCAGCAAGAGTCCTGTTCTTGCGCTCCACGACGCCGTTCTGCTGAGGAGTGTAAGGAGCAGATAACTCATGAGTAATACCAAGTTCATCAAGATAGTCATCGAGACCAGAATTCTTGAACTCAGTGCCATTGTCACTTCTGATGTGCTTGATCTTCACACCAAAGTTGGTTGAAGCCCTCGAGGAAAATCGTTTGAAGACTTCCTGCACTTCATGTTTGTAAGTAACAAGGTGTACCCATGTATAACGAGAGTAATCATCAACAATAACAAAGCCATATTGAGATGCTTCATTTGAAATAGCAGAATAATGATTAGGACCAAAGAGATCCATGTGAAGCAATTCAAATGGGCGAGTAGTGGTCATGATAGTCTTCGCTGGATGCTTGGCCTTGTCATCTTCCAGCTTCACAGGCTCCGCATAGGTGATCCTTGAGGAATTTGACATTCTCGATGCCAATGACATGCTTCTTCTTCGCAAGCGTGTGCAAATTCCTCATGCCTGCATGACCAAGTCGTCGATGCCAGAGCCAGCCTTCTGAAGCTTTTGCAAGTAAGCACACGGCTGGTTGTGGTCCTGTAGAGAAATCAACAATATACAGGTCTCCTCTCCTAAAGCCTTCGAAGACTTTGGAATTGTCAGCTTCCATAACCACAACACAACGGTACTTGCCAAAGACAACAACCATATCAAGATCACAAAGCATTGAGACAGACATAAGGTTGTATCCTAAGGACTCAACAAGCATGACTTTGTCCATGTGTCGATCCTTTGTGATCGCAACCTTACCTAGACCCAATACCTGACTTTTGCCTTTGTCAGCAAAGATGATATGCTTCAGATGCGACGGAGATAATGGAGCATCCATCAATAGATTCTTGTCACCAGTCATGTGGTTTGTACATCCACTATCGAGGACCCACTCAGTGGCTTTGGGTTGATCATCCTGCAGATGAATTAGTGCAGCTTACAAACTCATATACTTCATCAGTGAAGAATATGACATCAATTCATCAGATCAATTTCATCAAGCAAAAGAACAGATAAAGCAATATGAGGACGTGAGAAATGAAAGTTCATTTCTTCATGATTAGCCTGCGTCCTATCAGGCATGCTCAGGTCTCCAGCAAATTCTTCAGACGATTACGTACGTCTGGAGACCTGACCCTGCAGAAGAGATTAGTTCTTTTTCTTCACCACCCACATCTGAAGGGGTGGCAAAGAGTTCATCATTCTGCGAGCTCCATACGAGAAGGATGGCATAGAAGCCAGTCCATTTCGTTTCACATAAGAGGGGTTAGAATAAGCATAAGAGTAAGCAGAGAAATTCTTCGAGGACTTATGGACATAATAATTTGAAGAATAATGCACATATCCATAATCCTTAGATCTTCCCTGCGAAACAGACGGGTTAGCACGATGATGTTCATATGAGGACTTTGATCCTTTTGAGGAATATGATCCATGTGAGGAGTTTGGTCCGTATGAGGACTTGGATCCATATGAAGAATTTGGTCCATATGAAGAATTTGATCTGGGGTTCCTATTCTTCACAGGTGGCGTCATGATGACATTCACCTGAAGATTTTCAAGGCATCTTTTGGGAACCCAGATTTTCTTCATAGGGGGACCGTTCCTGCAGTTAGTGCCAACATATCTAGCAAATACTTCACCATTCTGATTTTTGAACAGTTTATAGTTGGAGTCAAATGACTCATCATCAGAACGAGGAGATTCACATGCAAATCCAGATAAGTTAGATGGATCAACTGGAGGTCCCTTTGCAGCAACCCATGTAGTTTTGGGGTACTGCTCAGGCTTCCAATATGTACCATCAGCATTGAGTTTCCTCTCAAAGGCAATACCCTCTTTCCTAGGGTTCCTGTTGAGGATCTGCTTTTTAAGCACATCACAAAGAGCCTGATGCCCTTTGAGGCTTTTGTACATGCCTGTCGTGTACAATTCCTTCAGCCCTACATCGTCAGTGATACTAGCAATGTCCTCAGATGAGGAATTAGTGATAGCAGAGGCATGTGAAGAATTTGAAACATTAGCAGCATTTGAACATTCAGGTGAAGAATTAGCAGTTTCACATCCAATGTATTTCAAACATGGAGGAAAAAATTCTTCCTGAGAAGCGCTGATTTGTTGAGCAAGTAATGAATCGCGCTCCTTCTGAAGATCTTCATAACTCACTCTTAGCTTCTCAAGATCTTGCTTTCTTTGAAGAAATTCATAAGAAAGCTTCTCATGATCAGATAAGAGAGTGTTATGTTGATCTTGAAGGGTGTCATACTTAGTATGAAGTCTCTGAAGACTTTCAGCCAAAGCTTTTGACTGATCCATTTCTTCACCCAACATATCATCGCTCTTATTTAGCATGTAGTAAACTTTTTCCAAAGCTCTTTGTTGTTTAGTGGCAAGGGAAGCAAGTTTGACATAGCTGGGTCCAAATTCATCACCAGATTCATCATCACTAGACTCGGATAGGTAGCATTCAGTTACCTCAGCATCTTTTGCCATAAGGCATGATGCAGAAGATGATGATTCTGGTTCGAATGTCATCGCTTTGAGAGATTCCTTGAAGTCCTCAAACCAAGGATCATGACAGGTTCGATGACCTTCATAGACCTCAGAGAGACGGTCCCAGATGAGCTTCGCATGATCGAGATGCATGATATTCCTGAACTGATTTTGTGACAGACTGGAGCAGATGACATCCTTCGCCGTGAGGTTGAGAAGAGTGTACTTGCGAATGTCATCAGCTTCCGCCATCTTGCACAGATCGGTCAGACCAATCTCAGTGACGGTCCACAGCTCGCTGTTCATCGCCATGAGGCGTTTCTTCATCATGGCCTTCCACTTGGGATACTCGTGACCGTCAAAGATGGGGCATGTCACTTTCGTCATACCTGCGGTCGACATAACTAAAACTCCAGGCGGTTAAACCAAAATCACACAGAACAAGGGAGTACCTTGCTCTGATACCAATTGAAAGTGCGTTATATCGACTAGAGGGGGGTGAATAGGCGATTTTTATGAAATTCTTCACTGAGGAATTTGCCGGTGAGGAAATTCCTTAGCAAAGAACTACTAGCAGCGGAATAAGTACTCAAAAGTAAACATAACAGAATACAAGCATAGTCATCATGATGAAATGAAGACAGGCACAGAGTACAGGAAGCGTAAGCACAGGATAACACAGGATGAAGACAAACCGACTGAAGAAATTGAACTGAGGAAATTGAGAAAGTCTTCAGTCAAAATCTTCAAACACAGATATGAACAAGTACACAACTCAATTATGAGGAAATGAAAGAGTTGAGGAAATGGAACCAGTAAGCTTGGTGAAGACAATGATTTGGTAGACCAGTTCCAACTGCTGTCTCAGTTGTACGTCTGGTTGGAGCGGCTGAGTATTTAAACTCGAGGACACACAGTCCCGGACACCCAGTCCTGAACACGCAGCTCAGGACACCCAGTCCTCACCGTATTCTCCTTGAACTAAGGTCACACAGACCTCGTCCAATCACTCGTGGTAAGTCTTCAGGTGACTTCCAAACCTTCACAAACTTGGTCACTCGGCGATCCACAATTCCTCTTGGATGCTCTAGACCATGACGCCTAACCGTCTGGAAGAAGCACAGTCTTCAAAGGTAACAAGCGTCGGATCCACGCAGGATCAATCTCTTCAGTGATGCTCAATCACTTGGGGTTTGTAGGTGTTTGGGTTTTGGGTTTTTCCTCACTTGATGATTTTCGCTCAAAGTCCTCGGAGGATGCTTGCTCTCAAATGACAAGTGTCAGTTTCTCTCGGAGCAGCCAACCAGCTAGTGGTTGTAGGGGGCGGCTATTTATAGCCTAGGGAGCAGCCCGACATGATAAGACATAAATGCCCTTCAATGATATGACCGTTAGGTGGATAGATATTTTGGGACAGCTGGCGCATAGCACAGCAACGGTCGGAATTTTGAGTAGCAAAATCCTCAGGGCTATCATGTTCCTCACTGTGTAGGAAATCCGCACTGGCGAATTCCTAACTCCTCAGTCAGAACAAATTCCTCAGAGACCAGAAGAACTTTGCCTCTGTCACTGAAGAAATTGACTAAGCAGTATGAGATTTCCAATGGTTTCACTCGAAGGGATTGGTAGGTGTAGGATTTTGAGTTGAGCATCACATGGAAATTTTTCCTTAGTATTTCCTCGACCCCCTTTAACAGTACGGTGTTTCCTATGACTCAAGAAAGAGAAAATGAAACTACGAAAACAAAAGTCTTCATGCTTCATGTTCCTCGAATGAATACCAAGTCTTCACGGTCACACCAATTTCTTCACTTTCAAAGTCTTCAGAAAGTCTTCAGAGATCCAAAGTCTTCAGTCGAAGAACTTCATTTTTAGGGGTCGACTTTCTCTGTAAATATCAAACTCCTCATAGACTTATAGACCTGTGTATACTCACAAACGCATTAGTCCTTTAACCTATAAGTCTTTAATACACCAAAAACACTAAGGGGCACTAGATGCACTTACAATCGTAGTCATTTCGATAAGTAAGAGTGTCGAACCCAATGAGGAGCAGAAGGAAATGATAAGCGGTTTTCAGCAAGGTATTCTCTGCAAGTACTGAAATAAGTGGTAACAGATAGTTTTGTGATAAGATAGGCTGTAACGAGCAAGAAGTAACAAAAGTAAATAAAGCGCAGCAAGGTGGCCCAATCCCTTTTGTAGCAAAGGACAAGCCGGAACAAACTCTTATAATAGGAAAAGCACTCCCGAGGACACATGGGAATATCGTCAAGCTAGTTTTCATCACGTTCATATGATTCGCGTTCGATACTTTGATAATTTGATATGTGGGTGGACCGGTGCTTGGGTGCTGTTCTTACTTGAACAAGCATCCCACTTATGATTAACCTCTATTGCAAGCATCCACAACTACAACAAAAGTATTAAGGTAAACCTAACCATCACATGAAACATGTGGATCCAAAGCAGCCCCTTACGAAGCAACGCATAAACTAGGTGAGGGAGTCCTGGATTACGGGGTGTCCGGACAGCCGGACTATACCTTCAGTCGGACTCCTGGACTATGAAGATACAAGATTGAAGACTCCGTCCCATGTCCGGAAGGGACTTTCCTTGGCGTGGAAGGCAAGCTTGGCGATACGGATATGAAGATCTCCTACCATTGTAACCGACTTTGTGTAACCCTAACCCTCTCCGGTGTCTATATAAACCGGAGGGTTTTAGTCCGTAGGACAACGTACACATCAACAATCATACCATATGCTAGCTTCTAGGGTTTAGCCTCCTCGATCTCGTGGTAGATCTACTCTTGTACTACCCATATCATCAATATTAATCAAGCAGGACGTAGGGTTTTATCTCCATCGAGAGGGCCCGAACCTGGGTAAAACTTCGTGTCCCTTGTCTCCTGTTACCATCCGGCCTAGACGCACAGTTCGGGACCCCCTACCCGAGATCTGCCGGTTTTGACACCGACATTGGTGCTTTCATTGAGAGTTCCTCTGTGTCGTCGCCATCAGGAAGGATGCCTCGCCCCGTCTTTAAAGACGGCACCGTTGCTAAGGGAGCTTTGGCTGTCGGCCAAACCCTCCGGCTAGGTGGTTTTCTTATGACCGCCTGTTCGGCTTCTGCGCCGACGATGACCTCTCGAGCCATCGAAAACAATCTTCATGTCAGCTCGGAACTCGCCGAGCAGTTAAATCCAATGGAGCTCTCCTCTATAAACGAGCTCTTGGATCGCTTCGCCGCCCTGGGAGTCGCCACGAATTACGACCAGATTGGGCCTAAACCCAATCTGAGAGAGATTAACTCTCCCCAAGTCACCCATCACGTCACTGTGGTAGAGGGACAGTGCGGCGACCCTTCATCTATCTTAAGGACTTGCTACGTCCGGATTCCCGATCCCTCCAAGCAGGATACCCGCGGAGGGGAGGATATCACTCAAGACCTGAATTTAGAGTCAGACGATGGGCTGGATTCATTGGACAACATCCAGGATTCCAAATTTTCGAGTTCGGAAATTCCTCGGCCTCGGAGCCTTAGATGGGGTGAGGCTTCGGATTTAATTCCACCCACCCACCCCAACATGAGCGATCTATCCAAAATCAGGCAAGAACCCGATGAAACAGTACATCATTACTGGGCCAGATTCCTCCTGGTTAAGAACGGGCTAAGGGACTGCCGCGAGGAAGACGCAATCTCAATCTTCTGCAATAATTGCACGGACAAGGGAATACTCAACGCCATAAGTCGCCGTGATATTACACGCTTCACTGACTTGGCATCCATTGTACGAAAGTACTGTGCGATGGAAAGCGCCTCGAAAACCGAAATAAAATTTTGGGACAATCTGGCCCTGAATACAAACCCAGTCCGAAATAAAAGGGTGCGTCATCACCAGTCACCCGGGTCAAGCATTAAAAAGCAAAAACCCTCTACAGGGCATGGAACCGTACTGGAAGGATGGCTTAATGGACCCTATAAAATTCACAGTACAGAGGACGCCACACCAACTCACAACCTCAGAGCATGTTGGATACTCCGGCAAGTGGCCAAAATTGGTGAAAATCTCCTAATTCCGGAGGCCACAGAAATCCACCCCAGAGACGCCAGTACGGTATTAACAGTCTTCGAGACTTTCACATCAAATAATATGCGAAAAAGGACACTCCGCAGCCTTGCCGAAGTCTACCAAGTAGCAACAATAAACCCATGGAGTGACACGGATATTACCTTTAACGCCAGTGATGAACCTAAATCCCGAACAGCCCGAGCACCAGCCGCATTGGTCCTCAGTCCAATAGTGGACGACTTTCGTCTTACCAAGGTACTCATGGACGGCGGCAGCGGATTGAACCTCATTTATGAGGAGACCCTTCAAAAAATGGAAATAGACTGGAACCACATTGAGTGAAGCAGCACAACCTTTAGAGGAATAATCCCCAGTCGGGAAGCGCGCTGTACAGGAAAAATCACACTAGATGTGGTGTTCGGCACGCCGGATAATTACAGGTCCGAAGAGGTCACGTTCCAGGTGGCTCCGCTCAGCAGCGGTTATCATGCTCTGCTAGGGCGGGAAGCGTTTACAATCTTCCAAGCAATACCCCATTACGGGTACATGAAGCTCAAGATGCACGGGCCTAACGGGATCATCACTCTCGCTAGTGATCCGGACATAGCACTCCGCGCCAAAAACAAGACAGTCGCACTGGCCCTTGAGGCACTATCCAAAGCCCTAGCGGCTAAGGAGCTAACTGCGCTGCGCTCTACGGTGAATAGGGACGATGTGGTACTCGACAAAAGATCCAAGTCCACCTCCTTTAAACCGGCGGATGAAATAGTCAAATTCCAAGTCCATCCAACGGACCCCAATAAAACAACTTCCATCGGGGCACAGTTAAACCCTGATGTCAACGCCGCATTGCGAGAGTTCCTACGAGAGAACTGGGACATTTTTGCCTGGCACCCTTCAGACATGCCAGGAATCCCATGCAGGCTGGCCGAGCACAGCTTAAATATCCAAGCAGGATTCAAACCTGTCAAACAGGCTCTTCGGCGTTTTTCCGAACCTAAGAGACAGGCCATGGGAGAGGAGCTAGCAAAGCTCTTAGAGGATGGATTCATCAGAGATATAAAACATCTGGACTGGCTAGCAAACCTGGTGATGGTACCAAAGAAGGACAAATCCTGGCGCCTGTGTGTTGATTTTAAAGACCTTAACAAGGCTTGCCCAAAGGATCCCTTCCCCCTCCCCCGCATCGATCAAATTATCGACGCTACCGCAGGACACGATTTGTTGTGTTTCCTCGACGCATATTCTGGCTACCATCAAATCAAGATGGCAGAACCAGACCAATCCGCAACCGCATTTATCACACCATACGGGCCATTCTGCTTCAACACAATGCCCTTCGGGCTCAAAAATGCCGGTGCAACATATCAGCGCATGATTCAGACATGTCTGGCAAGCCAGATCGCCAAAACAGTGGAAGCATATGTAGATGATGTGGTCATCAAAACAAGACATGTTGAATCTCTAGTAGACGACTTGAGGCTCACATTCGATAACCTCCGAACATACGACATCAAGCTCAACCCGGAAAAATGCGTTTTCGGCGTTCCAGCCAGAAAACTCTTGGGCTTCATAGTATCCGGTAGAGGAATTGAAGCAAATCCGGCCAAGATCCGAGCTCTGTCGCAATTGGATATCCCAAAGGACCTCAAACAAATACAAAAGTTAACCGGATGTGTGGCGGCTCTAAGCCGCTTTATCTCCCGCTTGGGAGAAAAGGCCCTACCCCTTTACCGCCTCCTTCGGCGCACCGAACACTTCAAATGGACGGATGCAGCCACGGCCGGACTCAACGAAATAAAAGCCATACTGGCAACAAACCCAGTCCTGGCCGCACCAAACATTGGCGAACCAATGCTATTATACATTGCAGCAACACATCAGGTTGTAAGCGCAGTGCTCGTCGTCGAACGAGAAGCGTACGGACACAAATTCCCCCTTCAAAAGCCGGTCTATTACGTGTCCACGTTCCTCACTCCCTGCAAATCATGGTACCCGCATTACAAAAGATCGCGTACGCGGTATTCATGGCATCCCGGAAGCTACGACACTACTTTCAAGAGTGTTCAATAACAATAGCCTCGGAAGTACCACTTAACGACATTATAAACAACCGTGACGCAATGGGCCGGATTGCAAAATGGGCCATTGAGCTCCTCTCGTTCGACATAACTTATAAGCCACGATGAGCCATCAAGTCGCAAGTCTTGGCCGACTTCGTCGCAGAATGGACGGAGGCCGAACTCCCTAAAGAATACGGCACATATTCAAATTGGATCATGCATTTCGACGGCTCCAAGATGTTGGCCGGACTGGGGGCTGGCGTCGTTTTGACATCCCCCACAGGAGACACAGTTCAATACGTACTACAGATTCTGTACACGGACTCCAACAATGCAGCCGAATATGAGGCCCTTTTACATGGTCTCCGGATGGCATTATCCATGGGCATCCAACGCCTAGAGGTGCGCGGGGACTCGAACCTCGCAATATCCCAAATCAATGGAGACTTCGATGCCAAGGATCCAAAAATGGCAGCTTACCGCAACGCCGTCCTAAAAATGTCACCTCGGTTCGAGGGGCTTGAATTTCACCATATAGCCCAGGAAAATAATCAGGCGGCAGATGTCCTGGCACGCATCGGCGCAAAACGCGATGTAGTCCCCCCCCCCAACATCTTCTTGAAAAGGCTGTTCAAGCCATCCGTAGTATGGGAGGGGGAGCCGAACAATAACAGCCCGGACCCAACCGCACTGCCCAACACCGAACACTCTGACAATATCGGAGGCTCTGCCAATGAAATAACACCTTGAGCCCATGTAATAATGGCCGTCATCGCCCCGTGGACAGAACCATTGCTCGCCTACCTTACTAGGCAGGAACTCCCCGAGGACCAAAATGAGGCACGCTGCATAATGCGGCGATCCAAAGCCTACAGAGTCCACGAGGGAGAGCTTTATAAGAAAAGCACTATCGGAGTCCTTCAAAGGTGCATCTCCGAAGAGGAGGGGCGGAACCTCCTGGCTGAAATTCATGCCGGACTCGGCGGTCATCACGCTGCAGCCCGATCCCTTGTAAGCAAGGCCTTCCGTACAGGCTTTTATTGGCCGACGGCCCAGGCAGACGCTCAGGACTTAGTCCAACGATGCACCGGTTGCCAGCTCTTTGCAAACCAAAGCCATATGCCACCCACCGCCCTCCAAACTATCCCCATTACTTGGCCCTTCGCGGTCCAGGGGCTTGACATGGTTGGACCCCTTAAAGGCAGAACCCACCAGCAAAAATACTTACTATTCATGGTGGATAAGTTCACCAAATGGATAGAAGCCAAGCCTGTTAAGACAGCCGAATCCGGACCAGTGATAGACTTTATATCCGAGGTTGTACACCATTACGGCGTCCCCCACAGCATCATCACTGACAACGACACGAACTTCACGGCCAACAAGGTAAAACACTGGTGCAAAAACATGGGCATCAAGCTCGATTATGCTTCCGTCTGTCACCCACAAACTAACGGCCAGGTCGAACATGCAAATGGTCTTATCATGGGCGGCATCAAACCCAGATTAGTGCGGTCCCTCAAGGAATCTAACACGCACTGGGTAGAGGAGCTCGACTCCGTACTCTGGGCACTGTGGACCACACCGAATCGCACCACTGGATACACACCATTCTTTATGGTGTACGGCGCAGAGGCAGTTTTGCCTTGCGATATAATTCATGACTCACCTCAAGTGCGCATGTACGAAGAAAGAGAAGCCGAGCTCGATCAGCAGGACAGCTTGGACGCATTGGAGGAGGAGCGTAACGTGGCAAAAGCCCGTTCCGCATTCTATCAACAGCAGGCTCGAAGATACCAAAGCAGAGAAGTACGGGCCAAAAATTACAACGTTGGCGAATTAGTTCTACGACTACCGGACAAGAAAAAGGACAAACTCAAGCCCAAGTGGGAAGGTCCCTTCATAATTGACCAAGTCCTGACTGGTGGAGCGTACCGCCTGCGGGATGCATCGGATAACCGACTCGAGCCAAACCCATGGAACGCAGCCCGTCTCCGAAGATTCTATGCCTAGCGCCGGACTCTGTGTTCGTCTCCTTCCTCTGTCCATTTTTTATATATTTTCTGTCTTACATTTCTCTTCTTCTTCTCTCTCTCTCTTATAGACTCTAAAGGCTCATAAAGTGACGCGCTATCTGCGCTCATTAAACCTGGGGGCTTCTTTAAACAGAAGCTTATTCATACGGGCTTCATGCCCAACACATGTGTCACACTTCCGCATTTACCTTTTATTCACCATTATATGCATCGATATGACTTAAGTTTTGGCCAAGCTGGGTTGCCTGGCTCCTGTGCTTACCCCTACATTCCCGATTGTTTGGCTAGGTGGTAAAGGGAGCACCTCTGCGATTGTTACTGCCGGGTCAGCCGGACGTGTACCTCGGACTGGGTGAAGCCGAAAGCTAGCGTTCTTAAGGGAATATTCGGTCGGTGAACTAAATATGATCTTTTTTTATCTATACGCCCCAGATGTTTTTCCTGCGTTTCTTTTTGCAGCATGGACATGCACCTTAGGGCATGCCTCCCAGGGAAAGGAACCCCTAATGGAACTATTCTCCCTGGAAGATGTTTCTTACTAACCATGTAATATAACATAACTAGTCAGGCACTTGTCTGTTCAAGCCCTAATGACCCCTACACCTGGTCTCCATGCATTTCCCGGTTCCTATATAACCGCATGGGAATTCGGACACACTCCGGACTGTCAGGTCCTGAGGCTGAAGCTAAAAGGTCGGCCATGACAAATGATCTACAATCCGGCTAGAAGGCATTATAAATGTCAATTAAAGTACATAGTCATTTTGACTGATTGTATTCCTCTTCAATACCATCTAACAGGTTGTCTAATTTACAGTCCTGCTGGGAATACTTTGCGGCCAACTCTACTTGGCCATATACTAAGCTTACAAGGATATCCTTCCCATCGGGCCCTACAGGACCGACCTCGGCCATGTGGTTGGGGTCAGCCTTTGCGTACTGTGTCTTCACCATAGCCCAGGCCTCCCAAGCGCCTTGACGGCAAGCTGATATCTTCCACAATCGGAAGCGCCGCCGTGCTCCCTTTAGCTTCTCCGCAAGTTCTCCAAGACCTTTGGGCATGGAGGCGGATGGCCACAGGGCCTGGGCGACGCCGTGCATCACCTTCCAAACTCGATCGAGCAGTTGCGAGAGCTCGGGAAGAAGTTCACCCGTAGAACCGGGCATCTCCTCTGCAGGACGACCTGTTAGCACACCTACAGACATTGCTCTGTTAGTCGACTTCCCCGCCGAACTTTCTTTCAAAGGTTTGTTCAAGCACTTACTAAATATGTCGCGCCGAAGCCGCTGATTCTCCTTCACGGAGTCTGACAGCTGAGCACGAACATCTTTCAGCTCGACGCCCAGCTTGGTGTTGGCATCTTGGAGATCGTTCTTCTCCCGCCTCACCTTTGTCAGCACCTTCTCACCAGCCTTTAGCTGGTGTAGGAGGTGTTGCCTTTCCGGATTCAATCCGGCGCCATCTGCAATTTCATTTGTCAGATTCGCACTAATGACGTGCTTCACAAAATACTTATCTTTCGAAGTGTATATTACCAGAGGGGGTCTCCTTGGGCTCCCCTGCCGCGGCTAGTGCGGCCTCAAGTTGGGCTTTGCACTCTGCCAGCTCCTTGGACAGTAGGGAATTCTTTTCTGTAAGAACCTGCATAACAAATGATCCTTAAAACAGTTATTCTAACTGTTCCAAGTCTCGGGGGCTACTGGTATATACATATAATTACCAGAATTTTCTTACCCATATGTCTTTTATATACTGCTCTGTGGCTCTGGCTAGACCATTTTGAGAAGCACGGAGGTACGCATCTCCCGAGTTGAAGGCATCTAACGCCCCTTGGGAGAAACAAGTGTCGCGAAGAATTGTCCGACGACGCCTGTGGTTCATGGCACTCTCCACCTCAGAGTTGGTGGCAGACAACCCGTCCACATCCTCCGTCGGAGGAGCGTCTAGCGCATGCCTTGCGTTCGCCTCCGCCTCCGGACCAGGCTTTGGAGCCTGGCTGGTGGAGGCGCGATTGGCAGCCTCTCCAGATATAGTCCGGCGAGGTCTCTTTGTCCTGAAAAGAGCGCAAGTATCAATATGCCTCGAAGGTATAACACCTGGGATAAGGGGGCGCGCCATACCTTTGCGCTGACGCCTCGGTCCGGACTGCACTTCTTTTCTGCCCGCGGGGCCCTATGGCCCCTCGTTGGCTTGCCACCGCAGGTTCAGCCTTCCGCCTTAAAAACCTCCCCTGCAAAGTTCGGTTGCAATCAGGAAACTGGACACGAGTGGGTAGACACCTATTCGGGGGACTGGGACTTCGATCTCAGGTACCTGGGGCGTTAGGATTAGCCCTGGGTAATCGGCCGTAATGGCCACCAAGGCGTTGTCCTTGCTTAATTGATGGAACACTCCATCAATCAGCTCCACAGATATGTCCAGATCCTCTTGAGAGGCCGGGTCGAGGGACCGTCCTGGGTCCTCGGGTTGTGGAGGAGGGCTGCTTATTTCCTTAACAGCCCGGCGCAGTTCCTGCGTTGAAGTCGTCAGACCAAATATTTAACAATGGGAATACAAAACGGATGGACAAGTAAATACGACCGCTTACCCAGCTTGGGGGATTGTGCATGGAGAATCCACCCTAAGGGTTGATGCGGAGAAATTCCTCCTCTTCTCCCTTATACAAAGTGGACAAGATCTTTAGTAGAGTGGCAGCTGAATCCGGCCCCTTACGGCCGTAGCGGGTGGCGTCGTCCTCCCCGTTGAAGTCCCACATGGGGTGGCTTCTATACTGAAGCGGCTGCACCCCCCGCATAATGCATTCGGCCATAACCCCGATCATGGTTAGTCCGAAATGGGCTAACTATCTTATTCGGCCCATCAGGTAAAGGATGTCCCTGTCACCTCCCCTCTGAGGGCTCCGTGGGCGCCAGCTAAGGCGCTTCTTTAAGGAAGCACTGTTGAATTCAGGGAGGCTGATCCGGACAGGATCCGGCAGCGGGACGTCTTCTATATAAAACCATTCCGAGGGCGAGTCTTCAGACACCTTCTTTGGGGTTCCGGACAGATATCCGGTCCCGGCGATGCGCCACACTTCGGCTCCGCCCACTTGATACATTGACCCCTTCTTGGAACGGGGCACGAGGCAAAATAGCTCCTTCCACAGTCCGAAATGAGCTTCAACACCCAAGAACAGCTCGCAGAGGGCTACAAAGCCCGCGATATGCAATACTGAGGCAGGCGTGAGATGATGTAGCTGGAGGCCGTAGAACTCCAGCAGCCCCCGGAGAAATGGATGGATTGGAAATCCGAGCCCCCTTATTAAGTAAGGGACGAGGCACACCCGCTCTCCTTTGGAGGGATTAGGGGCATTCTCTGCTTGCTCTCCACCGTTGTAGACGGCAAGACCGGCTCGAACCGGGACCATATAGGCCGGGGGGAGAAATCCCTTGGTCTGGAGCGTCACTAGCTTGCTATGCGGGATGGAACATCTCTCCCAATATCCATGCTTAGGGCTGGAAGGGCGAGGGGAGGAGTTGCGACGGCTGGCCATGGTGGAATGGACCTTTGTCAGATGCGCTCTGATGAACACTCGCAGAGGGGAGAAGGTGTGGATTGGATCTAAATCCTCATCCCCTTAAATAGGGCAGCTCATTTACGCGGCTAGGGGTGTGAATGTAAAAACACTCAGACTTTTCATATTCGTTTGACACGTGGGAATCGGCCATTATTGGGCGTAGAAGCTAAGGAGCGCAAACATCTACAAGAAACCGGACTTTATTCAACAGGTACATGGAATTTGGAGGAGAACCCGCCTTGCAATGCCGAAGACAATCTGCGCACCGGACTCATCGTCATTGAAGCCTGGTTCGGGGGCTACTAAGGGAGTCCTGGACTAGGGGGTGTCCGGACAGCCGGACTATACCTTCAGCCGGACTCCTGGACTATGAAGATACAAGATTGAAGACTCCGTCCCGTGTCCAGAAGGGACTTTCCTTGGCGTGGAAGGCAAGCTTGGCGATACGGATATGAAGATCTCCTACCATTGTAACCGACTTTGTGTAACCCTAACCTTCTCCGGTGTCTATATAAACCGGAGGGTTTTAGTCCGTAGGACAACGTACACATCAACAATCATACCATAGGCTAGCTTCTAGGGTTTAGCCTCCTCGATCTCGTGGTAGATCTACTCTTGTACTACCCATATCATCAATATTAATCAAGCAGGACGTAGGGTTTTACCTCCATCGAGAGGGCCCGAACCTGGGTAAAACTTCGTGTCCCTTGTCTCTTGTTACCATCCCGCCTAGACGCACAGTTCGGGACCCCCTACCCGAGATCCGCCGGTTTTGACACCGACACTAGGGTTTAAGCTTCTGTCACTCTAGCAACCCATCATCTACTTATTACTTCCCAATGCCTTCCTCTAGGACCAAATAATGGTGAAGTGTTATGTAGTCCACGTTCACATAACACCACTAGAGGCTAGACAACATACATCTTATCAAAATATCAAACGAATACCAAATTCACATGACTACTAATAGCAAGACTTCTCCCTTGTCCTCAGGAACAAATGTAATTACTCACAAAGCATATTCATGTTCATAATCAGAGGGGTAATAATATGCATATAGGATCTGAACATATGATCTTCCACCAAATAAACCAACTAGCATCAACTACAAGGAGTAATCAACACTACTAGAAACCTACTAGCACCAATCCCGGACTTTGAGACAAGAATTAGATACAAGAGATGAACTAGGGTTTGGAGATGAGATGGTGCTGGTGAAGATGTTGATGGAGATTGCCCTCACCCGATGAGAGGAGCGTTGGTGATGACGATGGTGATGATTTCCCCCTCCCGGAGGGAAGTATCCTCGGCAGAACAGCTCTGCCGGAGCTCTAGATTGGATCCACCAAGGTTCCGCCTCGTGGCGGCAGAGTCTCGTCCCGAAAAGTTCCTTCCTAATTTTTTTCTCATCGAAAGACTTCATATATGAGAAGATGGACGTCGGAGAGCCACCAGGGGCCCACGAGGTAGGGGGCGCGCCCTAGGGGGGCGCCCCCACCCTCGTGAGCAGGGCATGGGCCCCCAGGCCTTCATCTTTGGCGATGATTTTTCTTTATTTGTTTTAAAATGTTCCGTGGAGTTTCAGGACTTTTGGAGTTGCGCAGAATAGGTCTCTAATATTTGCTCCTTTTCCAGCCCAGAATTCCAGCTGCCGGCATTCTCCCTCCTTATGTAAACCTTGTAAAATAAAAGAGAATAGCCATAAGTATTGTGATATAAAGTGAAATAACAGTCCATAATGCAATAAATATCGATATAAAAGCATGATGCAAAATGGACGTATCAGCGCGGCGTAGGGCAGCCAGAATCAAAGGTGGTGCCAACACCGATGATGCGGCTACACGGGGAATGTTTCTTTTATGGCCGGTTTAGCTAGGCCCACCGGGCAATCTTAGCCCACAAGTTATCTTAGGTTAATTCGTATGCAAGTTATCTTAGGTTAATTCTTATGCAAGTTATCTAGGTTATAAATATAGGTTGTAAGACTTTTTTGGAATTAACCAATAAGAATATTATTATCCCTATTGCCCGGCTTCCAGAGGAGCCGGAACCCTAGCCGCTGCCGCCATCTCCCTCCTACGCGACGACGCCTAGCCGCTGGCGCGCCGGATCATCGCCCCGTCCCACTCCATCCTTCCCCTACAACCTGCGGAGCAGATCCGGTAGGACCCCTGGTTCTACCAATTTGGTATCCAAAGACTCGGGTTCGATCATGTCGTCATCAACATCAACGTCACCGCTGCCCATCATCACCACCGCCTCGATGACCACTGCCGGGTCCCCAACGCCGCCGGCCCCGATCACCTCTGCGCCGCCGGCCCCCGTCACTTCCGCGCTGCCGACAACCTCCGTCTTCACGTTGGAGGAGATGACCAGCACCCTGCGGGACCTCGTTGTTGGGAACGTAGCATAAATTCAAAATTTTCCTACGTGTCACCAAGATCTATCTATGGAGTCATCTAGCAACGAGGGAGGAGTGGATCTACATACCCTTGTAGATCGCGCGCGGAAGCGTTCAAGAGAACGGGGTGGATCAACACACGTACGGAGCAGTGATGTCTCCTCCTTCTTGATCCAGCAAGGGGGGAGGGGAGGTTGATGGAGATCCAACAGCACGACGGCGTGGTGGTGGAAGTAGCGGGATTCCAACAGGGCTTCGCCAAGCGCTACGGGAGGAGGGAGATGTGTCATGGGAGGGAGAGGGAGGCACCAGGGCTTAGCTGCCCTCCCTTCCCCCCACTATATATAGGGCCAAGGGAGAGGGGGCCGCAGCCTTGGCCCTTCCTCCAAGGAATGGTGCGGCCAGGGAGGAGTCCATCCTCCCCAAGGCACCTCGGAGGTGCCTTCCCCCTTTAGGACTCTTCCTTTCCCTTATCTCTTGGCGCATGGGCCTCTTGGGGCTGGTTCCCTTGGCCCATATAGGCCAAGGCGCACACCCCTACAGCCCATGTGGCCCCCCGGGGCAGGTGGACACCCTTGGTGGACCCCCGGACCCCTTTCGGCACTCCTGGTACAATACCGATAATGCGCGAAACTTTTCCGGCGACCAAAACAAGACTTCCCATATATAAATCTTTACCTCCGGACCATTCCGGAACTCCTCGTGATGTCCGGGATCTCATCCGGGACTCCGAACAACTTTCGGGTTACCGCATACTAATATCTCTATAACCCTAGCGTCATCGAACCTTAAGTGTGTAGACCCTACGGGTTCGGGAGACATGCAGACATGACCGAGATGACTCTCCGGTCAATAACCAACAGCGGGATCTGGATACCCATGTTGGCTCCCACATGTTCCACGATGATCTCATCGGATGAACCACTATGTCAAGGACTTAATCAATCTCGTATACAAATCCCTTTGTCTAGCGGTACGATACTTGCCCGAGATTCGATCGTCGGTATCCCGATACCTTGTTCAATCTCGTTACCGGCAAGTCTCTTTACTCGTTTCGTAACACATCATCCTGTGATCAACTCCTTGATCACATTGTGCACATTATGATGATGTCCTACCGAGTGGGCCCAGAGATACCTCTCCGTTTACACGGAGTGACAAATCCCAGTCTCGATTCATGCCAACCCAACAGACACTTTCGGAGATACCTGTAGTGTACCTTTATAGCCACCCAGTTACGTTGTGACGTTTGGCACACCCAAAGCACTCCTACGGTATCCGGGAGTTGCACAATCTCATGGTCTAAGGAAATGATACTTGACATTAGAAAAGCTTTAGCATACGAACTACATGATCTTGTGCTAGGCTTAGGATTGGGTCTTTGTCCATCACATCATTCTCCTAATGATGTGATCCCGTTATCAATGACATCCAATGTCCATGGTCAGGAAACCATAACCATCTATTGATCAACGAGCTAGTCAACTAGAGGCTTACTAGGGACATGGTGTTGTCTATGTATCCACACATGTATCTGAGTTTCCTATCAATACAATTCTAGCATGGATAATAAACGATTATCATGAACAAGGAAATATAATAATAACTAATTTATTATTGCCTCTAGGGCATATTTCCAACAGTCTCCCACTTGCACTAGAGTCAATAATCCAGTTCACATCGATATGTGATTAACACTCAAGGTCACATCCCCATGTGACTAACACCCAAAGAGTTTACTAGAGTCAATAATCTAGTTCACATTACCATGTGATTAACACTCGATGAGTTTTGGGTTTGATCATGTTATGCTTGTGAGAGATGTTATAGTCAACGGGTCTGAATCTTTCAGATCCGTATGTACTTCGCAAATCTCTATGTCATCTTGTAGATGCAGTTACTACGCTATATTTGGAGCCATTTCAAATAATTGTTCTACTTGGAGCTATTCTAAATTGTTGCTCCATTATACGTATCCGGTATCTCTACTCAGAGCTATCCGGATAGGTGTTAAGCTTGCATCGACGTTACTCTTTACGTCGAACTCTTTATCACCTCCATAACCGAGAAACATATCCTTATTCCTCTAAGGATAATTTAGACCGCTATCTGGTGATCTACTCCTAGATTACCTTTGTACCCTCTTGCCAGATATGTGGCAAGGCACACATCAGGTGCGGTACTCAGCATGGCATACCGTATAGAGCCTATGACAAAAGCATAGGGGACGACCTTCGTCCTTCCTCTTTCTTCTTCCGTGGTCGAGCTTTAAGTCTTAACTTCATACCTTACAACTCAGGCAAGAACACCTTCTTTGACTGGTCCATCTTGAACACCTTCAAGATCATGTCAAGGTATGTGCTCATTTGAAAGTGCCATTAAGCGTTTTGATCTATCCTTATAGATCTTGATGCTCAATGTTCAAGTAGCTTAATCTAGGCTTTCCATTGAAAAACACTTTCCAAATAACCCTATATGCTTTCCAGAAATTCTACGTCATTTCTGATCAACAATATGTCAACAACATATATTCATCAAAAATTCCATAGTGCTCCCACTCACTTCTTTGGAAATACAAGTTTCTCATAAACTTTGTATACACCCAAAATCTTTGATCATCTCATCAAAGCATACATTCCAACTCCGAGATGCTTACTCCAGTCCTTAGAAGGATTGCTGGAGCTTTGCATACTTATTAGCATCTTTCAGGATTGACAAAACCTTCCGGTTGTATCACATACAACCTTTCCTCAAGAAAAACGTCGAGGAAACAATGCTTTGACATCCTATCTGCAAGATTTCATAAATAATGCAGTAGTTGCTAATATAATTCCAATAGACTCTTAGCATCGCTACGAGTGAGAAAGTCTCATCATAGTCAACTCCTTGAACTTGTCGGAAAACATCTTAACGACAAGTCGAGCTTTCTTAATGGTGATACTTACCATCATTGCTCGTCTTCCTTTTAAAATCCATATGTACCCAACGGCCTTACGACCATCAAGCAGTTCTTCCAAAGTCTACACTTTATTTTCATACATGGATCCTCTCTCGGATTTTATGGCCTTGAGCCATTTATCGGAATCCAGGCCCACCATCGCTTCTCCATAGCTCGTAGGTTCATTGTTGTCTAGCAACATGACTTCCAAGACAGGATTACGTACCACTCTGAAGTAGTACGCATCCTTGTCATCCCACGAGGTTTGATAGTGACTTGATCTGAAGTTTCATGATCACTATCATAAGCTTCCACTTCAATTGGTGTAGGTGCCACAGGAACAACTCCCTGTGCCCTGCCACACACTAGTTGAAGAGACGGTTCAATAACCTCATCAAGTCTCCACCATCCTCCCACTCAATTCTTTCGAGAGAAACTTTTCCACGAGAAAGGACCCGATTCTAGAAACAATCCCTTATTGCTTTCGGATCTGAGATAGGAGGTATACCCAACTATTTTGGGTGTCCTATGAAGATGCATTTATCCGCTTTGGGTTCGAGCTTATCGGCCTGAAACTTTTTCACATAAGCGTCGTAGCCTCAAACTTTTAAGAAATGACAGCTTAGGTTTCTCTAAACCATAGTTCATACGGTGTCATCTCATCGGAATTACGTGGTACCCTCTTTAAAGTGAATGTGGTTGTCTCTAATGCCTAACCCATAAACTATCATGGTAATTCGATAAGAGACATCATGGTATGCATCATATCCAATAGGGTGCAGTTATGATGTTCGGACACACCATCACGCTACGGTGTTCCAGGATGTATTAGTTGTGAAACAATTTCCACAATGTCTTAATTATGTGCCAAATTCGTAATTCAGATATTCATCTCTATGATCATATCATAGATCTTTTATCCTCTTGTCACGACGATCTTTCAACTTCACCCTGAAATTACTTGAACCTTTCAATAATTCAGACTCGTGATTCATCAAGTAAATATACTCAACATCTACTCAAATCATCTGTGAAGTAAGAACATAACGATATCCACTACACGCCTCAGCACTCATTGGACTGCACACATCAAAAATGTATTACTTCCAACAAGTTGCTTTCTAGTTCCATTTTACTGAAAATGAGGCTTTCAGTCATCTTGCCCATGTGGTATGATTTGCATGTCTCAAGTGATTCAAAATCAAGTGAGTCAAAACGGTCCATTTGCATGGAGTTTCTTCATGCATATACACCAATAGATATGGTTCGCATGTCTCAAACTTTTTCAAAAACGAGTGAGCCCAAAGATCCATCAACATGGAGCTTCTTCATGCGTTTTATACCGATATGACTTACGTGGCAGTGCCACAAGTAGGTGGTACTATCATTACTATCTTATATCTTTTGGCATGAACATGTGTATCACTACGATCGAGATTCAATGAACCATTCATTTTAGGTGCAAGACCATTGAAGGTATTATTCAAATAAACAGAGTAACCATTATTCTCCTTAAATGAATAACCGTATTGCGATAGACGTAATCCAATCATGTCTATGCTCAACGCAAACACCAAATAACAATTATTTAGGTTTTAATACCAATCTCGATGGTAGAGGGAGCATACGATATTGATCAACCTTGGAAATACTTCCAACACATATCGTCATCTCACCTTTTAGCTAGTCTCCGTTTATTCCGTAGCCTTTTGTTTCGAGTTACTAACGCTTAGCAACGGAACCGGTATCTAATACCCTGGTGCTACTAGGAGTACTAGTAAAGTACACATTAACACAATGTATATCCAATATACTTCTATCGACCTTGCCAGCCTTCTCTTCTACCAAGTATCTAGGGTAATTCTGCTCCAGTGGTTGTTCCCCTTATTACAGAAGCACTTAGTCTCGGGTTTGGGTTCAACCTTGGGTTTCTTCACTAGAGCAGCAGCTGAATTGCCGTTTCATGAAGTATCCCTTCTTGTCCTTGCCCTTCTTGAAACTAGTGGTTTCACCAACCATCAACAATTGATGCTCCTTCTTGATTTCTACTTTTGTGGTGTCAAACATCGCGAATATCTCAAGGATCATCATATATGTCCCTGATATATTATAGTTCATCACGAAGCTCTAGCAGCTTGGTGGTAATGACTTCGGAGAAACATCACTATCTTATCCGGAAGATCAACTCCCACTTGATTCAAATGATTGTTGTACTCAGACAATCTGAGCACAAGCTCAACAATTGAGCTTTTCTCCCTTAGTTTGCAGGCTAAGAAAATCGTCGGAGGTCTTATACCTCTTGACGTGGGCACGAGCCTGAAATCCCAATTTCAGCCCTCGAAACATCTCATATGTTTCGTGACGTTTTAAAACGTCTTCGGTGCCTCAACTCTAAACCGTTTAACTGAACTATCACATAGTTATCAAAATTTGTATGTCAGATGTTCCCAACATCTACAGACGACGTTCGAGGTTCAGCACACTGAGTGGTGCATTAAGGACATAAGCCTTCTATGAAGCAATGAGGACAATCCTCAGTTTACGGACCTAGTCCGCATAATTGCTACTATCAACTTTCAACTAAATTTTCTCTAGGAACATATCTAAACAGTAGAACTGAAGCGCGAGCTACGACATAATTTGCAAAATCCTTTTGACTATGTTCAGGATAAACAAGTTCATCTTATGAACTCCCACTCAGATAGACATCCCTCTAGTCATCTAAGTGATTACATGATCCGAGTCAACTAGGCCGTGTCCGATCATCACGTGAGACGGACTAGTCAACATCGGTGAACATCTTCATGTTGATCATATCTACCATACAACTCATGCTCGACCTTTCGGTCTCTTGTGTTCCGAGGCCATGTATGTACATGCTAGGCTTGTCAAGTCAACCTAAGTGTTTTGCATGTGTTCCAAGGCCATGTCTGTACATGCTAGGCTCGTCAACACCCGTTGTATTCGAACGTAAGAATCTATCACACCCGATCATCACGTGGTGCTTCGAAACGACGAACTTTCGCAACGGTGCACAGTTAGGGGGAACACTTTCTTGAAATTTTAATGAGGGATCATCTTATTTACTACCGTCGTTCTAAGCAAATAAGATGCATAAACATGATAAACATCACATGCAATCAAATAGTGACATGATATGGCCATCATCACTTTGCTCCTTTTGATCTCCATCTTCGGGGCTCCATGATCATCATCGTCACCGACATGACACCATGATCTCCATCATCATGATCTCCATCATCGTGTCTTCATGAAGTTGTCTCGCCAACTATTACTTCTACTACTACAGCTAACGGTTAGCAATAAAGTAAAGTAATTACATGACGTTTATGTTGACACGCAGGTCATAAATAAATAAAGACAACTCCTATGGCTCCTGCCGGTTGTCATATTCATCGACATGCAAGTCGTGATTCCTATTACAAGAACATGATCAATCTCATACATCACATATCATTCATCACATTCTTCTTGGCCATATCACATCACATAGCATACCCTGCAAAAACAAGTTAGACGTCCTCTAATTGTTGTTTGCATGTTTTACGCGGCTGCTATGGGTTTCTAGCAAGAACGTTTCTTACCTACGCAAAAACCACAACGTGACATGCCAATTGCTATTTACCCTTCATAAGGACCCTTTTCATTGAATCCGATCCGACTAAAGTGGGAGAGACAGACACCCGCTAGCCACCTTATGCAACTAGTGCATGTCAGTCGGTGGAACCAGTCTCACATAAGAGTACGTGTAAGGTCAGTCCGGGCCGCTTCATCCCATGATGCCGCCGAATCAAGATAAGACTAGTAACGGCAAGCATATTGAACAAAATCAACGCCCACAACTACTTTGTGTTCTACTCGTGCATAGAAACTACGCATAAACCTGGCTCATGATGCCACTGTTGGGGAACGTAGCATAAATTCAAAATTTTCCTACGTGTCACCAAGATCTATCTATGGAGTCATCTAGCAATGAGGGAGGAGTGGATCTACATACCCTTGTAGATCGCGCGCGGAAGCGTTCAAGAGAACGGGGTTGATGGAGTCGTACTCGTCGTGATCTAAATCACCGATGATCCTAGCGCCGAACGGACGGCACCTCCGCGTTCAACACACGTACGGAGCAGCGACATCTCCTCCTTCTTGATCTAGCAAGGGGGGAGGAGAGGTTGATGGAGATCCACCAGCACGACGGCGTGGTGGTGGAACTAGCGGGATTCCAACAGGGCTTCGCCAAGCGCTGCGGGAGGAGAGAGATGTGTCATGGGAGGGAGAGGGAGGCGCCAGGGCTTAGGTGCGGCTGCCCTCCCTTCCCCCAACTATATATAGGGCCAAGGGAGAGGGGGGCGCAGCCTTGGCCCTTCCTCCAAGGAAGGGTGCGGCCAGGGAGGAGTCCATCCTCCCCAAGGCACCTCGGAGGTGCCTTCCCCCTTTAGGACTCTTCCTTTCCCTTATCTCTTGGCGCATGGGCCTCTTGGGGCTGGTGCCCTTGGCCCATATAGGCCAAGGCGCACACCCCTACAGCCCATGTGGCCCCCCGGGGCAGGTGGACCCCCTTGGTGGACCCCCGGACCCCTTTCGGCACTCCCGGTACAATACCGATAATGCACGAAACTTTTCCGGCGACCAAAACAAGACTTCCCATATATAAATCTTTACCTCCGGACCATTCTAGAACTCCTCGTGACGTCCGGGATCTCATTCGGGACTCCGAACAACTTTTGGGTTACCGCATACTAATATCTCTATAACCCTAGCGTCACCGAACCTTAAGTGTGTAGACCCTCCGGTCAATGACCATCAGCGGGATCTGGATACCCATGTTGGCTCCCACATGTTCCACGATGATCTCATCGGATGAACCACGATGTCAAGGACTTAATCAATCCAGTATACAATTCCCTTTGTCTAGCGGTACGATACTTGCCCGAGATTCGATCGTCGGTATCCCGATACCTTGTTCAATCTCGTTACCGGCAAGTCTCTTTACTCGTTTCGTAACACATCATCCCGTGATCAACTCCTTGATCACATTGTGCACATTATGATGATGTCCTACCGAGTGGGCCCAGAGATACCTCTCCGTTTACACGGAGTGACAAATCTCAGTCTCAATTCGTGCCAACCCAACAGACACTTTCGGAGATACCTGTAGTGTACCTTTATAGCCACCCAGTTACGTTGTGACGTTTGGCACACCCAAAGCACTCCTACGGTATCCGGGAGTTGCACAATCTCATGGTCTAAGGAAATGATACTTGACATTAGAAAAGCTTTAGCATACGAACTACATGATCTTGTGATAGGCTTAGGATTGGGTCTTTGTCCATCACATCATTCTCCTAATGATGTGATCCCGTTATCAATGACATCCAATGTCCATGGTCAGGAAACCGTAACCATCTATTGATCAACGAGCTAGTCAACTAGAGGCTTACTAGGGACATGGTGTTGTCTATGTATCCACACATGTATCTGAGTTTCCTATCAATACAATTCTAGCATGGATAATAAAGATTATCATGAACAAGGAAATATAATAATAACTAATTTATTATTGCCTCTAGGGCATATTTCCAACACTCGTGACGGCCGTCCAGGGCATGTCCCTGTACTTGGCCGGCCCGCACACCACCCCGCCACGTGCGCTCCTTGCCTACAGCCGCCGGCGGCGCACTGGCCGACCCAGAACGCATCGGGCCCGAGCGGGACACCCCTGCTGCCGTTCCAGGCGGGCTACATCGGCAGGCCCCCGCCGCCGCTGCACCTGCCCTAGTACTCGGTACCCGCGGCGATCGCCGGGGCCCATCCGTCGCTCCAGCCGCCGCCCGTCCCAGCGCCGTCCTAGCCGCAGTGGCCCGCGCCGGTTCTCGTGGCGCACCCGCGCCTCCCGCGCCCGCCCCAGCGCCGCAGTGGCCGCACTGGCCTGCGCCGGCCCCAGCCGCGCCAACCGCGCCGCCCACGCCGGTCCAGCTCCCACCGCCGCCGCCCAGCTCCGGACTGGCCAGTCCACACCGGGAGGGCTTCCGATCCAGCAGGTCCAGTTTCCGCCGTCACCGTTCCCGATCCCGGCCTGGCTAACCTGGACGTCGCCACCGCCAGTTTACACAGAGGCCAGGGACCCACCAGTACCCACGCTGCAGTCTGGGGCCTCGTCCGGCTCCGCGAGGGCCTACGACGGCCTTCCCACCGTTGACCGGGCGCCGTCATCATCACTGCTCCGCACCGCCGAGCCGGTCGGTCATGGCACGCCGACCTAGACGCCGCCATGGTTCGCCAAGATCGATTTTGCCACTTATGATGGCACAGAGGACCCGCTTAACTGGCTCAACCAGTGTGAGCAGTTTTGCCGTGGCCAGCGCACGCTCGCGTCGCAGCGCACTTGGCTGGCATCCTACCACCTCTGCGGTGCAGCCCATACCTGGTACTACGCCCTCGAGCAGGACGAGGGCAGCATGCCCCATTGGGAGCGCTTCCGCGAGCTCTGCCTCCTTCTCTTTGGGCCTCCGGTTCGCGGGAGCCGCCTGGCAGAGCTCGGCCGCCTTCCCTTCACCTCCACGGTGCAGGACTTCGCCGACCGTTTCCAGGCCCTGGCATGCCATGCGTCAGGCATGACGGCGCAACAGCGGGCCGACCTCTTTGTCGATGGACTTCCGGATCACATCCGCGTGGACGTGGAGCTTCGAGGACCCCAGGATCTCCAGTCGGCCATGTACTACGCCCACGCGTTCGAGCGACGTGCGGTGGCTATCCAGCAGGAATCACCGTCCCAGACCGTTGGGTCGCTACCCGGGCCAGATTCCGCGAGGGTCGGCCTGCGCAGGCTTCTACGGCACCCCTCGCCGCGACCGTGGCGCGCCCGTTCCGCTGGCTCACCTCAGCCGAGCTACTCGAGTGTCGCCATCAAGGCTTGTGCTTCAACTGCGACGAGCCCTACACGCCCGGCCATGCCTGCCCACGACTCTTCTACCTGGAGGTTGCAGACTACATTCCGGAGGATGCCGTCGCCGCCGACCTGGCCGCCCCAGCTGTCAAGAAGGTGTTTGACGCTGGTTGATCGCCTTGAGGAGTTCCGCAAGCGCTTCCCCACCTTATAGCTCGAGGACGAGTTGTTTGTGCAGGTGGGGAAAAGTGTTATGGTCGGTTTAGCTAGGCCCACCAGGCAATCTTAGCCCACAAGTTATCTTAGGTTAATTCTTATGCAAGTTATCTAGGTTATAAATATAGGTTGTAAGACTCCTTTTGAAATTAAGCAATAAGAATATTATTATCCCTATTGCCCGACTCCCAGAGGAGCCAGAAACCTAGCCGCCGCCATCTCCCTAAGACGCGACGGCGCCCAGCCGCCGGCGCGCCCGATCATCACCCCGTCCCACTCCATCCTTCCCCTACAATCTCCGGAGCAGATCCGGTAGGACCCCTGGTTCTACCAGTTTCAGTTGGGCAATTGCGCTTTGCAGCACATGTAATAGAATTTTAGGCAGCTGCAAAAAAAATCATCAGAGATGAAATAGGGCACAACTGCATTTTTTGGTCAAAGTGTTCTAAATCAGTGGCGGAGGCAGGGGTGCTAGCAGGGGCCCCGGCCCAGGTCAACATGCAGATTTTGCCACTACATGAGGGATTATCTGCTGCTAATATTGTGTATTTATGATGATTTTGCTGGCTTTGGCCCTCTCCAACATGATTTAACATCAGTTGGCCCCCTTGATTAAGTTTTCCTGGCTCCGCCACTGTCCTAAATGACAGTTGTTTTGGGCACGGCGGCAACTTTTGGGCATCTGTTGAGATGCTCTAAGTTTCTAACCCTGCATCTTAGCATTGATAGATGCTCTAAGTTGCTAACTCTGCAACTCAGCCTTGATAGTTTCAGCTACAATGAGCACAGCTACACATGTCATGCACACTAAGAAAGAACTTAGACATACTTTGGTTTGAGTGGAAGGAGCCCACAAAACCATGGATTGGTATGCGCACACCGTGCACGGATGATGATCGGGCCTTTTTTGCGGCTGTCACCCACGTCACGGTGGGCAACGGACGAACGACAAAATTTTGTAACTCCTCTTAGCTACAGGGCTTGAGACCCCGTGACATCGCGCCTCGCATCTTCGACCTCTCCCAAAAGAAAACTGCTCCATCCAGCAAGCTCTACTCAACAATCTGTGGATTTCCAATGGCCTTTCCCTTGGTCACGTCCAAGAGTTTGCAAATCTTTGGAAAAAGCTGAATTCTGTCACCATTGAGGAGGGAATGGAGGATTCAATTGTATGGAAGTTCACTAAAGATGGTATGTACTCCGCCTCTTCGGCATACAAGGCACATTTTGAAGGGCTTACTACTTCGTATCTGGTGCAATCAGTCTAGAAGGTATGGACTTCCTCGTGGTTCAAATTTTCTGATTGGCTCGTTCTACAAAATAGGATCTGGACGTCTAATCGCTTAATTAGGCGGGGTTGGCCCAATTGTGGCGTATGCCCTCTATGCAAACAATGTCAAGAAACTGCGGCCCATCTCCTCTTACAATGCTGATTCACTCTTCGGGTGTGGAATGACATTATTCCGTTGCTTGGAATGCAGCACGTCAACACGGACACCTGGGCGACGAAGGTCTCGGTGAGAGATTGGTGGATCAGCAACATACACATTCGGCTTGGATCTCACAAGGCGCTAGCCTCTCTGATGATGCTTATTTCATGGGAGACTTCGACCGAACGCAATCCTAGAGCCTTCCGTAACACGGCCGTTCCTTCGATGGTTCTCAGTTCCTTCGATGGTTCTCATTTCCAAGATTAAAGAGTGTCTCTTTGGGCTTTGTAATGCTGCGAGAGTAGTTCTTTCTTTTTTCACCGCTTTGCGGTTTTGTGCTAAAACTTCCTTACTCAATGAAATGGCAATTCTTTTGCCTTGTTTAAAAAAGAATGACGGTGAGGACATTCAGCTCTGTCAGCCGACAGAACTGAAGCAAGAAAGCTCGAAGGAATTGTTTGCTTTTGCTGTACAACTGATTTGGATTTCTAAGTTTGCTGGTTCTCCGGTCACCGTTCTCTCACGCGTATGGCTTAAACAATCAGATATCACGAGGTCATAGAAGTAGCAGCCAAGCATAAACCAGGAGTTTCAAAACGTCACCCTCTTCCTTTCTTGGGATACAAACTTGTAAGCTTGAATCTAACTGGCTTGCAGGTTACTATTTGTTTTCAATGGTAAACTATTCAACTAATGTCCACAGGCAATTATATCTTGAATCATCCCCTCATGGTTCTAGAACGTACTCCCTCCGTTCCTAAATATAAGTCTTTTTACAGATTCCAATAAATGACTACATACCGAGCAAAATGAGTGAATCTACACTCTAAAATATGTCTACATACATCCGTATGTTGTAGTCCATTTGAAATGTCTATAAAGACTTATATTTAGGAACGGAGAGAGTACGTAGCAATATACTCACGGCTGAAAACACATTAATTGATCATACCTGAATGGATCACAGGTTAAACATCAAAGATAAGATGCCGAAGCTTTTCTACAGCTAACAGGTCCAGCAAAATATAAATCCAGCTCGGCGTTCACCGAGACTTGGCGTGCTAGAAAGCAATGCACAATTATGATCAGACAGGTTTGACATAGAGCACCAGGCATGTTCGTTCTATTAAAAGAGAATGACGGGCAGTGGCACTCATTTCTCGATGAACTCTCTCATGTTCTTCAACCAAACCACGTACTCCCTCTCATCCTTGGTCATCATGTACTCGTGCAGCCAGTCATGCAGCGAGTGCTTGATCCCCCTCACCTCAAGATACCTGTGGAAGGACTTCTGCAAGCTCTCATCCAGATCACTGTAGAAGACAATGAGTAAGTAAATGTCAGAAGAAACCATAAGATGCAATGCAGTTTACTACTCCCTCCATTCCATATTACTTGTCGCTGATTTAGTACAAAGTTGTACTAAATCAGCAACGAGTAATATGGAACGGAGGGAGACTTTGTACTAAATCAGCAACAAGTAATATGGAACGGAGGGAGTAGTAGTCATCTAAGTACTTAAGCAAACAGAACTTTGGGGTGAATAATCAGCCAGGGGAGAAACACATACAAGTAATGTCAAGCTTGAGCCATTTCGTGGAAAACAACACGAAATTTGTGACCAGGGATCCTTGAAAGTATACCGTTTTGTTTTATTATGATTCAGCAACCATTTGGTTGGCTTATTATGATGCTTGAAATTGAAGAAATAATATAAGTTAGATAAGAAAAATTGAACTTACGAGAACTGTGGCCCCTCATATGCATTCTCAGTAAACTTGGCATCGCGATTCAGCAACCTCATATTTTCAATTGCCAGTTCATCATCATTAAAGTTGCACTCAAATTCCAGGATTGAGCCTCCTGGTTTCTCAACAGTGACAACCATCTGAAGTGCTGGCTTAAATGAGTCATCATCATTCTCAGCATCAGAGCCCTCATTGTTCAAATCTTCCTCAGTATCAAAATTTGTGTAGACAGTAGCTTTAATAGTCTCTCCTGCAAGCTCTCTTTTGAGAACGATGGACTGATCACCAGGGTTATCAATTATCTCAAAGGGGAAGTCTTCTGGTGGATCAATTTGCTGTTGAAAACAATTCAAAACAAGTATTTTGGTCATGTCCTTTTTCAAAAATATCAGAGTATTGTTTTACATTCAAAGGTTCTTTTGAAGCAAAACTAAAGCATTTCTTCCTATTAACAAGATAAAACAATCAAGTACTTGCAAAGCATAAGTATAACACAAGGTATAGTATGCGACATCAGTCTATGAAACCCATCTTTACATCATCGCAGTATAACACTTTATCACATTGACATATAGTACCATATACTGGAGTTTATGGACCTCAGAGAGCAATTAATACTACGTAAGGTAAATTTATAACGTTCACTTACCTGAATAAACATTTCAAATGTGCACAAACTTCATTTAGTAATGTCCAATTGACTCATAAATACTCCCTCCGTCCCATAATGCAAGACGTTTTTTGACACTAGTGTAAAAAAAACGTCTTACATTATGGGACGGAGGGAGTAGTTTAGAAGGGGAATGACTTGAACATCTGAAAAGTTGAGCTATCAAAGTCAAGTTTGTGAACCTCTTGGATTGAGCTGGAGCATCCAGCACAGGCCAGGATCTCACCAACCGGGTTTTGTAATATACCAACAATATTTCCTTTTTACCATCCATACCACTACCATTTTAATTCTTTAATCCTGATGAATAGTCACCATTACTGACTAACGGCATCCCAGCAATGTAGCAGAGTCCTTGTTCTGCAATTTGAGATGCAGGGATGAGAGATTCCCAGAGTTAGCTGTTCACTGCAGGAGCAACAATCACGGGCATAGCTAGTACTACTGCTTTATACCACATAAAAGCTAGACAGTCTTGCATCGACAACCTCAATTTTGGCTCTGTTCCTAATATTTCCCAAATACGCGGGATCAAGGTATTTCCTCCGGTCCTTCGCAAAAAAAAAAGGTATTTCCTCCGGTATTCACACCACAAATAATAAAGCTCGATCGTGTATAAATGGAGTCAAACTACTATCTCGAAAGAACGAAAAGGAAATGCAAGGGCGATGGTTAAGGAAGCCAAGAGACCTGCGCGGAGCCCTCCTCCGATTCGACGACGCACTCGATCTCGGAGTCGATGACCCGCCTCAGGTTCTCGTCCGGGGAGATCTTGGAGGAAGCCGCCGGGGACTGCGAGGACAGGAAGCGGCGGGCAGGGGCCCCTGACGGGGAGGCGGCGGCGGCGGCGGCGGCGGGGTGGAACTGGGCGAGCGAAACGGGCGCGCGGGAAGTCGCGGAGGAGTGGGCGCAGCGTCGGGATAGGGTGGAGGCCCGCGACGAAGAGGCGGCGCGGCGGAGGAGCCTGGCGGCGAGGGACGCCGACGACATGGCTCGGGCTTTGGTGTTTCTCTGGGGATCCGACGACGGGTGCTCGCTGCGAAGTCTAGGGTTTTGTGGGGTTTAAAGGGCTGGAGGCCGAATGGAGAAGACTTGGAGAAAAGGTAAGAAGTAATGGAGCTCAGCAGAGAAGCTCAGCGGCCCAACCCAGTGTACTTGAGAATGCCCTTCCGGCCCATAGAGCTCATCCTCTGTTTTTAAATAGTTGCAACCAACAACCTATTTTTCCTAAATCTAAAAAAAAACTATTTTCCTTTTACCTCTAGAAATAAAATCAATTTTTTATATTCATGCAACTATGCCACATCATCAAGTCATGCATCTGGTCATAAGTTACAATTTACGCACTAATTTATTCATGCAGCCCAGTCACCTCAGCAATCATGCATGGATTTGTTTCACTATTTTTGTGCGCATCATAGATTGTCATGTTACACATTTTTTTAGCACATTCTTTTGTTAAAAATGGCACCCGTTTGACTCAATCCAATAGATTCCTCTTTTTATACAACATTTCTGTGACATGCTTCATATACTTTATTGTTTTCAAAATATATCCCAAGGGCATTCTTAAATTTGTTTTTGCAATAGTTTTAGTTTTTAGCATATGTTTATCAAGATTCCCGCAGCGGGGCATCATCTAGTTCTTCATTGTTTTTGTGGGCACATGGAGCTCACTCTTACGGTGACAATACAACATATACCTCTGCATATAAAAGGTTAGATTTTTTAGCATGGCAAATCAAACGTCCAAAATGATAAATTATGTTGTCGTGAGGATGGCAATTTGTCAAAGAAGGATCCTTGCCGTGTCTGAACATGCTAAAGATTTGCCATGCTTGGTAAAGAAAATTGACATCCTCATGACAACATAATTTATCATAAATCATAAATAAATTAAAAAGAACGCAAGATTTCCATTTCACCTCTCTTTCGTCAACCTTCCTTATACCCCCCCCCCCTCTTTCCTTCTTCTTTTTGATTTTTTTCTCCCATTTCAGTTTTTTTCCATCGATTTTCCTTAAAATGGAATCAATTGTATCATGTTTTATTAACTTACCAAAGCAAAAACATATTTCTTTGGTAAGTGATTAAATTCTACCGAATAAGTGCTTAACAATAACATGATAGGTAAATCATGGCGATTGCTTACAAAAAATTGCCAAGATTTTAGCACATTAATATAATAATAGACGTGCAGTAACGGGCTAATCCATTAGAATGTTTATACTCCTGTTGCAACGCAGGGGCAATTATCTAGTTTATCATAAAAATGTTTGCCATGGTTAAAAAACTGACGTCAGATTTATTGACAAAAAACGAGCACATAAGTTCCAAAAACAGAACTATATTTGTCTCCTTGCAGAAAGGAAGAAGAAGAATTTGTCATGAGAGGAAGAGAAAACGAGAGAGATAGAGGACACAGTACAAGGATTATATTTATGAAATACAGTTTTGCTAAAGCACATCTAGATGTGTCATAAGTATCGCATATCTAAGTTCTATGTCATTGATCTTACGTCAAGATTCGTGTGGATATTTTCCTTTTCTTTTTTCAATTTTTCTTTATGTTTAATTCACTCACTCAGATGTGTAATAACTAGAGCACATCTAGATGTGCCCTAGACACACTATGAAAAAAAATATACTTTAGGAAGCCTTTCGCATCCTCACCGGTCTAGACCATGTGATCCAACTCATTACCCATGGACATTTCCTGGCCGCTAAATCAACCTCTCGGCGTAAACACTTCCCACAATTGGCCAGAACACAGTCGATGTTCTCTGATCAATTGGACCTTCGGGCGAGGACTACCGAGTGAACCAACTCAGTTGCCATCCATGTGTTCATCCTCGAAGTAAATAAAACCACCAGCCAATTTTATGGACCCTCGGTATAATCTACTCTTTGAAATTTGTAGGTGCTCAGAAATTACTTTTGGCTCTCTTTAAAAAATGATTTTAAGTTTAAAAATCTGAAAATAATTAAACAAAAGAATGCGTATGTGCATAAAGAAATATAAGACCGTTTAGATCTAAACGGTCTTATTTTTTTATGGAGGGAGTACTTGTTTGTAAAGTTTGATGATGAAATGCATTTGTATGTGAACTACAAATAAAATTCATGTAGTGCACATATACTCTTCACTATAAAAGTATGTTCTTTTTGTGTAACTCACATCAAAATGTATTTCTTTGTTAAATTTTACATATGTACTCCCTCCGTTCCTAAATATAAGTCTTTCTAGAGATTCTAGAAAGCCTTATACTTAGGAACGGAGGGAGCGCTTGCGGCTGTACTGTGTTAAAAAAAAACTAATCTGAAACTTGAAAGGTTGATTAAAAAAACTTTTTTGAAAAATGCAGGCTCCATAGAGCCCGGGAGCCCAAAATCCTCACTCCAGCTTTTTCGGCTTTGCTATGGTGCCACGTATCCCTCGAAAAAATAAAAAATAATGCTATGGTGCCATGTTGTCTCGACAAAAAAATGCTATGGTGCCACTTTAGTGTGACTCAAGCCGCTTCTCTAGCGGGTAAGGATTGCATTTATATAAGAGAAGAAAAAATAGGGTTACCATTTACACAGTATTTTTTGTTATTATCCGGAGCTTCTAACTCACACTGATTATATTGACGTTGATTTCTGCCATAAAAGTGGGCAATTATTCCTGTTCTAACTCTTCCCAAATCCCAATCTCCAAACTTGCCACACTCTGCAGTCTAAAACTCAGATAAAGAACAGAGCCTATCAAGATCCCGGTTTCTACGGCCGACAAAAGGAAAATTATGCCTGTGGGATTCCGGCATATGGAACGCTCCGAGTTTGCTCTCAGATGGTCGCTTGGCCACTGTAAGACGGAGAAGACATGATGGTCAGCATCTCCGTCACATGTGCCATGGAGCTCAGTGCAGCTTTCAGCACATCCTGCGAGCACCCAGGCTTCACGATGTTCTTCACCTGCGTGGCATGCATAATCATGAGAACCAATAAAAGGACTGTTACCAGTCGGATAACCAAGTTGTTGGCCGATGTACCTTCTCCAGATACTCCTGCAGCTGTTTGATCCTCCCCATGTAGTCCCGGTCTTCCACGCACAGCGAGATGGGCTTTGCGTCGGCCCCCGGTCCTTCGAATTGCAGCGGTCCAGGGTTCTTGTAGATGTCTTCCATCAGGAGGCTGGAAGAGTTTTGCCTCAGCAGCCTGCAAGGCACAAAACGATTACTTTGGTAAATACGAGCACATGTCTTTTTATCCTTTTCCACGGTGTATGTATCCAGTGAAACAATGGAGAATTTCCTCTTCACAGGCAATGGAGAATAGAAGAACACGATGACTAGTGAATAAAAGATGGCACTTAATTTCAAACCAGAAATCATACGTACTCGTATGCTTTTCCTTTTAAGTCGACGCTTGCCATGTGGACAGCGGGCTTCCCAATTTGACTGGCAGTGGGACCGCGCGACCATCCCCTTACCGTCATCATAGACTGCTCGTGAACAAATGCAGAAATGGTTATGCATCACTTTGTGCTTCACATAAACTTGTGTGGGATGGATCATGTGCAAATCTTAAAGGAACATAATCTAAAAAACATACAAACACTAACAATCCCATATGCTCACCGTAATAGGAGCAGCTCCACATTTCCACTGGTCCACAGGACTTTTTAGATTAGTTACAGTGGCCATGTAGCCATTCAGACCAGCAGCTATGATGTGATAGCATACATGACCAAGAACCTGGAATCAAACAATTGGCCGGCCATCAAGGAGAATAACCAGATGGAACATGATATAGAGAAGTGAGGTGGAACTTACATAGGCGTAATCGCAATCAAAGTTTGACGGCAGGGCACCTCTTGCTTGGTAGCCAAAAAAGTGGCAAATTGCATTGAACTTCTTTCCTTTGTAAGTGCCTTCCTCCTAAATAAGCCAATAAACAATATGCACTGATAAAGGTGGTGCTTATTTTAAAAGTGAACTAATAACTCATAGGTCTTAAACTAGTTCTCCACAAATGACTGCAGGATATGCTCACCAGACGTTTGTTGATTTCTGTCTCAACTAACTGGGCTAGAAGCTTCTCAGTCTCAATCTGCAAGATACACATATAAATCTGATGCCCGAACAAATGTAAAACAAAAAGGATAGGCTAATATCACAGACTGAATTGCTGTGCCACCTGAGAAAGCTGAGCAGAGTCGTCAGATTCTGGATGCAGAAGTAGCTGCACGACAAAAAAAAAAGTTGAAGCAATAAAATCTTCTCCAAATTATGGATTTCTGAATATGAAAACAAGAAATACATACCTGTTTCCTGATAAATGGAGGCAGAAAGTCAAATAGTGCAGAAGCCCAAGGCGAAAGATGAGAAGAGATGTTCTCAATGGAAACACCTTTATCATGTAGCCCATGAATTTCCTACAAGTATAAGCTAAGCTCAGTGAACTATTCAATAAACAACACCATTGTTTCATGTACTGATACTGACCTGAAGCAAAGCATATAATTCAGGTATACTCTCGACAAGGCCCTCGGGAATAAGTACAACACCATGGTATTTATCTGTGCAAGATAGTATGATACTGTGAATCATAAGGAATAATAGCAACTGCATGATATATTTATGTGCCCAAGATATTATGGCAACATGCATTATTTACAAGATGTCACCCCTTGGACGCTTAGGCAGCAAGGCGCCCTGGCAGCGCCTTACTATTATGCCCGCTTTACACGCTTAGGCGTCAGGGCGGTTGGTGCTCACCTTAGGTCGCCTTACCGCCTATTATAAACAATGGCAACATGACACTACAATACGAAGCTTGTAAGAACCATATGATTCCTACCTTTTTCAGCCCTTGCCTGCACAGCATCACATATCTGCTTTGTAATATCAGAAATTGTAAGTTTTGACGCAGCAACCTCCTCCCCTAGTAAGACCTGAGCATTATCAAGTCAGATTAGTTTGTAATGTTTGTATTATGGATCAAACAAGTCGATTCAAAATAAAAGTAGCATCCCTAACCATATTTGGATGTGACTGAAGAGCACATTCCAAGGCCACATGAGATGCTTTCCGCCCCATCAAGCGAATGAAGTAGTAATACTGCCGAGAAAAATGATGAAGCTTTAAGAGAGATAAAAATGTAGACTGCGTACTTGAATTTTGTGTGTTATAAAATTCAGAAATTATGTAGATAATACAGAGCGCCTTTATAAAATGGAGGCAAATTTATGAGTAATAGGCCGGTAGCACGGTATGTAGAAGAAAGAAAATGACTGAACTTAGGACTACTTTACTAGCTTTCACCAAAAAAAGTATTTAAACTCATGAAATGTGTTAAGGTGGAGGTTGACCATCCATTATGTGTTACCTTCTCAGCAGAAAGAGCATCAGTGCAGACATTACTTATGAGCTGTGAGTTCACCTGTTAAATAAGTAGCAATTCATGTTACCGTAAAAAATGTAAATTAAATAGCAAAATTAGTAAGGTAACACTAAAACAAACAATGCCGAAACCATAGTAAAAAAGAAGGATGATCAAACTGAGTAGTGAGAATGAGATGCTCCTCGCAGCTACTCACCATACCTCTAGACAGGTCAATAAAATGTAACAGGCGGACTGGCGGACAGTGCATCTCTAAAATGATACCACATGCTAAATAAGGAAGCAACTCAATAGCTTGCTATATAAATTAATGTACCTTGCATATGGTATCAAAACCAACAGTTGTCTCGACAAACTGGTTCTTAAGGTCACCATTCAAAGTTACAGGAACACCAACTACCTGTTAAAAAACAGATTGTCTCAGGCGATTTGCACTTTGTAAGGAAAATACTTACTACCACAGGGATGTGAACCAGTACAAACGATTATAATGAAGGAACTAGCTTTATTAGACAATTTTCAGCCACCTTTGTTGAACATTTCGACTCAGCAAAAGTCTCAGCAAGCTGAGCAGCATCCGTGTTGGATGTGACACCTACAAAAAGAAAAGAGGGCATGCAGAGTAAATAACAGGGTTTTTCCAATAAGGGGCGCTTTATTACTTAAAAGATTTAAGCATTACACCCGGCCTCTGCATAACAGAGTAAATAACAGCTAATATCAATAAAGTATCTTAATAGATAGTAATAAATGATACCTCCAATTATTACAAGAGTATCCAACTTCAAAGCTTGGCAAGTAGTCATTGCTGCCTTTACTTGTTCAGTTGTTCTGATTTGGTCCCTGGTTCGGCCAAGCATATAATAACCACCTTGATTTTTATAGGAAGAAAAAACTTCCTCAGTGATTTCCAAAGTTTTCTGAGCAAACAAGCCATCAGTTCCGCCTGTTTCAACACAAAAAATTAGAAATAATCAGTAAAAGGGAACAGATACAGGATTCATTATACGATATCTAATTATGTCTAAGTCAAAATTATGCATTCACACGTATATGTAGGGACAAAAAGCACTGAGGGCTTCACATATTTGCATTCCGAAGATTTAATAGTGGCACCTAGCACTGTTTAGCCAACTGGCTGTCTGACACTGATGAGACACTTAGTAAGATCCGAACATACGTTTTTCTTAGATTTTTTCATGATTTTGTGAGCTTGGATATGTAAAGTGCAGTTAAATAGGTCCTGCTTGATTCAAAGGATTCCAAAGACACTAGATAGACTATTCCTATAACATTGAGAACCCCAATAATTGTACCAAAGGAAGTTTGGTTGCACTATTGCAAACCACAGCAAATGATCAACACTTTTGTGAAATGGGTTGCATTAAGGAGTATCTGGGAAAATACTTGTGATAAACAATCATAAAAATCAAGCAGGACCATGTAGAATCCTAGAAAAATAGTGGAATCAGAGAGGTCCCTAATTGATTTTTTGTTTGCTGACTGCATTTTGCACACATGCACCTCGCTCACCCATTTGAAGTCAGAGAATAAAAAAAATCACATGTACAAAAAAGAGATCTGGATTGTTGCATGAAGTGTGAACTTGTAAATTCCGCTGAAATGTGTATCTACCTGTATGCTACACAAAATAGATGTTTTATGATCTACAGTAACATCAATTAGTGAAGATCATTTTGTGAACATTTACATTGGTTTAAAATGTGAATCTGCAAATTTTGGTCAAGAGTACATCCATTTATGTTTTGTAAAGACAAATGACCGGATTATCCTGGTCAAGCTGGTAGTTGGGGACTTGGTTCTCAATGTTATCAGCGTGTATGCCCCGCAAGTAGGCCACAATGAGAACACCAAGAGTGAGTTCTGTGAAGGCCTGGAGGACATGGTTAGGAGTGTACCAATTGGCAAGAAGCTCTTCATAGGAGGAAACATCAATGGCCATGTGGGTACATCTAACACAGGTTTTGAAGGGGTGCATGGGGTCTTTGGCTATGGCATCAAGAATCAAGAAGGAGAAGATGTCTTAAGCTTTGCTCCAGCCTACGACATGATCTTAACTAACACCCTCTTTAAAAAGAGAGAATCACATCTTGTGACTTTTAGTAGTGGTCCACACTCTAGCCAGGTTGATTTCATCCTCTTGAGAAGAGGAGATAGGCGTGCGTGCCAAGATTGTAAGGTGATACCTGGAGAAAGTGTTGTCCCTCAGCATAAGCTTGTGGTTGCTAACTTCCGCTTTCAGATTCGTGTCCTGTCGGATAAGCGTGCCAAAGTTGCTAGACCAAAGTGGTGGAAGCTCAAGGGGGAGGTAGCTTAGGCGTTCAAGGAGAGGGTCATTAAGGAGGGCCCTTGGGAGGAAGGAGGGGATGCGGACAATATGCGGATGAAGATGGCGACTTGCATTCGTAAGGTGGCCTCAGAGGAGTTTGGAGTGTCCAGGGGAAGTAGAAGCGAAGGCAAAGATACCTGTTGGTGGAATGATGATGTCCAGAAGGCTATTAAGGAGAAGAAAGATTGTTTCAGACGCCTATACCTGGATAGGAGTGCAGACACCATAGGGAAGTACAAGATGGCGAATAAGGCTGCAAAGCGAGCTGTCAGTGAAGCAAGGGGTCAAGCGTATGAGGACCTCTACCAGCGGTTCAACACGAAGGAAGGCAAAAGGGACATCTATAAGAAGGTCAAGATCCGAGAGAGGAAGACGAGGGATGTTGACCAACTCAAATGCATCAAGGACGGAGCAAACCAACTCCTGGTGAAGGACGACGAGATTAAGCATAGATGGCGGGAGTACTTCGACAGGCTGTTCTGTGGGGAGAATGAGAGTTCTACCATTGAACTGGATGACTCCTTTGATGATACCAGCAGGCGTTTTGTGTGGCGAATCCAGGAGACTGAGGTCAACGAGGCTTCAAGAAGTATGAAAGGAGGCAAGGCGATGGGCCCTGATTGTATCCCCATTGAGGTGTGGAGAGGCCTCGGGGACATAGCGATAGTATGGCTAACCAAGCTTTTCAACAGTTTCTGGGCAAGCAAAATGCCAGAAGAATGGAGACAGAGTATATTAGTAGCAATCTTCAAGAACAAGGGGGTGTTCAGAGTTGTACTAATTACCGTGGAATTAAGCTGATGAGCCATACAATGAAGCTATGGGAGAGAGTCATTGAGCACCGCCTAAGAAGAATGACAAGCATGACCAAAAGTCAGTTTGGTTTCATGCCTGGGAGGTCGACCATGGAAGCCATTTTCTTGGTACAACAACTTATAGAGAGATATAGGGAGTAAAATAAGGCTTATGATAAGATACCGCGAAATGTCATGTGGTGGGCCTTGGAGAAACACAAAGTCCCAGCAAAGTACATTACCCTCATCAAGGACATGTACAATAATGTTGTGACAAGTGTTCAAACAAGTGATGGCAACACTGATGACTTCCCGATTAAAATAGGACTGCACTAAAGGTCAACTTTGAGCCCTTATCTTTTTTGCTTTGGTGATGGATGAAGTCACAAGGGATATACAAGGAGATATCCCATGGTGTATGCTCTTTACGGATGACGTGGTGCTAGTCGATGATAGTCGGACGGGGGTCAATATGAAGTTAGAGTTATGGAGACAAACCTTGGAATCGAAAGGTTCTAGCCTTAGTAGAACTAAAACCAAGTACATGAGGTGTGATTTCAGTACTACTAGGCACGAGGAGGAGGTTAGCCTTGATGGGTAGGTGGTGCCTCAGAAGGACACCTTTCGATATTTGGGGTCAATGCTGCAGAAGGATGGGGGTATTGATGAAGATGTGAACCATCGAATCAAAGCTGGATGAATAAAGTGGCACCAGGCTTCTGGCATTCTCTATGACAAGAGTGCCACAAGACAAGTTCTATAGGACGTCGGTTCCACCCACAATGTTGTATGGCGCTGAGTGTTGGCCGACTAAAAGGCGGCATGCTCAATAGTTAGGTCCGGCGAAGATGCACATCTTGAGATGGATGTGTGGCCACACGAGGAAGGACCAAGTCCGGAATGATGATATACGAGATAGAGTTGGGGTAGGACCGATTGAAGAGAAGCTTATCCAACATCGTCTGAGATGGTTTGCGCATATTCAGCGCATGACTCTAGAAGCTCTGCATAGTGGACGGCTAAAGAGTGCGAATAATGTCAAGAGAGGTCGGGGTAGACCGAATTTGACATGGGACGAGTCTGTAAAGAGAGATCTGAAGGATTGGAGTACCACCAAAGAACTAGCCATGGACAAGGATGCGTGGAAGCTTGCTATCGATGTGCCCGAACCATGATTTGGTCGCGAGATCTTATGGGTGTCACCTCTAGCGTAAATGTTCACAAAAAATCATAACTTGAAAGGAGGCGAAGCAACCAGTAGTTTGTTGGACTTAATAAAGGAAAACAAGTATAAATTAGTCACAGAATCTCAGCCCTCTCTAGATCATAAGACTTTCGTCGGGTTATCGCGTGTTTCGAATCCTTAAGAAAATTGACCTATGAAGGACATTTGGATCATAGGAATGATGCTACCAAATTAACAAGGGTTGATCTACTATGGTTCAATCTTATAGGAATTTAAACACTTATTGTACAACATCCTTTTTCCACTCATTCACATATGATTGAGAGACTTTCCTTATGGTTTTCATTCGTTCTATCAGAATTAACAAGGGTTGATCTACTGTGAAGACAAAGGCAGCCTTCTTCAATAGGAGTAAATTCATTGTTGGGAACGAATGTAATACTAGATTCTTGGAAGATACCTGGCTCGGGGACAAGCCACTAGCCTTGCAGTATTCTTCTTTATATAAAATTGTACAACATAAATAAGCTTTCGTCCGTACAACACTTGGTTATGTTTTTTTAAATATCCAATTCAGGCGGGTGCTGGGGAACGATGGGATAGATGGTTGCATCTTGTGCACGGGTTGATGGAGGTTAACCTTTCTGATGCGCCGGATACCCTACACTGGAAGTTGTCTGTCCGTGTCAGGTGTATTCTCGGTCAAATCCATGTATATTGATTTGATAAACACCAGTCCTACCCAAAGGTCGCTTCACATTTGGAAGGTTAAGGTGCCGCTAAAAATAAAGGTATTCATGTGGTTTGTTCACAAGGGAGTAATACTGACGAATGACAACTTGGCAAAGTGTAGTTGGGAGGGTAATAAACGTTGTTGTTTTTATGATCAGGATGAGTAATACAATATCTGTTCCTCAAATGTCCACTAGCCAAGTTATTGTGGCGGTCCATGTGTCCTTTAACCTTAGTCCTCCCAACACTTTATCCAGTATATTTGGTGCGTAGTTAAACCGGGTAGAGCCTAAGACAGTGGCTCGAGTAGGAGTGTGTGGATTACTTTGGGCCATATGAAACTGCCGGAACGATGTCACTTTTTACAGACAAACTATCACAAAAAATTTGCAGGTCATTCCGGGTGTCTGCTTGGATCTGTATGTGGTCGTTACTCGGCCATGCGGATTACAGAAAGCTTATAGATATTGGTTGCAACCGCAGGAAAACAGTAGCACGGGATACCTATAACCGTTTTAGATGGGGGTCCAATAATAGGATAGGTGTTTAGTCATCTTACCCTATTTTTGCCGGTTGTGTCATTTTTTTTACCTTACTTTGGTTTGCGGATTGCTTGAGACGTTATTTTTGAACCTCGTACTTTGGTTATTAAAATGGTTGTATGCATCGTGTGATGCAGAGGCCGAGGGATATCCTCCTTTTTGAAGAAAAATAAATAAATCAGAACAACTATTCCTGCATTTTAAAATTCTGTTTTGGACTTGTATCCATGTTTTTTTTTCATTCCTAAAATGCTAGGACGCTCTAGCTAATGGGTGAATTATTGTTAGACTGAATAGTAGTTGGAATATTAAAGCTACATATCCATGAAAGAACAATCTGAATAAACCAATCCACTCACCAAGAAAACCGATAAGCTCGCTGCTTGGGTTGTGAGAATTTATAGCATTATATAGTCCCCATATAACATTGTGACCACCTGGGGACTGCCTACCACTGAAGACGACACCAACCCTGCACCCGAGAGATAATTTTACATTAAAGGATGCATGGAGAAAAAAATATGGGGACATCTCAGAACGTATTTCAGAAATATGTAGTACCAAAGTAATTTATGGTTTTAGTCCCATCCTATAGAGTTACAACTTGCAACATTAGATTAGCTAACTACTGTTTGGCTTGATTACGCAGGTCTGAATGTCGTAGCCCTTCTGAAGTACTACAACAGTGACAGCCATAGTTAAAACAGGACAATGCTGGACGGGAAATACCCTTTGGCTCCCGCATGTATATACACCCTATATGGGATATTTTTTAAAATAATTAGACAAAAAGTCAAAACAGTTTAAAATTATTTTTAGATTAAACTTGACTTACTTGCGCACTAGTATATAAATTTTCACAAAAAAAAACAACGTTGACTTCACAACGAAAAAGACAAAATTTATTTGCTATTATAGGTCACTATTCACACTATTTTGATCGAAAATTTGTCTTTTTTGAAAAGAAGTCAAAGGGGAATTTTTTTTTGTGTGGAACTTTTCTCACTAGTATAATGAAAGGTCAAGTTTATTTCAAAAATATTTTTAGAATTTTTGACTTTTTGTTAAATTGCTAAAAAAAATTCCATATGAGGTACATATGTACCCAGGAACCAAACGTTCCCCTCCAATGCTGGACCGCCTAGTGTTCATGTTTAGTGCAAACTGCAACGTATGGTACAAACTACAAAGTAGCACATCTATAATTCACATACACAACCCGTTGCATATATGCATCTCATGTACAGTATATTGGTTGAGATACTCGAAAGTTTTGTAGAAAGATGGAAAAATCACAAGCTAATTACTACTCCCTTCGTTTCATAATGTAAGACGTTTTTGACACTAGTGTAATATTAAAAAACATTTTACATTATGAGACGGAGTAATAGTAAATTACAGATATGCTATTTAAGGAAAATGCCGCATTAGATGCCAGCACAAACTGAACATATCTAGAAGATTTTCCAGATCATATCTACAAGATGCGTACCTGACGGCAGGGTGCTCTGTTATGACCGTAGCGTCCGGCGCATTGGCCGTCTTCGGAAGGAAATGCGCCAGCCGCTGGCCATAGGTGTGCGGGAACGCGCGGCGGATCACATGCGCGTCAGCGCCGTCAGCCGCGATCGCGGCGTCGCCGTACTCCACCTTCACCGCGGTGCCCTGGTTTCCACCCAGAAAAGAAAGAGACCCATCAACTTGTAAAGCAAGAAAACGATCGGCTTGATGAGCCCAGCCATGGAAGATGCTTTCTACGAACGGGATGATTGGATCAGTGATCGGCGATTAGAGTGCCATCGCTTTCCCTTCGACCTTTACGGGTGGTAATCTCAGATCCGGTGGGGGAGGGGCGGTGGCATCGGCATCGGATCACCACTGGTGCACCTAGAATCCCCCCACCCCCACCCGAAAGCGAAGGGAAATATTCGAAACGGATAAACCGCACTCTCCATGCCGTCGACGAGATCGATCCTGTGGGACGGCGAATCGGACATGATCCGGGAACGAGGGATCGGCGCACGGCGAGGCAATGCCGCGGCGAACGGTCGTGGGAAAGTGGGAATCGGAGGCCGGGGGTATACCTGGAGCCAGGGCGGGAGCTCGGGGCGGTATTCCGCGCGGTGCTTCTGGAGGGGCGACATCTCGTTGCCCATCGTTGCGGTCGGGCCTCTCCTCTCGCCGGAGTCGCGGTTTCACGTCGCCGGCCGGCCGGCGGGATCGGTGTTCTCCTCTGTCTCTCGCGGTACGGAGCCCCTGTTCGTGTGTTGCTGGAAATCAATAAATAAACTGTGGAGGACTGGCATTTATACCCGAGGGAGACGGAGGCGCGCGGCACCTTCACCAACGAAGCAGACACGTCACGCGCCCTGCACGCACCAACGAAAGGACCCGGTTTCCTTTACGAAAATGTCAGAGCATCTGCAACTCGACCCGATCCGGGCTGATAGGCAATCCTCCTATCCAGTCTATGCGTGAGGATGGATATGTAGACATTCAGACGCGTATGTAACGTTGCAGGGACCCATATGAAAACACGCGGAGACCCGTCAGTACGACGAGCCGCCTCCTTCGTTTTTTGGTGAGGGCATTCATGGTGCCGCGTAGCACCTCTCTGGCGTGCCGCCTGAGAGACCAAGTCCGGCTATTTAAGCCGGACGACAGCATTTCGACCCTAGCACATCCTCATCTCTTCCTACTCCCTCCCCTTTGCCGCCGCCACATTCCAATTCGTCCGCAGTGCAGATCACATCAGTCCTGGTCATAGGAGCAGGACGCGAAGGACGCGAAGCCGAAGGAGGAAGAGGTCGAAGGCGAGGCTAATACGACGCCTCTCGCTGCGGGCTTCGCCTTGGCCTACACACTGGAGGAGTTCGAGGTGGCCCAAGTGGAGAAGGTGACAGAGCAGGAGGCCATTATCGACTCCATTCAATCAAAGGCGGAGGTGGAGGCCAACTGCAGCATCCTCCGCCAGGCTGACGCGAAGCTCAACGAGATCTTCATCGACGAGGAGGACGAGGAGTGGGCGCCAACATGTCATCGGGCTGTCAATGACCATGTGGCCGGCAGCTCCGGCGCAAACTTCATCAATATCTCCGACGAGGAGGACGATTAGTGTAGTTCGGAATAGTTCATGCGAGATCATTCTTGTTGCATGCTTTTTTATGGAAATACAAATCCTGAAATGAGTACTATGGTTGTGGGAGGCTAAATATGAGGTATGACCGGTCACCGTCCGCGGATACATCCAACAACGTTCACGGATGTTTGGCAACTCAAATTAGCTATGTGTAGTTGTATATGCTCTTATGGAGTTATGTTTGCTTAGACATGCACCGGTGTGACATGACGACACCATCGGTTGGTTCTACACGAATCTGGAAGCACAACATCATGGTGTTGTGGAGGCAACCGTTCGCTTTTTTGTGGTATTTGTAAGACACATTTTTTGTTGTGTTGACGTCATCGTCCCCTCTCTAGTCTCCCCCCTTGTCAATGAGGTCATTTCCCCTCCCCTGCTGAACGCATCAACTCTTCGCGATGCTTCCTTCTCAGATCCCGGCGATGATGCCTTCGCCGCGAGCTCGGCTCTCGCCCGCCTCAGTTGTTGTTGCTCGTCATCGCCGCCGTTTTCTCTCCGGCGATCGTGCCAGCACCACCTCCATCATCACCCCAGCTACTTCCTCTTTTGGGGGTTGTTCAGGGTCATGGAGGGCATCACTCGAAATGTTCACCATCATTTTTCCTTAATCTTCCCATAATGTATCGTAAAGTTTGTCGTGTGTTTATAGGACAAAACTGGTAAAGTTTGCCAAGTGTATCCCTCAATTCCTACAAGTTTGTTATTCTGTCCATTTCATATTAGTTGTCGTTGATCCCTCAATTCCATATTAGTTATCACTGATTTAGAGCGACAACTATATGGAATGGGGGAGTATCATTTATCCCTAAATCATTTTGCAAAATGTTATCTAAAACATGGCAGTAAAAAAATGTTTGTATTGGATTGTGGCAATTTTAAGAAAAAATGTTCTCGAAAACATGGCATTTTTTTAAAAAATGATTGTAATGGTCACATGGAAAATTTAGAAAAATATATTATCTTAATCACAACAAATTTACAAACACATAATGGTCACATGGAAAATTTAGGAATTGTATTTTTAATCATTTTTTTAAATTGTTTCTACTTGTCACATCGCAAATTTAGAAAATTATTTTTTCCAATCATGGCAACTTAAAAATTGTAGTGTTCATATGGCAAGTTTAGGATTTCTGTTCTAAAAAATATGGTAACTTTTTTGGAAATATGTAATGGAGGCACGGAAATTTAATATTTATAGTTCCTTAAAAATATGTTTGGAAATAAAATTTTATTAATCATGGCAACTATTTTTTGTGTGCATAAATTTCTGAAAAAGGATGGAAACATGACAACTTTAGAAAAAAATTGTTCTACACATTATGCAACTATGCATGTAAATGTATATAAGAAACATCCTGAAAACATAGTAACATGGCAAATTTTAAAAAGAATCAAGTACAAAAACAAAAAATTTAGAAAAAAATGTTTTCTAAAATGGCAACTTTAGAAAATATTTGTATGGGCTACATGACAATTTTAGAAAAAAATTGTTCACTAAATGATGACTTTTAAATCGTTTTGCTATAATTCACGATAGATATATAAACTTTTACTACTGGCAACATGGCAACTTTATTAAAATTTGCTCTGTAGTTCATGGAAAATGTAGGAAAGTTATGCACGGGTCAAATGACAAATTTACTACATTGTGTTTTTTTTAATCATGGCAATTTGTAGACATTTTGTAATGGTCACATGGCAACTTCTATGAGATGTGTTCTCTGCAGTCATGAGAACTTTCACAAATGTTTGTACTAGTCGCATGGAAAATATAAATAGTGGACCGTGGCAACTCTAATTAGTTTATTACTTTTCTAATTTGTGTGAAGAAAAATTATGCTTTATGTCATGACATTATATCCCTCATGACAGTTGTTTTTTGTACTGCAGTTTTCATGTCTACACATGATATGTCTCAAACAACATATCTATAATATTTTGTACGTCTTATGTTGCAATCACTTACAAACACTTTGTGCACATGTTTTTTTATTGAACTAACATATCAATCAGTCCAGTGTCAGTTCCTCTTTTGGGCTGTTTTTGTAGTTTCAAGAAAATCCTCAGAAAAAGTCCGAGGAAAAAAAAAAGAAAACTACTTTGGGAAGCTTCATGTGGGGAGAAGACCGAGGAGCCAAGGCCTAGCACAGGGGGTCGTGCCTAGTGCCTAAGCGTCGGGAGGCGCCCTGGGCCCCAAGGCACCTATTGGGCTCTGGTGCCCGATGGACTTTATATACCCTAAGACTTCACGCTAATTATTGAGGATTTTTTTCGGCATCGCCATGTAGCATTTCTGAGGCTATCTTTGTTTTTTAATCTTATTTGGCACTCTGTCAGAGTGGGCAATTGAAAGTGCAACTAATTCTTGGATGGTTTTGGTAATTCTTAACAACATATAACTCATTGAACTAATACTCTTTCAAGATGTTCATTTCAGAAAGTACAATAATAGGCATTGCATGGACTAGAGATGTGGACCCATCAAAATGCTAAGGATACATAGTGGCTCAAGCTCAAGACTCTACACTTTCATTTTAGTGATCCAAGATCACATTGAGTTCATAGGAAAAGCCAATACTATTAAAATGGAATGAGGTGTTGCTTAATAGCTTGCTTACTCAAAATGCTTAGTGATATGCTCCAAAAGCCCTCAATCACTTTCTCATATCCACATATGTCTCAAACCAAAAGTCAAACTCGGCCCCACCGATTTGATTTATCTGGCGCCACCGAGTTCATTTGACATAGCCACTGCCAGAAACCCTAATCAGTTCGGTCTCACCGGTAGAGATCTCGGTCTCACCGAGATGGGATTGCAAAATCCCTGTTTCCCTTCGTAATGTTTCAGTCTAATCGAGATGAGCAATCGGTCCCACCGAGTTCGCAATGCAAACTTTCTATTTCCTTTTCGTAACGTTTCGCTCTCACCGAAATGAGCGATCAGTCCCACCAAGTTTGCCTGACCAACTCTCTGTTTGTCTATTACAGAAATTGGTCTCACCGAGTTCATGTGATCGGTCTCACCAAGATTACGTTATGCCCTAACCCTAATGAAATCGGTCACACCAAGTTGACATGTCGGTCCCATCGAAAATCCTAACGTTCACATTTTGAACTAAATCGGTCTGACCGAGTTTAACTGTTCGGTCCCACCGAGTTTGGTAAATTGTGTGTAACGGTTAGATTTTGTGTGGAGGCTATATATACCCCCTCCACCCTTCCTCTATTCATGGAGAGAGCCATCAGAACGTGCCTACACTTCCAACATTCATTTCCCGAGAGAGAACCACCTACTCATGTGTTGAGACCAAGATATTCCAATCCAAGTACAAGAATCTTGATCTCTAGCCTTCCCCAAGTTGCTTCCCACTCAAATCATCTTTTCACCAAATCCAAATCTGTGATAGAGAGTTGAATGCTGGGGAGACTATCATTTGAAGCACAAGAGCAAGGAGTTCATCATCAACACACCATCTATTACCTTTTGGAGAGTGGTGTCTCCTATATTGGTTAGGTGTCACTTGGGAGCCTCCATCAAGATTGTGGAGTTGAACTAAGGAGTTTGTAAGGGCAAGGAGATCGCCTACTTCGTGAAGATCTACCCAAGTGAGGCAAGTCCTTCATGGGCGATGGCCATGGTGGGATAGACAAGGTTGCTTCTTCGCAGACCCTTCATGGGTGGAGCCCTCCGTGGACTCGCACAACCATTACCCTTCGTGGGTTGAAGTCTCCATCAACATGGATGTATGATAGCACCACCTATCGGAACCACACCAAAAATCTCCGTGTCTACATTGTGTTTGCTCCCTCCAAACTCCTCCCCTTTACCTTCATATGCAATGATTTACATTCCGCTGCTGTACTCTTAGATTTGCATGTGTAGGTTGTTTGCTTGACTTGTGATAAATTGCTAAAATCTGCCAAGACTTAAAATTGAGAAAATGCTAGATTTTTATTTGGTCAAGTAGTCTAATCACCCCTCTAGACATACTTTTGATCCTACAAGTGGTATCAGAGCTTTGGTCTCCATTTATCCTCGATTTCCATAGCTTTGGTGATCATAGCCTTGGTTTCACAACCTAGGAGAGTATGGCGTCTAGCGAAGGAAATTATCACCATAGAGGTCCTTACTTTGATGGTACAAATTTTGCTAGTTGGAAGCGTAAGATGAAAATGCATATTATTGGACATAACCCCGCCGTTTGGGCTATTGTGTGTCTTGGCTTGCAAGGTGAATTATTTGATGGGAGAGAACCAAATCGTGAAGCTACCGCGAAAGAATTGAAGATGCTGCAATACAATGCTCAAGCTTGCCATATCCTCTTCAACGGATTCTGCCCCGAAGAATTCAACATAATCGGCCGTCTTGAGAATGCAAAAGAAATTTGGGATACTTTGATTGATATGCACGAAGGTACCAACTCTGTCAAGGAATCCAAATTGGATGTGCTTCAAAGTCAGCTTGACAAGTTCAAAATGAAGGATGGTGAAGGTGTCGCTGAAATGTACTCTAGGCTTGCTCTCATCACAAATGAGGTTGCTGGCTTAGGAAGTGAAGAGATGACCGACAGATTCATTATCAAGAAGATCCTAAGAGCCTTGGATGGAAAATATGATACCGTGTGCACCTTGATCCAAATGATGCCCAATTATAAAGATCCCAAGCCAACGGAAGTCATTGGTAGAATTGTTGCTCATGAGATGTCACTCAAGGATAAAGAAGAGCTTCACAACAAGTCAAGTGGTGCTTACAAAGCCTCGTGTGATGCTCCTACATCCTCAAGTGAGAAACAAGTCTTCAACGAGGAATTGAGCCTAATGGTGAAGAACTTCAACAAGTTCTACAAGAGTAGAAGCAAAGAAAGAAGTTCCAAGCCAAGGTCCTACAATGATAAAAGATCTTCTAGTCGTGAGCGTAATTGCTACAATTGTCGAAGACCCGAACACTACTCCAGTGAGTGTATGGCTCCCTACAAAAGAAGAGAAGACTCACCTAAAAGGAGAAGTAGAAGAGAAGAATCACCTCCAAGAGATAGAAGGAGTAGAGATGATCGTTATGAACGAAGAACCTCTCATAGAAGTAAGGATTCAGAAAGGAAGGACAAGTCATCAAGGAGCTACACAAAACGAAGACATCAAGCTCACGTTGGTGAATGGGTATCCGGATCCGACTCCGACCATCATTCCGACAGAAGTTATCACTCCGACTCAGAATATACTCAAGATGAAAGTGTTGCCGGTCTAGCACTTGTGACAACCAACTCCTATGACATTTTTGACTCACCAAATGAAGGAATTGGAAGATGCTTCATGGCTAAAGGGCCAAAGTTATCACACCCCGAGTATGTTGACTTCAATAGTGATGAAGATGATTTGCTAGGTGATGATGATTTACTTGTTGACAACTCTAGTGATGAAAACTATGATGAACTTGCTATTAATCATGCTAATCAAGATAAAACGAATGAAGATGATAAGAAGGAGATTGAGCGTCTAACTAAAGAACTAAACACTCTTAAGTTAGCTCATGAAACTACCTTGGAAGATCATCAAGAGCTTTTAAAGACTCATGAGAAGCTATGCTTTGAAAAGCTCAATCTAGAGAAAGAGCATGGGTTCTTAAAAGCAATCAATGATGATCTTCGTAAGAAAAGTTCTTCTTACATTGCCAACCGTTTACTCTTGTCTACTTACATGCCACGAGTAAGATCTAGTAACAAGAGTAAGAAAGATTCTTCTTCTAGTAGTAACAATAATCATGTTAAATCCAATGTTGTTGCTTCTAGTAGTTCTCTTGATTCCACTAATGATTCTCTTAGCCAAGTTACACTTGAGAAATAAAATAGCTTATTGAAGGGGATTATAGAGAAAGGTGTTTACAAGAGCCTTGTCGGAAGTAAATGATTTGAGGAAATTGTACGCAAGCAAGGAAGACACCGAAAGAATCAAGGTGTGTTGAGTGGGAAGAAGATCAATACCCCAAGACAAAGTTTGTTCCTCAACAAGAGAAGTATGATCCTACTTCTTTCAAGGGAACACAAGTTCAAGACGATCTTCCACCACAAGACCACAAGCAAAAAGGAAAGGACAAGTTTCAAGAGGAGATTGATGCATTTGAAGAAGCTCCCAAGGCCTTTGTCAAGTGGGTTACTGCTACCTCTTGAGCATTGCGTTGGTTTTTCCTTGAAGAGGAAAGGGTGATGCAGCAAAGTAGCGTAAGTATTTCCCTTAGTTTTTGAGAACCAAGGTATCAATCCAGTAGGAGGCCACGCACGAGTCCCTCGTACCTACACAAACACATAAAATCCTCGCAACCAACACAATAAAGGGTTGTTAATCCCTTCACGGTCACTTACGAAGGTGAGATCTGATAGATATGATAAGATAATATTTTTGGTATTTTTATGATAAAGATGCAAAGTAAATAAAGCGAAATAAAAATGGCACCAGAAATAGCTTGTTGACGGGAGATTAATATGATGGAAAATAGACCCGGGGGCCATAGGTTTCACTAGTGGATTCTCTCGAGAGCATAAGTATTATGGTGCGTAAACAAATTACTGTTGAGCAATTGACAGAATTGAGCATAGTTATGAGAATATCTAGGTATGATCATGTATATAGGCATCACGTCCGAGACAAGTAAACCGACTCCTGCCTGCATTTACTACTATTACTCCACACATCGACCGCTATCCATCATGCATCTAGAGTATTAAGTTCAAAGGAACAGAGTAACGCTTTAAGTAAGATGACATGATGTAGAGGGATAAACTCATGCAATATGATATAAACCCCATCTTGTTATCCTCGATGGCAACAATACAATACGTGCCTTACTGCCCCTACTGTCACTGGAAAGGACACCGCAAGATTGAACCCAAAGCTAAGCACTTCTCCCATTGCAAGAAAGATCAATCTAGTAGGCCAAACCAAACTAATAATTCGAAGAGACTTGCAAAGATAAACAAACATACATAAAAGAATTCAGAGAAGATTCAAATATTATTCATAGATAAACTTGATCATAAACCCACAATTCATCGATCTCAACAAACACACCGCAAAAGAAGATTACATCGAATAGATCTCCACGAGAATCGTGGAGAACTTTGTATTGAGATGCAAAAAGAGAGAAGAAGCCATCTAGCTAATAACTATGGACCCGAAGGTCTGAGGTAAACTACTCACACATCATCGGAGAGGCTATGGTGTTGATGTAGAAGCCCTCCGTGATCGATGCCCCCTCCGGCGGAGCTCCGGAAAAGGCCCCAAGATGGGATCTCACTGGTACAGAAGGTTGCGGCGGTGGAATTAGGGTTTTGGCTCCGTATCTGGTAGTTTGGGGGTACGTAGGTATATATAGGAGGAAGAAGTACGTCGATGGAGCAACGTGGGCCCCACGAGGGTGGAGGGCGCGCCTGGGGCGGTAGTAGGTGCGCCCCCCTACCTCGTGCCTTCCTGGTTGCTTTCTTGACGTAGGGTCCAAGTCCTCTGGATCACGTTCGTTCCAAAAATCATGTTCCCGAAGGTTTCATTCCGTTTGGACTCCGTTTGATATTCTTTTTCTGCGAAACTCTGAAATAGGCAAAAAACATCAATTTTGGGCTGGGCCTCCGGTTAATAGGTTAGTCCCAAAAATAATATAAAAGTGTATAATAAATCTCAATAATGTCCAGAACAGAATATAATATAGCATGGAACAATAAAAAATTATAGATACGTTGGAGACGTCTCAAGCATCCCCAAGCTTAATTTCTGCTCGTCCTCGAGTAGATAAATGATAAAAACAGAATTTTTGATGTGGAATGCTACTTGGCATAATTTCAATGTAATTCTCTTAATTGTGGTATGAATATTCAGATCCGAAAGATTCAAGACAAAAGTTTAATATTGACATAGAAATAATAATACTACAAGCATACTAACTAAGCAATTATGTCTTCTCAAAATAACATGGCCAAAGAAAGTTATCCCTACAAAACCATATAGTCTGGCTATGCTCTATCTTCACCACACAAAGTATTTAAATCATGCACAACCCCGATGACAAGCCAAGCAATTGTTTCATACTTTTGATGTTCTCAAACTTTTTCAATCTTCACGCAATACATGAGCGTGAGCCATGGACATAGCACTATATGTGGAATAGAATGGTGGTTGTGGAGAAGACAAAAAAAGGAGAAGATAGTATCACATCAACTAGGCATATCAACGGGCTATGGAGATGCCCATTAATAGATATCAATGTGAGTGAGTAGGGATTGCCATGCAACGGATGCACTAGAGCTATAAGTATATGAAAGCTCAACAAAAGGAACTAAGTGGCTGTGCATCCAACTCGCTTGCTCACGAAGACCTAGGGAATTTTGAGGAAGCCCATCATTGGAATATACAAGCCAAGTTCTATAATGAAAAATTCCCTCTAGTATATGAAAGTGATATGATAGGAGACTCTCTATCATGAAGATCATGGTGCTACTTTGAAGCACAAGTGTGGAAAAAGGATAGTAACATTGTCCCTTCTCTCTTTTTCTCTCATTTTATAGGCCTTTTCTCTTTTTTATGGCCTCTCTCTTTTTTTAGTCCAGAGTCTCATCCCGACTTGTGGGGGAATAGTAGTCTCCATCATCCTTTCCTCACTTGGGACAATGCTCTAAAAATGATGATCATCACACTTTTATTTACTTACAACTCAACAATTACAACTCAATACTTAGAACAAAATATGACTCTATGTGAATGCCTCCGGCGGTGTACCGGGATATGCAATGAATCAAGAGTGACATGTATGAAAGAATTATGAACGGTGGCTTTGCCACAAATATGATGTCAACTAGATGATCATGCAAAGAAATATGACAATGATGAAGCGTGTCATAGTAAACGGAACGGTGGAAAGTTGCATGGCAATATATCTCAGAATGGCTATGGAAATGCCATGATAGGTAGGTATGGTGGCTGTTTTGAGGAAGGTATATGGTGGGTGTATGATACCGGTGAAAAGTGTGCGGTATTAGAGAGGCTAACAATGGTGGAAGGGTGAGAGTGTGTATAATCCATGGACTCAACATTACTCATAAAGAACTCACATACTTATTGTAAAAATCTATTAGTTATCGAAACAAAGTATTACGCGCATGCTCCTAGGGGGGTAGATTGGTAGGAGAAGACCATCGCTCGTCCCCGACCGCCACTCATAAGGAAGACAATCAATAAATAAATCATGCTCCAACTTCATCACATAACGGTTCACCATACGTGCATGCTACGGGAATCACAAACTTCAACACAAGTATTTCTCAAATTCACAACTACTCAACTAGCATGACTCTCATATCACCATCTCCATATCTCAAAACAATTATCAAGTATCAAACTTCTCATAGTATTCAACACACTCATAAGAAAGTTTTTTACTAGTCTCGAATACTTAGCATATTAGGATTAATTTCCCAATTTAAGCAAATTACCATGTTGTTTAAGACTCTCAAAATAATCTAAGTGAAGCATGAGAGAACAATAGTTTCTATAAAACAAATCCACCATCGTGCTCTGATACGTCTCCAACGTATCTATAATTTTTGATTGTTCCATGCTATATTATATTATGTTTTGGACATTATTGGGCTTTATTATACACTTTTATATTATTTTTGGGACTAACCTATTAACCGGAGGCCCAACCCAGAATTGCTGTTTTTTGGCCTATTTTAGTGTTTCGCAGAAAAAGAATATCAAACGGAGTCCAAACGGAATGAAACCTTCGGGAACATGATTTTTGGAACGAACGTGATCCAGAGGACTTGGACCCTACGTCAAGAAAGCAACCAGGAAGGCACGAGGTAGGGGGGCGCGCCTACCCCCCAGGCGTGCCCTCCACCCTCGTGGGGCCCACATTGCTCCACCGACGTACTTCTTCCTCCTATAAACCTACGTACCCCCAAACTACCAGATGCGGAGCCAAAACCCTAATTCCACCGCCGCAACCTTTTGTACCCGTGAGATCCCATCTTGGGGCCTTTTCCGGAGCTCCGTCGGAGGGGACATCGATCACGGAGGGCTTCTACATCAACACCATAGCCTCTCCGATGATGTGTGAGTAGTTTACCTCAGACCTTCGGGTCCATAGTTATTAGCTAGATGGCTTCTTCTCTCTTTTTGGATCTCAATACAATGTTCTTCCCCTCTCTTGTGGAGAACTATTCGATGTAATCTTCTTTTGCGGTGTGTTTGTTGAGACCGATGAATTGTGGGTTTATGATCAAGTTTATCTATGAACAATATTTGAATCTTCTCTGAATTCTTTTATGTATGATTGGTTATCTTTGCAAGTCTCTTCGAATTATCAGTTTGGTTTGGCCTACTAGATTGATCTTTCTTGCAATGGGAGAAGTGCTTAGCTTTGGGTTCAATCTTGCGGTGTCCTTTCCCAGTGACAGTAGGGGGAGCAAGGCACGTATATTATTGTTGCCATCGAGGATAACAAGATGGGGTTTATATCATATTGCATGAGTTTATCCCTCTACATCATGTCATCTTGCTTAAAGCGTTACTCTGTTCTTTTGAACTTAATACTCTAGATGCATGCTGGATAGCGGTCGATGTGTGGAGTAATAGTAGTAGATGCAGGCAGGAGTCGGTCTACTTGTCTTGGACGTGATGCCTATATACGTGATCATACCTAGATATTCTCATAACTATGCTCAATTCTATCAATTGGTCAATGAGGGAGTCCTGGATTAGGGGGTGTCCGGGTAGCCGGACTATACCTTCAGCCGGACTCCAGGACTATGAAGATACAAGATGGAAGACTTCGTCCCGTGTCCGGATGGGACTTTCCTTGGCGTGGAAGGCAAGCTTGGCGATGCGGATATTTAGATCTCCTACCATTGTAACCGACTTTGTGTAACCCTAACCCTCTCCGGTGTCTATATAAACCGGAGGGTTTTAGTCCGTAGGACAACTTCATCATACGACAATCATACCATAGGCTAGCCTTTAGGGTTTAGCCTCCTCGATCTCGTGGTAGATCTACTCTTGTACTACCCATATCATCAATATTAATCAAGCAGGACGTAGGATTTTACCTCCATCAAGAGGGCCCGAACCTGGGTAAAACATCATGTTCCTTGCCTCATGTTACCATCCGGCCTAGACGCACAGTTCGGGACCCCCTACCCGAGATCCGCCGGTTTTGACACCGACTATCAACAATAATTTGTTTGCCCATTGTAATACTTATGCTCTCGAGAGAAGCCACTAGTGAAACCTATGGCCCCGGGTCTATTTTCTATCATATTAATCTTCCATCAACAAGCTATTTCTTGCACCGTTTTTATTTTGCTTCATTTACTTTGCATCTTTATCATAAAAATACCAAAAATATTATCTTATCATATCTATCAGATCTCACTTCCGTAAGTGACCATGAAGGGATTGACAACCCCTTTATTGCGTTGGTTGCGAGGATTTTATTTGTTTGTGTAGGTGCGAGGGACTCGTGCTTGGCCTCCTACTGTATTAATACTTTGGTTCTCAAAAACTGAGGGAAATACTTACGCTAATTTGTTGCATCACTCTTTCCTCTTCAAGGGAAAACCAACGCAGTGCTCAAGAGGTAGCAAGAAGGATTCCTGGCGCCGTTGCCGGGGAGTCTACGCAAAAGTCAACATATGAAGTACCCATCACAAAGCCTTATTATTTTCTATTTGCCTCTCATTTTCCTCTCCCCCACTTCACCCTTGTCGTTTTATTTGCCCTCTCTCTCCGTCCTCCTTCTCTTTCCCTATTTGCCTCTTTTTGCCAGTTTCTTGTTTGCTTGTGTGTTGGATTGCTTGCCTGTCACGATGGCTCAAGATAATACCAAATTATGTGACTTTACTAATACCAACAACAATGATATTATTAGCACTCCGATTGCTCCTCTTACCGATGCTGAATCTTGTGAAATTAATGCTACTTTGCTAAATCTGGTCATGAAAGATCCGTTTTCCGGCCTTCCTGGTGAAGATGCCGCTACCCATGTAAACAACTTTGTTGATTTGTGTGATATGCAAAAGAAGAAAGATGTGGACAATGATATTGTTAAATTTAAGCTATTTCCTTTTTCGCTTAGAGATCGTGCTAAAGCTTGGTTTTCGTCTTTGCCTAAAAATAGTATTGATTCATGGAATAAGTGCAAAGATGCTTTTATCTCTAAGTATTTTCCTCCTGCTAAGATCATCTCTCTTAGAAATGATATTATGAATTTTAAGCAACTTGATCATGAACATGTTGCACAAACTTGGGAGAGGATGAAATTAATGATACGTAATTGCCCTACACATGGTTTGAATTTGTGAATGGTTATACAAAAATTTTATGCCGGATTGAATTTTGCTTCTAGAAATCTTTTAGATTCAGCCGTGGGAGGCACTTTTATGGAAATCACTTTAGCAGAAGCTACTAAACTCCTAGATAATATTATGGTTAATTATTCTCAATGGCACACTGAAAGGTCTACTAATAAGAAAGTGCATGCGATAGAAGAAATTAATGTTTTGAGTGGAAAGATGGATGAACTTATGAAATTATTTGCTAATAAAAGTGTTTCTTCTGATCCTAATGATATGCCTTTGTGTACTTTGATTGAGAATAATAATGAATCTATGGATGTGAATTTTGTTGGTAGGAATAATTTTGGTAACAACGCGTATAGAGGCAATTTTAATCCTAGGTCGTATCCTAGTAATTCCTCTAATAATTTTGGTAATTCCCACAACAATTCTTATGGAAATTTTAATAAGATGCCCTCTGAATTTGAGACTAGTGTTAAGGAGTTTATGAATTCGCAAAAGAATTTCAATGCTTTGCTTGAAGAAAAATTGCTTAAGATTGATGAATTGGCTAGGAACGTTGATAGAATTTCTCTTGATGTTGATTCTTTGAAACTTAGATCTATTCCACCTAAGCATGATATCAATGAGTCTCTCAAATCCATGAGAATTTCCATTGATGAGTGAAAAGAAAGAACCGCTAGGATGCGTGCTAAGAAAGATTGTTTTGTGAAAACGTGTTCTTCTACTTTCCATGAAAATAAAGATGAAGATCTAAAAGTTATTGATGTGCCCCCTATTAAATCTTTGTTTTGCAATATGAATGTTGATAATGATGGGACTGAATATGATCCACCTTTACCTAGAAGGCATTCCAAAAATTCGGAGTCTTTAGATCTTGATGCTAAAATTGTTAAAAGTGGGATTGAAGAGGTCAAAACTTTAAATATCAATGAACCCACTATTTTGGATTTCAAGGAATTTAATTATGATAATTTCTCTTTGATATATTGTATTTCCTTGTTTCAATCCATGCTAAATTCTCCACATGCTTATAGTCAAAACAAAGCTTTTACTAAACATATCGTTGATGCTTTGATGCAATCTTATGAGGAAAAACTTGAGTTGGAAGTTTCTATCCCTAAAAAACTTTATGATGAGTGGGAACCTACTATTAAAATTAAAATTAAAGATCATGAATGCTATGCTATGTGTGATTTGGGTGCTAGTGTTTCCACGATTCCGAAGACTTTGTGTGATTTGCTAGGTTTTCGTGATTTTGATGATTGCTCTTTAAACTTGCACCTTGCGGATTCCACTATTAAGAAACCTATGGGAAGAATTAATGATGTTCTTATTGTTGAAAATAGGAATTATGTGCACGTAGATTTTATTTTTCTTGACATAGATTGCAATCCTTCATGTCCTATTATTCTTGGTAGACCTTTCCTTAGAACGATTGGTGCAATTATTGATATGAAGGAAGAGAATATTAGATTCCAATTTCCGTTAAGGAAAGGTGGAACACTTCCCTAGAAAGAAAATTAAATTACCATATGAATCTATTACGAGAGCTACTTATGGATTGCCTACCAAAGATGGCAATACCTAGATCTATCTTCGCTTTTATGCCTAGCTAGGGGCGTTAAACGATAGCGCTTGTTGGGAGGCAACCCAATTTTATTTTTATTCCTTGCCTTTTGATCCTGTTTATTAATAAATAATTTATCTAGCCTATGTTTTGTTTGTGTCTTTTTGTGTTTAATTAGTGTTTGTGCTAAGTAGAACCGTTGGGAAGACTTGGGGAAAGTCTTTTTGATCTTGCTGTAAAAAATAGAAACTTTAGCGCTCACGAGAATTGCTGAAATTTTTATTTGGTAAGTGATATTTAGTTAATTATTTTTGCATATGATTAATAGATAAATTCCTCACGTCCAGAAATTTATTTTAGAATTTTTCGGGTTCCAGAAGTTTGCGTTAGCTACAGATTACTACAGACTGTTCTGTTTTTATCAGATTCTGTTTTTCGTGTGTTGTTTGCTTATTTTGATGAATCTATGGCTAGTAAAATAGTTTATAAACCATAGAGAAGTTGTAATACAGTAGGTTTAACACAAATATAAATAAATAATGAGTTCATTACAGTACCTTGAAGTGGTGCTTTGTTTTCTTTCGCTAACGGAGCTCACGAGATTTTCTATTTTGAGTTTTGTGTTGTGAAGTTTTCAAGTTTTGGGTAAAAGATTTGATGGATTATGGAACAAGGAGTGGCAAGAGCCTAAGATTGGGGATGCCCATGGCACCCCAATATAATCTAAGGACACCTAAAAGCCAAAGCTTGGGGATGCCCCGGAAGGCATCCCCACTTTCGTCTACTTCCATCGATAACTTTACTTGGAGCTATATTTTTATTCACCACATGATATGTGTTTTGCTTGGCGCGTATTGTATTATTCGAGTCTTTATTTGTTAGTTTGCCACAATCATCTTTGCTGTACACACCTTTTGAGATAAACACACATGATTTGAAAATTATTAGAATACTCTATGTGCTTCACTTATATCTTTTGAGTTATATAGTTTTTGCTCTAGTA